>NC_089849.1:5503262-5528262 GCF_035609145.1 Eleutherodactylus coqui
TCTCACACTCTCTCAGCACTCCTTTTCAGTACCGAGGCCTCCTGGGTGAATTGGGCCCAGGGCAAGTAGTCGGCCATCACTCAGACTCCTCCACCTTGGGGTCCTCCTAACACCAGGCACAGTTTATCCTCAATAAAAGTTCTTTTCTCTGACTTTTCCAAGAAGACCACAACCACTACTCTCTCTTTCCTTTCTTTTTTCTCCTCTTACTTGCATAGACCTCCTTGCATAGACTACCTTGCATCCCCTGGTATTAGTGTTTCTTGTTGCCACCAGAAGCTAGGGGTTTGACAGGACTAACGCCCCTCTCACACCCCTAGCTCCCGATAGGCTCAAGAAGCTAAGGTCCTGCAAGTAGCTACGAGCCGGAGAATCAAGGATAATTGCGGGGAAGCCGAATCGGGACCCATGGTGCCGGAGGAGTGCAACCCACTCACAGCACTGCCGCCTACTTTCGCCACAGGGGGACACAAAGAGGAAGCGTAGAGTGGTGCACATCTGTGGGGCCACCTGTCATAGTGCCGCTGCCTGTTTGGGCCCGCTGTTGGAGCGGAAGCGCCGTGCATATATACAAGTGCTGCAGGAGTGGGACCCGGGGACAACAGCGCCGACCACACTACAACCTCCCCCAGACGCTGTGGCCGCAGGTGGAGTGGCAGCCCAAGAGTACTGTGGCCATGCTGCGTGAGCGGGAGCAGGGCACAGCAGCGGCTATGCTAGTCACAGCGCTTCCAGCTGCTTTGGCCGCAGGGGGAGCGGCAGCGGGAATATACTGTGGCGGGGAGGGAAATGGCGGACCTGTGTGGTGTGAGGCAAAGCACCGTCCAAACATTTGTTCCACGGATGGAGGGTTAGGGTGAGGGGTACGTCTAACAGTTAGCCTTCTATTATATATTTAAGACTAACTGTTACACATTGCCCTCATCCTAACCCTCCACCCCTGTCAGAAATCACTGGAGCTGGATTACCTTAGTGGGCTGCCAGGACCTGCGGCACACTGACCTCTGCAGCCAATCAGCTACAGTGGGCGTCACCCCCTTTCAAATCTTAAAGGGGTTGTCCCGCGGCAGCAAGTGGGTCTATACACTTCTGTATGACCATATTAATGCACTTTGTAATGTACATTGTGCATTAATTATGAGCCATAGAGAAGTTATAAGAAGTTTTTCACTTACCTGCTCCGTTGCTAGCGTCCTCGTCTCCATGGTGCCGACTAATTTTCGCCGTCTAATGGCCAAATTAGACGCGCTTGCGCAGTCCGGGTCTTCTTCTTTTTTTCAATGGGGCCGCTCGTGCAGGATGCCGGCTCCGTGTAGCTCCGCCCCGTCACGTGCCGATTGCAGCCAATCAGGAGGCTGGAATCGGCAATGGACCGCACAGAAGCCCTGCGGTCCACCGAGGGAGAAGATGCTGGCGGCCATCTTCAACTGGTAAGTAAGAAGTCACCGGAGCGCGGGGATTCAGGTAAGCGCTGTGCGGTGTTCTTTTTTAACCCCTGCATCGGGGTTGTCTCGCGCCGAACGGGGGGGGGGGGGTTGAAAAAAAAAACCCCGTTTCGGCGCGGGACAACCCCTTTAACTCCACCAATTCTTCCTGGTGGCGTCAAGAAACACTAATACCGCATCCCCCTTCCAAACATATATATATATAAAAATAAAACATGGTCACATGACACACAACATGATACATTTCAGACATAACCCAGACATTAACCCATTCAGTTCTGCAGAGGTGCAATACACATCAAATGCATGCAACATAGACCACTGACAACACAAAGGCACGAGACAAACACTTATGGAGGGGCCCTGTTAACTTTGGGCCACTACAATTACACCCCGTGTGAACCCAATCTCGGGACTTGGAGTTCATGGCGACTTTGGCCACAACACACGTCAGACAGTATTGCCATGCAGCATCGCACCTAATATACGTGGTTATTCCAAGTGATCCCCCTGATGTGAGACCCCAAAACTCCCCTTTAATGACACTCAGATACAGAAATTTGATATTAATGGAAACAGAAACTCAAAAGTTTAGCAAAACTTTCTATCAGTAAAGTTCTTGTTGCCCATAGCAACCAATCATATTGCAGCGTTCATCTCTCCAGCTGCTGAGGTAAGATGAACGCTGCGCTGTGATTGGTTGCTATGGGCAACAAGGACGTTTACTGAGAAATAGTTTTGCTAAATGGCATTTAAAAAGTTTTATTCTGCCGTAGTCGTTGCTAGCGGGATATGAGACAAAATGGCTGCCGGCGAGGACAGGAGCGCGTTTTGTGTCCTTGATTTTCGCTGAGTCTGATTTTAAGGAAAAAGGTTGCATCTGTAGGCAAAAATTATCCGTTCGTCCGCCAGTAAGCGAGGAAACCGCAAGATTCACAGGAAGTCCTCAGAAATCCATCATCAGAGCGAGCGGAGGATTGGACGTCCCGCCGCTGACCGTGTGGAGGATTCTGCGCAAATGTTTGTGAGGCTATCTCTAACGGGACGACAAAGCACCACTGGGGTTCTGTTGCGACTCGCAAGTTCCTGCGACCAGCTGACTGCAAGAAATCCAGAAAAGGTGTTCTGTATCATCAGAGGGGTTGGGGGGCTTCAGGGGTCCAAGCAGCAGCACCCCCATAGTCAGCTAGTCACCTCCCAGACTGTAGCAAATGCTCAGCTGTGAACAGGTCTAGTTCTGCATGTGACTTCAGGCTCTGGACATGTCTCCGTTCACTGACAGCAAGCAGAGATCCTGAGGAGTTGATACACAGAGATGATTAGTCCTCATTTACAAGGATTTCGGTCCAGACAGAACCTAAAGGGAGAAGGAATTGTTGTGTGTGAAGGAGCCTCCGTCCCGACGCGTCGCGGGGATCATCCGTCTCGCAGCCGCATATTTTAGATGCTAAAAACAAATGAACGCCGGCAGAGTGGTCGCGGCTCGAGATGGAAGCGTCGAGCGTGAGGGATGTCTGCGCCTTTGTAGAATAAACTGTGTCTCTCCTGTGTCGGCGGTGACATATAGCGTATACCTTCCCTATTCATATGGATGAGGAGATCCTTTGATCTATTTTAGATAAGACGCGGCAGGATCAGCGCCGGGATACTTCGCCTCTTATGTGTCCTATATCGCGCGGTTGGCGGAGATGATATTTACCTTTTCTGGTGCCGAGGATCTCCGGCTTCAGAAGAAGGTGAAGAGAGCAGCGTGGAGACAGACCCTTTCAAGTGCCGCGTGACCCGCGAGATTTGGGTGTGATGGATGGGTCTGTTCATCTCCGCGCTATTTATACGCCGAGCGTCTGAAATGACAGAAGCTTTCGTCTTCCCTACGAGCGGCAGCCGCTTACCTGGACCGATAGGAGGATATGAGGAAATGGAACAATGGGTACTGATGTATGTACCTTGATGGGGCTTAGATACACAGATGTAATGGAACGCCATACAACACGCCACAACCAACCCTACCAGGCTGAATGGGCATATATAGGCCATATATCTGCGGCACCGCTTATCTCCGGCAGCAGCTAGATCCTTACTGTCCCCAGTAGCAGGCAGCGGGATGTCCTGTACCATCCTCCATGGACGATGAAAGCGTTGTCCAGGGGGTGAAATACTTGATCTACTCCTGGCCGGTTGTGCCAACACCTCCATTTCCAATATCAGGTCACATGGTAGAGGGCTCCCTCCCAATTCCCAGCGTTGGTGACAATTACCCAGAGGTACTAATAGGGAACTATTACCTTACAGGGGCACAATAAGAGCATTATTTCCTAAAGGGGGCACTATTAGCTAATACGGGCACAAAGAGGGAACTATTTGCTAATGGGGGCACATGGGTGGGACTATTACCTAATGGGAGCACAAAGGGGGGCACTATTTCCTAATGTGTGTACAAAAGGACCACTATTTCCTATAGAGGGCACAAAAAGGAAACTATTACTTAATGTGGGCACAAAGGGGAGATTATTACATCATTGGGCACAAAGATGCAATTGTTACCTAACAGGCACTATTACTTGATGTAGGAGGCACTGTTATCTATTGGGGCGCAAGGGGGCAACTATTACCTAATGGGAGCAAGTAGTAATGATAACCTAATGGTGGCTTAAAGGGGCGCTATTACCTTATGGGGGACACTTTAACTGTAGGGATCTCTGATCTCCCTAATGGCAGTTTCTAAGTTTTCCCAATTATGATATAGCCCTTAAATCATTAATGTATGCTGTTAAGATCCAGGGGGGCTGACAACAGTGTACTGCGGGGGACCCTACAGGTTTAGATGGTGTCAAGAAATAAGGAATATTAAAAGGAGCAGAGCTGATTACTGATATGTCCTGGTGATATGGCTCTGAACCTGGTGTTAGCTGCCAGTAAGATGTTTTTACCCTTGTGCCATGGTTGGTATCAATACTAACTAGGGAGCCACATGCAAGGGCCCATGAGTCACTGGTAGGGGCCCCTGCTCTACTTTTTGCAATAAGTTGAAAGTGACATTGAGGTTATAGGGACATAAAGGTAGAAATATGAATACTTGACCTATAGTATCAGCGTGTACAATACTGAAGGTTCACCACCAGCTGGATTTACCCCTACCTTGTATATGTATTTGCATTCTCTTCTGTACATTGGCTTGTGTTAATGCTCTCTTATGAAAAAAATACTACTGAGGAAATGACAGACATCTCCTTGGTTATTGCAATGTTTCCAATTTGGGGTTTCCTTCAAATATTGGGCATTAGGCATTATTGCTAAGTGGGGGCACTTTTAATGTGCGAGGGTCACTATAAGCAGTACTTGCTGTGTGGGACCTACAGGGGGCACATGAATGGGAACAGTACTACTGTTTGGGGTACCACAGGTGGCATTATCACTGTCTTGGGTACTATAGAAGGGGAAATTGTGTAAAGGTGTGGATAATGTAGGGAGAGTATTGGAAAAGCGATCAAACAAAGATGTCTGTGGGTAAATTTCCTCAGAGACAAGTTGTGGCCAGGAGAGGTTGTCATGGTAGTCTGGGCCAGATTAAGAAGAAAAGGAGAACTGAACAACTGAAGTCAGAGATAATGTCACCCATGAGCACTGGATATAACGACACTGTAATTACTTCCATGGTCTGCAGAGCAGCTGTGTAGAGCTGGTATCTATCATTATACGGTCACTGTATGCCCCATTGCAGATTTATTGATGCATGCGCTGTGACACACTGGAAAGAAGCCCACCGAGACTCTGTCACCCAATGGCCCACATAAACCTGCAGCGGCCCTGATCTTCAGCCTACTTAACGGGGCTCGGTGTGTGTTTCCAATCGGGACGATGTGAACGATCGATGTTAGTAGGGGATTTTCCGGATGGGATAGTGTCTTCCTGCAGTTCTTGGCTGGTCCCAGGGTCGGGCCGAGCAGGACTTGTTTTTCACTGCATAAGAAGTAAAACTTGTAAATGGAAGTGTGTTGTCTAGCAGTGGTGTGATTGACACGGCGGCTGTCCACCGGCCTCCAGCCGCATGCATCCCATGATCTCCGGCGCTTGTTCTCCCTCTGTAGCTCCTATAATGTGCACTAAGAAAATAAGCTGAATAAAATCACATCTTGCAAACAATAACATAAATTCCCTATTGCTTTGACAAGTACGTAATTTTGTGCAGCGATGCTCTTCACGTTTGGAGAGTTATGAGGCAATTTCATTCCCATCTGACAAATTTACAAAGAAACATTAGAAGGAAGGGATTAGCAAAGCGAGAAAATCTTTATAGACCTTTTCCTCAGGCTTTATTTCCTTCCATCGGGTTTTTTTCAGCCTCTTCCTTGAGGAATTTGTGTAAATGACTCGTATTGTGGTAGAAACGCTACAAGATAAAGGGCGGCGCACAAGACTCTTTAACCAGATCTATTGTTAACATCTCCGACTCTCGCCGCCGCTGCCGATGCCTCTGGGGGGGGGGCTTCGCTGCTCCTGGAAATCTCCTATAATATTTAATGTAGGATAAAAATGTGCTTTACCAAGGGGCGTACAGACGGAATACAGATCTATAGGGCGGGCCGCTCATTGATCGGACTCCCCTTTAGGGTTTCATCGCAGGCCGCACTGCCTTTACTGTACATCGGTATTCATGTAGAACTGTTTACTTTAAAGCGGTTGTGCCAAGATGGCAGCCCCTGGTCATGGGGCCTATTGGGGCATCTGAACCTCACACAGTGAGGACTCCTATCTGTGACCCAGAAAGAAGAGCTGCTCAGTAAGGTGTCACAGGAGGTGGTGGGCGACACGTCACAGGAGGTGGTGGGCGACACGTCACAGGAGGTGGTGGGCGACCCGTCACAGGAGGTGGTGGGCGACCCGTCACAGGAGGTGGTGGGCGACCCGTCACAGGAGGTGGTGGGCGTCACGTCACAGGAGGTGGTGGACGAGACGTCACAGGAGGTGGTGGGCGACACGTCACAGGAGGTGGTGGGCGACACGTCACAGGAGGTGGTGGGCGACCCGTCACAGGAGGTGGTGGACGACACGTCACAGGAGGTGGTGGGCGACACGTCACAGGAGGTGGTGGGCGACACGTCACAGGAGGTGGTGGGCGACACGTCACAGGAGGTGGTGGGCGTCACGTCACAGGAGGTGGTGGACGAGACGTCACAGGAGGTGGTGGGCGACACACGTATCAGGATACAAGGTGGACACCGGCCTTACAAAAATATCAATATTTATTACAATTGTTAACGACAATGAAATATGATTAAGTGCGAATAGTAACCAGTTGATAAAGGTGTGTAATTGTAACCAGCACTAATAACTCCTCATCTATGCGCTCAGCAGGTAACAATATTGGTAACACTCGTCAAACAACAAATAGGCACTATATCAACAAGCAGCGATTCACCAATGGCAGATTGCCACACTCAGTCCAAGTGAACAAGATAAGGGTCAGAAAGCTTGTCCTCAATGGGTGACAGTATACACCTAAACCAAAGGCTTGGCTCCGGAAACGTCCTTATACTTTCAGTATGTATACGGGCCAACGAGTTTACTTGGGTCCAAGTGAATACTGTATAGGGACTAGCAGGCCTGCAGAGTCCCTATCAGGGCTTCAATTTGTTTACACATGTAAAGTTTTACTTATTTATTTCACAGAGGACCGACCTCACTTACAAACTCTTGATAATAGCTGTGCTTTAGTGGGATTGAAGACTCTTTCAACAACCGCTGGCATTTGCTGATATGAAGAAATGCAAGTCGGCTTCAACTTACTCTCTCCCGCTGTGTTACTCCCTGCATTCAACTCATTAGTGGTCCCTTCAACTGTAGCCTCTGACAAATGGTAGCCCTAAAACATATCTGTGTCACAGCTAAGTCAAGGCCCCTGTATTACTGATTGCATTCTGTCTCTATGGCTCCAGTTACTAGATAATATAGCAGCAGTCTGTCTTCCCACTACACAGCTGTCCCAGTGCTGTTTTACTGATCCCTCACTACACAGCTGTCCCAGTGCTGTTTTACTGATCCCTAACTACACAGCTGCCCCAGTGCTGTTTTACTGATCCCTCACAACATGGCTATTTCAGTGCTGTTTTACTGATCCCTCACTACACAGCTGTCCCAGTGCTGTTTTACTGATCCCTCACTACACAGCTGTCCCAGTGCTGTTTTACTGATCCCTCACTACACAGCTGTCCCAGTGCTGTTTTACTGATCCCTCACTACACAGCTGTCCCAGTGCTGTTTTACTGATCCCTCACTACACAGCTATCCCAGTGCTGTTTTACTGATCCCTCACTACACAGCTGTCCCAGTGCTGTTTTACTGATCCCTCACTACACAGCTGTCCCAGTGCTGTTTTACTGATCCCTCACTACACAGCTGTCCCAGTGCTGTTTTACTGATCCCTCACAACATGGCTATTTCAGTGCTGTTTTACTGATCCCTCACTAAACAGCTGTCCCAGTGCTGTTTTACTGATCCCTCACTACACAGCTATCCCAGTGCTGTTTTACTGATCCCTCACTACACAGCTGTCCCGGTACTGTTTCACTGATCCCTAACTACACAGCTGCCCCAGTGCTGTTTTACTGATCCCTCACAACATGGCTATTTCAGTGCTGTTTTACTGATCCCTCACTACACAGCTGTCCCAGTGCTGTTTTACTGATCCCTCACTACACAGCTATCCCAGTGCTGTTTCACTGATCCCTCACTACACAGCTGTCCCGGTGCTATTTTACTAATCCCTCACTACACAGCTGTCTCAGTGCTGTTTTACTGATCCCTCACTACACAGCTATCCCAGTGCTGTTTTACTGATCCCTCACTACACAGCTGTCCCGGTACTGTTTCACTGATCCCTCACTACACAGCTGTCCCGGTACTGTTTCACTGATCCCTCATTACACAGCTGTCCCGGTACTGTTTCACTGATCCCTCATTACACAGTTGTCCTAGTGCTGTTTTACTGATCCCTCACTACACAGCTATCCCAGAGCTGCTTCCTCTGATGCCACAGCTGCTGCACAGCCTTGTACACACTCTGTATAGCGACATCTAACCATCTGATGGAGTTACAATTCTTGATATTTTTCTTGCTGGGAACTAGTGAGCCTCCAGCACCTGTCTTGCAGAGACAGCTTCTTTTCAGCAGCCTCTCTAAGCTTTACCAAAATAGCCCCCATTTACAAAGGCCTCGTTCACACTGCCACTATTTCGGTCCATTGTTTCGCTCCATCCTAAAAACCGAATAGTGATAAAACTAAAAAACTTCCGGATATAGAAACAGAGCTAGATAGACCCCATTGACTATAATAGGGTCCGCCCGGCTTCCAAGATGCTGTCTGGCATTTTCCCAGATGATATAGTACTGCATGAAGGATTATTTCATCCTGAATTTCCAAATGGAATGTCCAACACAAATGTGAGCGAGCCCCGAGAGCAGCTCCCATTCTGGTGGACCTTATGTCCGCTTACTCCAGGATGGCCATTCATGTGAACTGCTGTCCTGTAATGATACATTTTCCCTGCAGTGGGCAAAATATAGCAGTAAATCCTGCATACCCTTTCGGTGTATAGTGCTCTAAACGGATTGCAAATAGAGGCGATACTGGAAGATTCAAGTGGGAGTCAAACGAAATCCGG
Organism: Eleutherodactylus coqui; assembly: GCF_035609145.1. Classification (NCBI taxonomy): domain Eukaryota; kingdom Metazoa; phylum Chordata; class Amphibia; order Anura; family Eleutherodactylidae; genus Eleutherodactylus; species Eleutherodactylus coqui. The sequence goes on from NC_089849.1 coordinate 5,512,370, forward strand.
GGGCAAAAGAGAAATTCCAAAATAATATCGGAATTCAGCACCAGAAATATTAGTGAATGTATCCTGCATGTTGTGACAAATAGAATAACAGTTCTGTTGACCCGTGTTATCAGTTTATCCATTGAATTAGCAGGAGCCACAAACATCTGATGTCTACCAACATATCTTAGATGACCTACAGTCTATATGTACATTGTGGCTCCACAACTCTTCACAAGTCCTCTTAGACACAATGATAATTAACCAGGATAAGACGAAGTACAGGCCTGGATATCAGGCCACAGGACTCAACCATCCTAGCTGGAAGAACTTCCTATTGGGCCCGGACCCAGGATTCTGGACCTTAAGAAAAGTCCAGCATTAAAAGAAAATCATGGCTGACAGCCGGCACTAAGAGCAACTCCACCATCATGAGAAGACCCTCCGGGCTCCAGTATCTGTAACCACTGCCAATTAGAACCCTATTAAAAACATTTATCAGAACCAACATGGATGACTAATCTTGTCAGTGCTACTGAAGACCATTAATTCCGGAGCTAAGCACAGTCTCAGACCAGGTGACCGGACAACAGGACATCTTAGGTCAAATGTAAGAGACTAGAACAGACTTCGATAAGAGACTGTGGTAATGGTGACAAAGTGCTGCATCAACCACCCAAACCAGGTCAGTAGAGAACCACCCTGAAAAGAGCGACCCCAATGCAGAAGAGAAGCTGAGCCCTAAGTTCAAGAGGAACAAACGACTGACTGCAGAATGCCAAACCTCAGAGCACAGAATCACTGGAGCTCAGACCAGAATACCAGAAGTATAACCGGCATCCTGTTTAAATACCTTCAGCAAAAAAAACGATCGTCTGACAGCACTGATAGACAGTCCAGCCAGCCTATCAGCGCTAGAACTGAAGGAAGATGTTAACCCCTTGGGGTCCGGCACTAAATGACACTGCACCAGGCAACATGTCGCTTGGTCCAGAGATGACGCTGTGACATCATCCCAAACCGCTGCCAGTAACCAGGAAGTCATAGCATTGTCATGACCGTGATAATAACTAAAAAGACCTCTAAGAATTTTATGGTTGGCCAGAATATAGTCTTGGGGATTTCCATATGTGCAATGGGATGGGATGTTCATAGATTTTATGGGGCTTTAATGGGTCTATACTAATATGACTCAGGTAAAGGACTACAGTTTTGATGGCCTACCCTTTGCACTTCCGATGATCACCTTGATCAGGAATTTAAGGGGCCACCATCTCTATACTTTTGGTACAGCAGTGAACGTGCCTGCAGCTCGTTCCCTCTAACTTGAGTGCCATGGACCCTAGGATAGGCCATCATTATCAGATCTTTGAGGGTCTGACCATTTGGACTCCTGTGGATTAGCTTGATCGGGCTTGAAATGGCCGCTGTCCCCTCACTTTGGTAGTGGATGTGCCTGCAGCTCAGTCCCATTCACTTGAGTGCCATAGATCCTTGGATAGGCCATCAATTTCAGATCGGTAAGGTTCCAGCCCTTTGCACTCCCATTGATCAGCTTGCTTGGGGCTTGAAGGGAACACCATCCGCATGGCTCTGTATGCAGCTCAGTTCCATTCTTTTGAGTGCCATGGATCCTACAATTAGCTGATCGGTTGGGATAGAGAGAGTCAGATCCCCACCACTCTGGTAGTGATGGTTTATCTAAAGATTAGGCTATCAATTTTATAAGTCCCAGAAAACCCCTTTAAGGCCGGCTTCACATGGCCAAGAAAATTGGGCAAGATTTGTGTGTTGCAAGATACACAAATCTCACGCAAATATGAACCCTATTCTTTTGAATGGGGTCCTACATGAGCAATATTTTCCCGGGATGCGATGCTATGCAGGAAACAAATCACGAAATGTTCTATCTTGTGTGTGTGGTCTCACATCGCACCAACCATTGCTTTCAATAGGGCCGGCGGCAGCACTGCTGGCCCCATTGAAAGCAATGGGAGAAACTTTGCGATCTTCTGCAGCGGTTGTGACAGCCGCGCCGGAGGACCCCTTCATCCCCGAAATGATGCGAGACTGTTTTCACATGAAAACACCTTGCACTCCTGGGGAATTTACATGGTGGGTAGAGCGATATGGGGACGGGATACACGGCCCCCATATTGTGCTCGCCCATGTGAAGTTAGCCTAACTGTTACTTTATTGGCACTGCCAGTCGCTCAGCTCCAATAGTATACATAGTAAATTTTCCATCGACTACCAGTGACAACAATGATAAATTTTCCATTTTGACTTTCCGAATTGGAGATTAAATACTCCTCCACCGCACCACCTATTGGAAGGCATCTACCCTGCAAGTCAATATCTGACCTTTTAGCAGGCCTTGCTACATGACTAGGCATGAAAGCTAAACCAGAATACCCATCTACAGCCAGCTGTCTCACAGCTCTAGCTCTTCATTAGTACCTAGTTGGGTTTTTGTTTGCTGAAAGTCTATGGATGAGGAATAATGTTTCTCTCAGCAGAGAGCACCATGAGGGTATAGGAAGTCATAAAGGCCATGCAATGCTCCCTGGGAAAAAGCTATGCAAATGAGAAATTGAATAATCCTACACAGTGCCACCTACTGCAATGGTAAGTGCCCTATCAGTCAATTTCCAATTTTGTTCCCAACCCTAGCCCACCCTCCACTGCTCTAAACTACTACCCCCTACCTGACTTACTTAGACACCCCTCAAGCCCAACTGCTAGCCCATGCATACCCTACCCTGACTCCTTTAAATGTGCGCTCTGAGAACTGCCAGTCAGCATGCAACTAACTCCCCACCATCCACAACTTTTTTTTACTGCTAAATCTCTAAATCTGCCAGCTTTCACAGAAACGTGGCTGCAGCAGTCTGACACGGCCTCCCCTGCTGCACTATAATGCCCTGCAGTTGTCCCATACCTCGAGACCAGATGGCAGGCGTGGTGGAGGAGTAGGTGCTCTTCTCTCCCCGAAATGTACCTACCAGGTCATCCCCCCCGTACCCTCGCTCACTTTCCTATCATGTGGGGTACATATGCTATGGCTTTTCCGTCCGCTGTCCATACGAGTAGTAGTCATCTACCACCCCCCAGGTGCTCCCCGCCTGTTTCTGGACCACTTTGCCGCCTGGCTCCCCCACTTCTTCTCCTGCGAAATTCCAACTCTCATCTTAGGTGATATTAACATCCCCACCAACAACCCCATCTCCCCATCTGCCTCTAGGCTTCTATAGCTCACCTCCTCCCTTGGTCTCTTCCACTCACAGGGATGGCAATACTCTGTATCTGGTCTTCGTCTGTCTCTGCTATGCTTCCAACTTCACTAACTCCCCTCTCCCGCTATCGGACATAACCTCCTCTCTTTCTCTGTCAAGCTCCCTAACATCTCTCCAGACCCTCCTATCTATCTCACCTCTAAGAACCTCCAGACCATCCACACCCATCATTTCACCAAGACCCTATCTCTCTCCTCTCCTGCCCCAACCTGGCTGCCGCTCACTACAACACCACTCTCAAACATGCCCTGGATGAAGTGGCGCCCCGTGACCAAAGCCATTTGGTGCAGACCGCGGCAACCCTAGCTCACACCTCAAAGTGCTTCATCCGGCAGTGTTCTAGATGTGCTGAACGGCTGTGGAGAAAGTCGCAAACGTCCACAGACTTTCTCCAATAAAAATTAATGCTCAGAACCTACAACCTCGCCCTCCACCGCGCCAAACATGTCTACTTCACCTCTCTTGTCTCCTCACTATCGCACAACCCTAAACGGCTCTTTGATACTTTTCACTCCCTTTTTAGCCCTAAACCACAGCCCCCGGTGACGGATCTCAGTGCTGAAGAGCTGGCTGCTTACTTCAAAAAGAAAATTGATGACATCCGGCAGGAAATAACTTCCCAATCCCAGACTAGCCCCGACCCTAGTCTCATCAGCACTGCATCTAGCTCCTGCTCACTGTCTGTACTCAGACCAACGACAGAGAAAGAAATCTTCAAATTGCTTTCCTCTGCTCACCCCACCACCTGCGCTAGCAACACTCTCCCCTCACACCCCCTCCAGTCCCTTTCCCCTCACACCTCCTTCGGTCCCTCTCCCCAGTGGTTATCTCCCATCTCACCACTATATTCAACCTCTCTGACCTCTAGCATTTTTCTCTCTTCCTTCAAACATGCCATCATATCCCCACTGCTAAAGAAACCGACTCGACTGATGTTGCCAATTACCGACCCGTCTCAAATCTCCCTTTCATCTCCAAATTACTAGAACGCCTGGTTTACTCCCACCTTGTAAGCTATCTATCAGAGAACCCTCTCTTCAACCTCCTACAGTCTGGCTTCCACCCCCTACACTCGACAAAAACTGCCCTCACAAGGGTGTCAAACGACCTCCTGACAGCCAAATCAAGGGGCGATTACTCTCTACTGATCCTCCTCGACCTCTCCACAGCGTTTGACATGGTTGACCACAAACTCCTCCTCAGAATGCTTCGATCCATCGGCCTAAAGGACACTGCTCTCTCCTGGTTCTCCTCCTACCTCTCTGACGGCTTATTCAGTGTCTCTTTTGCTAGCTCCACCTCCCCTCCTCTTCCCCTTGCTGTTGGGGTCCCCCAGTGCTCGGTCCTCGGCCCCTCTTCTCTTTTCCATCTACACAGCCCCTATTGGACAAACCATCAGTAGTTTTAGCATCCAATACCACCTCTACACTGACGTCACCCAGTAATATACCTCTTCCCGTGACATCACAGTGCCGGTCCTCCAGAGCGCCACCAACTGTCTGTCCACTGTCTCTAACACTATGTCCTCTTTCTACCTAAAACTAAACCTCTCTAAAACTGACCTGCTGGTATTTCTGCCCTCCACTAACTGACCTCCTCCTGACATCTCCATCTCAGTGTGTGGCGCCACCATAACTGCCAGACAGCACGCCCGCTGCCTTGGGGTTATATTCGATGCCGATCTCTCCTTTACCCCCTACATCCAATCTCTGGCCCGAACATGTCTGCTGCACCTCAAGAACATCGCAAGAATCCGCCCTTTTCTCACCGTGGACATGCTAAAAATGCTTATTGTTGCCCTCATCCACTCTCAGCTTGATTAGTACAACTCGTTGCTGATCGGCCTCCCCTGCACCAGACTCTACCCTCTCCAGTCCATCCTGAATGCGGCAGCCAGGCTCATCTTCCTGCCCAGCCGCTACTCAGATGCCTCTGCCCTGTGCCGGTCACTGCACTGGCTGCCCGTTAAATACAGAATACAATTTAAACTCACTATATTCATCCATAAAGCCCTCCACAGCGCAACGCCACCCCACACTGCCTCCCTCAACTCAATCCACCACCCAGCTCGTGCCCACCACTCGACTAACGAAACCAGGCTGAGTGCCCCTTTAATTTGAACCTCTCATTCCTGCCTCCAAGACTTCTCCAGAGCAGCACCGGTCCTCTGGAACGTGCTACCCCAAACTATCCGGGTAATCTTTGACACACAAAACTTCAGGTGTGCTCTAAAAACGCCCCTCTTTAGGGAGGCATACCATATCCTCTAAACCAAACCCTTCTGTACTCCCCTGATAACATGCTCCCTGTCTTAGTGGCCGCAATCCCTGCTAGCCGCCATCAACCGCCCCCCCCCCCCTGCAGTCACACCGATTAAGCCACCAGATGGCTTAATGTCTGACCATTGTCTGTATATAGCATCCCTCACTCTCCACCCCGTCACACTGCGCACATCTCCAGCCCCTTTACCTTCTGTATCCCCCCATTACTTGTAGTATGTAAGCTCATTGGAGCAGGACCCTTACCCCTATTGTTTCCTTCAACTGATTACTGTGTAACCGTGGTTTTTGTATTTTTGTACCTTTTGTCTTTCAGTATCCCCCCTATCCCCCCTGTCTATGTAAGCGCTGCGGAATATGTTGGCGCTATACAAATAAAGATTATTATTATTATTGTAATAGGTCTTACAACATGACTATGGATGTAAGCAAAACCAAACTATCCATGTATAGACAGCTGTTTTGGGGTTTGTGCCCCTCATCAGTACCCAGTAGGGTTCTGGTTGACTAGGTGAGAGGCCATCAATGAGAGTTCGGGGCAAAAAAATTCTCCCTGTGGAGAGCACCATGAGGGTGTCAGGAATCTTATAGCCCATGCAATGCTCCCTGGGAAAAAAGCTATGCAAATGCATGATAGAATAATCCTCCACAGTACCACAAATTGCAACGATGGCTACTCTGAGTCAATATCTGACCTTTTCATGGGCCTTGCAAAATGACTAGAGATTAAAAGGAGTATTCTGGTCTTTTCTAACCGATGACCTATTCCATACCTCATTTGCATAGCTTTTTCTCCAGGGAGCATTGCATTTCCCATAAGATTCCTGACACCCTCATGGTGCTCTCTGCAAAGAGACACATTACTCCCATCTCTGACCTTTCATTAATGGCCTCTAACCTAGCTATCATGAACCCTACTGAACACTGATAAAGAGCAAGAACCCTAAAATAGCTGTATGCACATGGATATTCTGGTTTGATTTAAAGGGGCATTCTGGTCTTTAACTGATGACCTATCCTCTGGATAGATCATCAGTAGTTGATAGACGGGGATCTGCCACTCAGAACCCCCGTCCATCAACTGATCCTCCTGCCCGCTGCAGTGGACCAGATATCTCCTACACTTCCTGTTCAGGACGGGATGTGATGTCTTGACTGTGATGTAGAGATATTGATAAAGTGCCCCTGACTATCCATAGCAATTTGCTGCTCAGGATACTGGGAAAGATGAGTACAATGTCCTAATCTCACTCCCCTCCCCTTGCATCTGCCAGGTCTTTTGATGTACAAGAGGCCAGGGAATCCTGTTCAACTAGCAATAAAGCTAGCCATTAACACTGAAGTGCTAAACGACCCCCACCAATTATTGTGTCACCAGGCTGTTCACACAGACCAATCGGTGCCAAGATTTTTATTAAGAGAATCTGTTAATAAACGTTATTGTATATAAAGTTTATTGTTATATGTATATTTTGCACTGTTGGACTTTTTCTAGAACAGATCTACAATTTATCAGTTAAGCCTTGTCCGTTTTAAAACAACTCATAAACTCCAAAGATTGTCTTCATATTTTCATAAATCTGGGTTCCAGTGTCGTGGATTTATTTTGCGGTCCACGGTGTAATCAATAGGAATGTTTGCACCCTTCCAGATTTATGCTCAGAGATTGTGCGCACAATGGAAAAGATAACACGGAGATAAGACTGTCACTGAAGAAAGTCTTCCTGACTCTGTTTATTAGTAGGCGTAAAGCATCTTTTATAGCATTAAGGGTTAATTGCCCTTTATGGGCAGCAGGAAGCAATACGTGGTTGGAAATGATGGGATTGGGTGGTCCAAATATGGTCTTTTTGCATCCGGTCCTGCATGAGTTGCTGTCGTCATGGACGTCCGACATCACGTATTTTCAGATGAAGAGCCAGCGCCATCTTTCTGAGTTCGATAGAGGGGGCATGGGCAGGAATGAGCAATGTGTCATCAAATGACGCCTGAGGGTTATGTGCGGGTAAAAAGTGTGCCCTGAGGTTATGAGCGTGTGTTTCTATCAAGCTGCATATTCTGATAACGGTTAGCAGTACAGGCACATTCCATTCTACTCTACTGGCTCAGATAGTGAAATAGACATTTCACCTTGCATAGACATATATATCCTCCACAAACCCCCCTTGAAACTGTCTGTTTCACTAACTGTCCCTACATTACCATGCAGTCCTCAACGGTTGACCCTCCTCGACGTCCCAGATCGAGGCAGGCCCTTTGAGCCAACCAAGGCAAGCTCTCCGGGTCTACCACGGTGTTTTTCATTGCCCTTGCGACTGGACCACAGCTAGCCTGAGTCCCCTGTAGCCACTGACTCATTCCAAGGAGGGTGATCCGGCCCTAAGGCCGGAGTGTGTTGTAGACAGGGGTCAGAGGCTTCAAGGGGTGTGAGGCTTGTTCACATTTTCCAAGGATACGTTCAGTAGGTTCATGGTGGCAGCAGCAGTTTCACAGGTCCTCTGGACAATTAATACACAAAGGACAGCGATCCCTACTTGGGCCCTGCTGCCATGGGTCCTAGCTGGTCAGCAATTCCCTGTAAGGCATCTCAGGTGTAATTTACCAATCTCTGTTGGTTATAAAAGATATAGTTTTACCAATCTACGTTTTTTCTAACTGTGACAATGGTAAATAATGACTCCCATTCTGCCTTAACCTGATCCCTGGCCTTGTATTCATCTGGTGCCCCCCTAGGCACCCCTATTGCATCTAGGTACACATGAGGGCCAAAGCTACCGCCTGGGGTCTCGACTTCTCTTTTTGTTCGGTGTGGGGGTTTGTTCTCTACGGCATTGCCAGATAGTATGTGCAAGGGCATTAAGGCTTTTGCGAGGGCACATTCTCCAGTCCAGTCCCCTTCGAGTCTGGTGCGTATCTTCCCGTCATCACACACCCGATAGACATCTCCTAGGGACTGGACTTGTCTCCGTGTTGGGGTGCCATCCTTTCGAACAGCACAGTACCCATCTGTGAAGTTCCCTAGGAATCTACCATTGCCATAATTGACAAGGCAGGTGCAGCCTCCCGGGTATATCACAATCCCCTCCCCTGGGTGTGGTACTTTAGTAATAATGGAGTACTCTCCCTTCCATCTTTTACAGCCTGTCCTATTGGTGGTGGTGTTAGTATAGAGGCTAAGAGAACAGGGAAGGACAGTCGTATTTGGGCTCAAAGGGGTGTCAGGTGTGTACCTTCCAGTGAAGAGTACCCAGGGGAGGCACTCGGTCCATGGTCTACTGAGCTCTGCCATGGCCTTCTGGATCCTGGTTATTAAGGTGCCATTTAAACTTTCTGCTCTACCTGTTACGGTACCAGTGGGGTGCTTAGGTACGCACGGCGTGGGGTTCCCTGATCTAACCCCCACGCCACTGGCCCTCCCTGGAGATAGCCCTGATGGTGGACACGTCCAGGCAGCCAACTCTGACCCTACTCTTACTAGGGGGGGATAGGCAGGGACCTCAGTACCTATGCAGGAGACAACTACCCACTAGCACCGACAAGAAAGGCAGATGACAAGAATCAACATGAAACAATACAAAACAGAACAGAGGCAGATGGTAAGGCCTGGCTGATAACAGCGAGGTCTAGCAGACAAGCTGAGAGAAGCAGGACACCAAATGAGGCAGACAGGCTAGAAGACTGAGGGAATGGCACAAAGTACCAGGGCCAGGCTACCAGCAGGTCAGAGTAGCTGGACAACTCAGCAGACACTGAAAACTGAAAATAAAAACAAGGTCTAGTGGACAGGCCTGGCAGATCACAGAAAGTAAAGCAGACAATAGCAAGGTCCAATGAACAAGAGAATCAGAACATAAAAGCAAGGGCTAGCGGACAGGAAAATCAGAACAATAATCGGCAACTCCCAAGCAGCATGAGCTGGATCTTATAGGGAGGAGCCAATAGGTGGATAGACCTGTCAATCACTAGCACACCTCTCGGACACCTAGCAGGGTAATTAACCTGACTGGAAGGCACAGGAGATGTTAACCCTGGCTCATCTGGACAGAACAAGCTTGTAATGAATCTAGGGACAGAACAAGGTGTGCTGGCAAGGCTAACTATGAGCAGACAGGTGTAACACTACCATTGCTTTGTGGATGGTACGGAGCATAAAAGGCCAGTTCTATCCCCAACACTTTCATTACTTTCTGCATCACTTCTCCCGTGGAGGGAGTACCTCGGTCAGTCTCAGTTGTCCCCGGTACTCTGTACCTGTATTCCACCTCAGAGGTCAGTTTATGTTGATGGCGTTTGTGGGCGGGTATGCCAGACTGGCTACCCTGAGAATAGGTCTAGGCAGACCAGACTGAACTCGTACCTGCCCACCCTTGGCAGTTGGAAGTAATCTACTTGAAGACACTGCAACGGGTAGTCAGGACGAAGGGTGCACTGCATGGGAGCTTATACAGACTTACCCATATTGTTCTGTGCACAAATCAGGCAGCCCTGTGTGTATGTGGCTGCAGTGACGCTAAATCCTGGTGCAGACCAGTGACTAGCAGCCACAGCTGTTTGTGACAGGTGTGTATTTTCATGGGAGGCTGAAGCCATGGCCATGATGGGATAGGGGCCTGTGGAAGACAAGGCTTGGTGGATACCATCCATTTATCCCCTGGTGTCTCTTTACCCCTCTTTAGTCGCCTTTGTAACTGAATCAGCAGGTCATAATCCACCGGGGGTGTCCTCTGAGGGGTACCTGTACCGCCCCAACCCCTGAAGGATCAAGTCTGGGCTTCTGCGTGGCTCTCTTCACAGCCTGATCAGCCAGGTGATTTACGGTTGCCTCAGTTGCCATCCATGGAGTGGCCTTTTGTTGCACTTTTAGGCTCCTCTCTCGGGCAGCAAGAGGGCTCCCGTCGGTGCTGGTACAACTTTACTGTTTCTAATTTATTTACTGTTTATTTACTCAAGAATGACCTCACTCCCCAGATGGGTCCGTAGTCATGAGCAATGCCATAGGCATAGCGGGAGTCTATGCAGACGTTAGGTTAGAAGAGGTTCGGCTTTGTAAGGAGAGCAGAACATAACTTGTGTAGAACCTGCCTTCTTGACCATACCTCAATCCATCCACAAAGAGTGCAAAATCAGGGTTATCTAATGACTGATCAACATGACTGAATCCCCCGTCTCCTGGGCCATTAGCTAGTGCATAGTCATGTGTGTCAATCTGAAAGAAAAAAAACTATGAGGTGATTATTCCCACTTTCGCCCCCATTCTCCAGAGGCAACAAGGTACATGGACTGAGGGTGCTGTAATGCTGGCAGGTTGAGTGGCATGAGCAGGGCGCACTGTAGGTAAAAGGGAAGCACAATTTTAGCGAAAACCTATGACAGTGTTCTAAACTTATTTATTTATTCCTCTGCTGCTAGGTATGTACCTGAGAAAAAGGGCTAATGGTTACCTGTAACAAGCTGGTGGTGGCAGCGTGTATTGTGTGGGCATTGTAGAGCGCTGGAGTGCGCTAGAATGGATAGGTGGTGATTTGAGCTTTCGTTTTCCATGCGTGCAGAAGCCTGAGAAAGCTGGGTACAAAACAGCCTGTATTCTACCGACTCCATGCTTACAATACTGCTAGACTAATCGATTGAGGCTCTGCTGTGACGGTTGGTAGCGGTGAGTGCGCTCTGAATAGTCGATCCGTGAGTAATTGGGGACAGAGGCGGGACAGATAGGTATCATCCCCTCCTGTATGTGACACTGACCATGAGAGGAACAGGAAGCAGTGAACCTGGCTCTCCCCCTGCTTCCTCTGACCACTGATGAAAACATCCAGCCCACTCCTCCACAGTGCCACCTACTGGGATGGTACCAACCCTTCAGTCAATTTCCCATTTTGTAACAGGTCTTGCAACATGATTAGGGTTGTAAGCCAGACCAAAGTATCCATGCATAGACAGCTGTTTTGGGGTTTGTGCTCCTCATCAGTACAAAGTAGGGTTCTAGTTGGCTAGGTGAGAGGCCATCAGTGAGAGTCCGGGGGGTAATATTTCTCCTTGTGTAGAGCACCATGAGGGTGTCAGGAATCCTATAGGCAACATAATGCTCCTTGGGAATAAGCTATGCAAATGAGTGATGGAATAATCCTCCGCAGCGCCACCTATTGGAAGGTAGCTACATTATGAGTCTATATCTGACTTTCAACAGGTTTTGTAATGTGACTAAGGATATGAGCAATCCCGCTTCACTTCAAAGTTTTTACCGCATTTTTTGGACTATAAAATGCACCCAACTTTAGACAACAGAATAAACATTTTATACTAATTAAAACTTGCCTGGTGGGCTAAAGAACTGGATGCTTTAGTTTAAAGTGGACTTGGATAGCTGCAGGGGCTGGTATAGTAATCAGGACCCTTCTCAGTAGAAATAGTGGCCCCAGTATTAATAATACCTGCAGTAGCAATAGTGCCCTCCCAGTAATAATAGTGGCTCTCAGTGGTCCCAGTAGTAACAGTGGGCACCAGTAGTATAGTTGCCTTCAGTTGCCCCAGTACTAATAGTGGACCCCAGTATTAATAGTGCCCCAAGTAGTAATAGTGGCCCCAGTATTAATAATACCTGCAGCAGTAATAGTGCCCTCCCAGTAATAATAGTGGCTCTCAGTGGTCCCAGTAGTAACAGTGGCCACCAGTAGTATAGTTGCCTTCAGTTGTCCCAGTACTAATAGTGGACCCCAGTATTAATAGTGCCCCAAGTAGTAATAGTGGCCCCAGTATTAATAATACCTGCAGCAGTAATAGTGCCCTCCCAGTAATAATAGTGGCTCTCAGTGGTCCTAGTAGTAACAGTGGCCACCAGTAGTATAGTTGTCTTCAGTTGTCCCAGTACTAATAGTGGACCCCAGTATTAATAGTGCCCCAAGTAGTAATAGTGGCCCCAGTATTAATAATACCTGCAGCAGTAATAGTGGCTCTCAGTGGTCCTAGTAGTAACAGTGGCCACCAGTAGTATAGTTGCCTTCAGTTGTCCCAGTACTAATAGTGGACCCCAATATTAATAGTGCTCCTAGAGGTCCCAGTAGTAATAGTAGCCCCCCCAGCGATAATAGTGGCCGCAGTATTATTAGTGGCCTCCAGTGTTCCAGTAGTAATAGTGCCCCCAGGACATCTGGTGGGGCAGCAACTCCACAGTTAGTACATTACCTCCCTCTGTAGCTCCAGTCTGGCTGCTTCTGATTATCACAGGATCTGATCCCTGACATATTCTGCTGGCGTCTGTTTCTGCATGTCCTGTACACATAGTGCAGACTTTGGGAGAAAGTGTCCGAGGTCTGGGCCTGTGATAATCAGCGGTGGCCGGACTGGAGTTGCAGAGGGAGGTAAAGTACTTCTGCTGGTCCTAATCCGTTACAGCGCGAAAGCACCGTAACACATTATGGAAGCGGACAGAGAGGTCTGGCACTGCCGAACCCTCCTGACATTGGAGCAAAAGACAAACGCTTTTTAGCAAGTATTTTTTATTTTGCTAAAAAATCCGTCTTTTAGTATGAAAAAAGCAGTACTTACAGCCATCACTCATCCGCATGATGGCCAAGCAGCCATCTTGGGAGATTATTGGAAGGCACCTGGTCAGACCTACCTATCACAAGGCAAGAAATAAGGCTGCTTACTGAGGAAAATAAGACCTAATCAAATAGAACATCCCCCCTCCCCAACAGGCGATCAAAAAACCAGGAATTAGCGTTCTACTGTCATGTTGAAGTGGTAAAGTAGGTCAGATGTATTACATTGTCTCCTCGTGTAAATGAGATGGAAGAGAGACAAACTGGGTGGTCCAAATGTTTCTTATTTGCCATCAAATCCTATATTTCTATTAATAAAATTAATCTGCCAGCTCTGTCACTTTGCCTCCAAGCGAATCTGAGAGAGAGAGCTTCCATCCTCCGAGATGAAGCCAAACACAAGACATCGCTTGAGGTTCCCTTAATTGGCCAAACTGCCTCATTTAACAAGTTTAAATCTGCAAGTTGTGCGAGTGTGCGGCTCCGCGAAACCCACCCCGCTGCCGCGCCGAGATCACGTAATTAGTAACACAAGATCCTAATTGCCTCCACCAGATTTAGAAGTTTTTTAAATATCGACTCCCAAGTGATTCAAGATGTTTTTGACACTAATAACAACGCCATTGTGCATAAAACACACACGGAGAAACACACAGAAGTGTCACCCCAGCCGAATGCAACTTGCTGAAACTTCTCCCGACATCTCACTGAGAGCAAAGCAGAACAGTTATGCTAATGATCATATTTGTGATGGAAATTTGTTCCCCCTCCCGAATCCGCGCTGCTAAATAACACTGAAAAGGAGTTTGCTGAAAATGGCATGAACTCAGAATTTACTTGTGTGGGAAGGAAAACAAATAAAGCTGTGAAGTATCAGAGACAAACTTAGTGGAGCTGAAACAATTAACTCGCCCGGATACATCATGTGACACATCTGAGTGGTCTGCGCTGTGTCTGCCCGCGTCTTGTGCTCTGCATGGATGGACACGGATTATGTGTAGTGCGTGCACGTATGTCCGTGTATGTGTGTCTACGGCATGTGCTGTACATGTATCCATATATATTAACTGTTGCGCCTATGTGAAGCCGGCCTAAGCGCAAATTATGCGCAATTAAGTTAAATTAGATTAATATGTGCCATGTTTATGCACAACACGCACAAAAATAGAACAGGCTGCAAACAAAATACTCAAATAAAACACGCTCATGTGAACAAACCCACTGAAATCAATAGGTTCTATTCACTGTGTATTGCGTCATAGGCTTACCGTCAGGGGTCGCAGGGGTCACAATGGTGACCGGACCACTGTGGGGAGGGGGCCCAGAGGTCGCCCTCCACCATATACATATGCACATTGAGTGGATTACCAGCTGGTTGCACTGTCGGCCACACCAATCACGCTGCCGGCAGTGCAACCAGCCTGAGAAGAAGTAGAGAAAAGATGAGGAGGGAGGCAGCTACACGGCTCAATGCAAAGTGGAGCAGGATGATGATGTCATCCTGTACACAATATACAGTGGCTGTGTCTGCCTGCCCTGCTGCTCTCCTCACACTGAGAAGTGGTGTATATCTATCTATCTATCTCATACAGGGGCATAACTATAGAAGGTGCAGGGGATGCGGTCGCACCCGGACCCAGGAGCCTTAGGGGGCCCATAAGGTCTCTCTTCTCCATATAGGGAGCCCAGTACTATGAATAAAGCATTATAATTGGGGGCCTTGTTGCAGGTGTTGCATTGGGGCCCAGAAGCTTTAAGTTATGCCTCTGCAGCATGGTTTAGGTATGGGTACTGGTACAGATACAGATAGAGGGGGGGGGGGGGGGGGCAGCTCACCTTTCACATCAGGGCCCCTGAGCCTTTAGTTACACCCCTGATCTCATATCTGTCTATCTATATCATATCTATCTATCTCATATCTATCTATCTATCTCCTATCTATTTATCTCATATCTATCTATCTATCTATCTATCTATCTCATATCTATCTATCTATCAATCTCCTATCTATCTATCTCCTATCTATCTATCAATCTATCTATCTCCTATCTATCTATCTCATATCTATCTATCTATCTCCTACCTATCGATCTCATATATATCTATCTATCTATCTCCTATCTATCTATCGCATATCTATCTATCTATCTATCTATCTATCTCCTATCTATCTATCTATCTATCTATCTATCTATCTCCTATCTATCTATCGCATATCTATCTATCTATCTCCTATCTATCTATCTATCTATCTATCTATCTATCTATCTATCTATTTCATATCTATCTGTCTCATATCTATCTATCTATCTCATATCTATCTATCTATCTCCTATCTATTTATCTCATATCTAGCTATCTATCTATCTATCTATCTATCTCCTATCTATCTATCAATCTATCTATCTCCTACCTATCGATCTCATATATATCTATCTATCTATCTATCTATCTATGTATCTCCTATCTATCTATCTATCTATCTATCTCCTATCTATCTATCGCATATCTATCTATCTATCTCCTATCTCTCTATCTATTTCATATCTATCTGTCTCATATCTATCTATCTCATATCTATCTATCTCCTATCTATCTATCTCATATCTATATGTCTCATATCTATCTATCTCATATCTATCTATCTCCTATCTATCTATCTCATATCTATATGTCTCATATCTATCTATCTATCTATCTATCTATCTCATATCTATCTCATATCTATCTATGTATCTATCTATCTCATATCTATCTATCTCGTATCTATCTATCTCATATCTATCTATCTATCTATCTTT
>NC_089849.1:7683262-7960762 GCF_035609145.1 Eleutherodactylus coqui
TTGTAGATAAAAGAGGCTGTATAGAGTGGGAGAAGACTCTAAAGCCAGTGGATAGTGCTGGTAACTGCGGCTATCTTAACCCCACCAAGGAAAGGGTATTGTGAGACGCTCTGCACAGCGGCAGAGCTGAAATACTTTACAGTGGCACAGGAAATAGTACAGTACTGTTTAGCGGTGAAACCTCTGTCTAGTGCACTGCAGACACAGAACGGTATAACTGAAATAGTTTGCAGTGGCCCAGGAAATATTACAGTACTGTTTAGCGCTGAGACCTCTGTCTAATGCACTGCAAGCACAGAACGGTATAACTGAAGTAGTTTGCAGTAGGCTAGGAAATTTTAAAGAGCAGTTTCATGGTGAGAGCTCATTGTACGGCACTGCAGCCTGAGAATGCTATTACTGAAAGGCTGGGAACAGGCCTAGATACGTAATACAAATGTTGGTGCACTACTGCTCCCAGCCAGCTACAACTGTAAAGCACACAGTAAAATGTAGCCCTTAGAATGAGCGTTGGGGTTCTCGTACGGAGGATCAGGACTGCATAACTTTCCCCATAGAAGCAGTTCTGTCCCTAAACTCTGCGTTATGCACTGCACACACAGAACCGTAAAGAACTACTTTGCAGTAGACTAGGAAATTTTAGAGTGCAGTTTCACGGTGAGAGCTCATTGTACGGTACTGCAGGCTGAGAACACTATAACTGCAAGGCTGGGAACAGGCCTAGATGTGTCATACAAAAGTTGGTGCACTACTGCTCCCAGCCAGCCACAACAGTAATGAACACGATGAGGAGTAGCCCTAAGAAGGACCGTTGGGGTTCTTGACAACAGGATCCTACGGTAACACTATCCCTATATAAACAGCAGCACTTTCCCTAACCACGGTCATCTGAGGAGAGTTGCGGGCGGGACCAGTTTAAGTACTCGCCGGTCACCTGATCGGCCCAGCCACTCACTACTGTGGGGGGGGGGGGGGGGTCTCTTGCCGGTCACAGTAGGAAGTGGTAATGCCTTTCCCGCATGTTTATTGGCTATAAAATGGCTCTAAACATGCAGGGAAGGAAATGCAATTGACTCGAGTACAGCGTGGTGTTCGTCTCGGGTAACGAGCATCTCGAGCACCCTAATACTCGAACGAGCATCAAACTCGGACGAATGTGCTCGGTCATCTCTAGTTACTAACATTCTCCACCCCCCCTCCTAATCTCTGAAGTGACATATAAATGAGGCACCCCGGAGATTAGAGGAGAGGCTGTCCCCCCTTGCAAACAACACTACGTAAATCCATTTAACTGCTCCACCTTACTACTACTCTGTGGGTGGTATGGAGTATGGAATGTCTGTTCTGTTCTCAAGGCCTTTGTCACCTTTTGACATACTTCAGAAGTGAAGTGTGTACCTCTGTCACTCTCCATTACCTCTGGTATTCCATACCTGCAAACAACCTCTGCCAATAGCTTCTTTGCAACAGTTTTTGCATTAGCCTTGGCACAGGGCCAACCTTCCGAACAGCTTGAGAAAATATCGATCAATCTGCAGTTGCTGAAAATTGGCCCCAGGCGTTAAGGTCAAGACTGCCAGTGTTTGGCAATTTTGCCTTCCACAGTATGGTAGCTGCATTTCTCACAGCTGATCTCCCGAAAGTGATCCTCAACAAATCAACAATTGTTGGGTTACACTTCAAAATCATGTTGAATTTTGTGACAATCACACCCATAGCAAATCTGTCAAAGAGTGCTAATCTTTTTTTCAGATACCCTGCTATGTAATTTACCTTACTCACAAAACTGTTGGTGAACAGCTATTTCACCCCACAGTTATGTATCATCTACACTCTAGTGCTAAGCCCTAACACTAGAGTTGTAGATAACCAGGGCAAGATCAGATGTGAGAAAAAAAAATCCCCACAGAGGATATCAAACTACAGCAATATCAGCAGCTATGCCTCTATGCCAGAATCTCCTTCTGAAACATCAAAATTATTATCAATGATAGTACAATTACTGACATACAACACAATGAAGCAGACAAACAGACCAGGAAATAACAGTTAGTCAAGAGTTAAAGCACACACAAAAACAGAGATACGGAGCTGGCTTCAACCCAACAGCAGACTCAGCGCTGTAAGACAGACTTCAGAAATATCACAGAGAAAACACAAGAAACAATTTACAAAAATGAAAAAGTAATTCTACCTGATAGAGAGCAAAGTTCAGTATTGCTGAGGAGGCACTGACCACTGACTCTGCAGGCGTCCCCCTCCCCAGGAAAAAGTCAAGAGAAAATTCTCCTACCCGGGGTCATGCTTCAAAGGGAAAAGTCTGCTGCTCCCTGTTCAGTGATCTATGTAGTTCTAGCAATCTCGCTGGGGCCTCCAAAATGTCATAGAATTTCTTTAAGTCTTTAAGAAATCACTAATACCAGGTAGAAGTTAAATAATAAGTCACTAGTGACAACACCCATTAATGAGGACTCAGAAACAGATCTGAACAACAATCAATGGTGGCAGGTTTTGCTGCCTCCCCCTGCTCATTGCTGTATTTTATTAAGGCATAAAAGGGGTGTTAAGTAATGCACATAAGTGGGCTGCTCTGGACATGGTTACATAATTCAAGTTATATGAGTACATACATTTTTGGCTTTGAAAGTATTTTTGCAAAGTAGAACATTATTCTGGCAAAAACAGGCTAACATCTGGTGGTGACGATTCTAGGTTTTATAAGAGCTGGACAATACATGTCCACACTATTTAATTAAAGACAGGAGATTTTTGTGAAAATATTGTAAGAAAGCTAAACCATTTGTTGGATAGACAGTGAGTCTGTACTATTCCAAGAACTTGTGCAATGTTACAATCAGATGATGGCTCTTTAAAGGTCAGCATGACACTGCTGAAGTATTAAAAATATCAGCCCTTGTTAAGGGGGATTACATTTCTCCAACAAATGCTTGCAAAGCACCGCTCTTTAGACTGCAACTTCTCACCCCTCCTGATGTTGCCAACTAATGAACGATGAAATAGCAGTGGTGGTATGGGACGCCTGTAAGGCTTTTACCAGGGGGTCCTTTACCTCAGCCATAGCTTAATATAGAAGGTCCCTGTAGGCCAACAGATTGGACTTGGAACACCTCCTTGACTCAGCAGAGGCCAAACATACAGCAGATCCCTACCCGGAAACTTCGTTAGCTCTTAATGACCTGAGACGAAAATACAAACTGCTACTTGTTAAATACACAAAAAAGAAGCTTCCTTACTCCCGTCACCAGATTTTTGAGCAGGGAGATATAAACAGTCACATGTTGGCCTACTTGGCCAGGGAGGATCAGTCACTGCCACCAATTACATTGCTACAGGACGACTCGGGTGCCCAAATACATGACTCCAAGCTTGTTAATCAAGTGTTTGCCCAATTTTATACAGACCTATACACCTCTAAGCTAAACTGCTCTGATGAGTAGCTAGCAGCTTATCTCGATGAAATCCCCTTCCCCACACTGAGCCGAGATAGTGCAGCCCACCCTTATGGTGCCCTGAATATAGAGGAAATACCGGAGACCATTAAGTCACTCACCAACAGGAAATCACCTGGGGTAGATGGGCTCCCAGGGGAGTGGTATAAAAATATGTAGAACTATTGGCCCCTCGACTCCTAACACTGTACAACTCAATCCTGCTGGAGGAGGCTCTGCTGGATACCATGGCTAAGGCCCTAATAGTCATGATCCTTAAAACTGGAAAGGACACTACGGACTGCGGCTCCTACCTATTTCGCTCCTTGATAACAGCATTAAAATCCTTGCGAAAATACTGGCGACACATAAATTCAGTTCTTGGGGAGACTGTACATGCTGACCAGTTTGGCTTCATGCCTGGCAAAAGCACGGACATAAATCTAAGACGACTTTTTAACCATCTGATATATGAGCACACTAATTGTGGAAAGCGTACCTTGGTGTTTATATACCAGGCAAAGGCCTTTGACTCAGTAAAGTGGAGGTACTTGTAGGCAGTGATGCAATTGTTTGGGTTCAGGCAGACTTTTGTTAAGTGGGTTAGGATGCTGTATAACTCTCTGATGGCCAATATTAAAACCAACATTCATGTTTCTGCCCAGTTTCCCCTGGGTAGGGGTACAAGGCAGGGCTATCCTCTGTCCCCCGGCCCTGTTTGCCCTTGCTATAGAGCCTTTTGCAATCCAGGTCTGAGCATCGTCGACAGTAAAGGGGTTTAAATTGCGCAATTATGAAGAGCGCATAGCACTTTATGCAGATAACACCCTTCTTTTCTTCCAGGACCAAGAGTCTTCACTTGACTCTGCACTGGTCATATTTGACTCATTTGGCCTATACTCTGGCATTAGGGTTAATTGGGACAAAACCCACTTACTGGCAGTAGATCCTGCGGCAGCTGGGCTTCCACTGCCCGCCCCGCTGAGTTGGACAGCTCGGACAGTTTATTTGGGCATTGAGCTGTCTTTGATTGCCTCTACTTTTTACGACCTTAATCTAGTCCCTCTCCTGGGCTGGGCTGAGGAAATGGCAGTGCGTTGGGCCTCTCTCGCTTACACTAGTGGGCAGAATAAATTTGCTAAAGATGAAACTATTGCCAAAATGTTTGTTTGTGTTGCATAACTCCCCTGTGTTAATTCCAAAAAATATTTTTACTAGACTTCGCGGGATTGTGCTGCAGATTTTGTGGAGGGGCTCCCTGCCCAGGATTAGATTGGAGACTCTGTGCCTTCTGGTGAGCAGAGGAGGATTGGCCTTACCACACTTTTATTATTATTATATGGCTAGTCAGTTGGTGTATGCTGGATCGAGGCTGCCCTCGTCAGATTATAATCCAGTTGTGGGCCTGGAATGCAGAGTGGTGGGCCCTGCTCAGAGCCTGAGGGGGCTGTTGTTGGCTCATCTTCTATTGTCCCTTTGCCTGCCCCCATGCTGGTAACACTCAATGTCTGACGCTGGGCCTTACACCTGTCCACTGAGGAGAGAACCACGTAGTCCCCACATACTTCCCACATAACCCCAATCTGCTGCACTTACAATATTTTCTAGAGTCTGCTTTTTGGAGATTTAAGGCATCATTGTCCTCTCTGATATAGCCAGTGAGGGTGCATTTTGCAACTTCCTGAAGCTTCAGATAACCCATGACCTGCCTGAGCAATCCTACTTTAGATATTACCAGTTGCGGGATGTAGTCAGGGCCCAATTTGGGGGCCTATCTATACCACTGTCTCTGTAGCAGCTGGAGGGCTTGATGTAGATGTTGCATTAAATGGATGTAGAAACTAGACAGTGGTCTAACTAGGCTGCACATCTATACCCGCTCAAATAGAAGGCCACACAGAAATGGGTTGCTGATATCCCTGATCTGTTATTGGGGGGAGATGGAGATCTGGTCCTCCTTTGATTAGCGCTAGGGACAGGGTCATCCAGGTTAAGTTCTTGCGCCGCATATACTAAACCCCCTCCAGGTTGCATGTTATGGGTCTGCTCCTGGAGTGTGCCTCTTTGAGCTTGTTGGAGACCTACCTGAGTGGCTGCAGCAACTCACTCGTTATATAAGTTGCTGCTCTTTTATGCCAAAAAGGTAATTTTGCTAAACTGGAAACACCCTGGGAGGCCGACCAGGAATGCATGGGTGCGGGTAGTAAATTCTGAAACCCCAATGTACAAGCTGACATACATAGCCAGAGAATGCCCGGATAAATTTGATAAGACCTGGGGTGGCTGGGTGAGTTGTCCTGCAGCAGCAATGGGAGCGCTGGACTAGGTATTAATGGGGAAATGAGTTGAGGGGCACCTGTTTGACCTGTCTCTTAAGCTGCATCTATTTTGGGGGGAGTCAAGCTGGAGGGTTAGGGGAAGGGTTGTTTTTGTTGTTTACCTTTTTCTTGTTCTCTGTTAACATATAATTATCTAGCCAAGTATTATGTGTTAGGAGGAATGTATACACATATATGGATAATGATGGTTTTCCTGTTTTTGTATTTATGCAGTGTTCTATATCACTGTTGGGCACCTGCGGTGCCAGATGTCTCTGCCTATTTGTTAATTTTCTTGGCTAAATAAAAAGTTCCTTTAAAAAGATGAAATAGCGGACAGCCCACTTTGCCTTTCTCTAATCTGATGGCCAAGGACATGGCATCATCAAGGTTGCGAGGTATCAGATAGGCAACCAATAGGTCTTTAATATTATTAGCCAGACCACAGTAAAACTGGCTTTGCAAAGCAGGGTCATTCCACTGAGTTTCTGTTGCCCAACAGAGGAATTCGGCGCAGAAATCCTCAACAGGAGAGTCTCCCTGATGTAAACCTCTGATCTTTCCCTCTTCCAGTGACACCCTAGTGGGATCTTCATAGATTAAACCTAGGGCACAGAAAAAAAACTATCCTCAAAAGGCTAAAGCTTCTCAAAGGCCCTAAATTAACAAATCAGACACAACTGGATACTAATTTTCCTCACCTTACCCTTAACTTCCTGAGCAGAGCAGGTCTTTACCCCCTGAGGTGGTTTCAGACAACTAACCTAAGCAACCTAAGAGATCCCCTTTGGTTCGAGACATACATCTCCCTCCCCTCCCGTCCGAAGAAATTAGTAGGGAGTTTCTCAGGGAATGGGAGAGGGAACTGGGACTCAATCTCACCAGGGAGGAGACTCTTAAAGTATTGAAAAACTCACATGGATTCTCCAGATGCGTAAGAATTCAGGAGAATTCTTATAAGATCCTGACTAGATGGTACAGGACCCCTGTTTTAACCTAAAAAAAGATCCCTACTTCGTCTGATGTCTGTTGGAGATGCGAGGAAGAAAAGGGTACCGCCCTACATATATGGTGGGAATGCTCAAAGATTAAAACCTTTTGGCTGTCAGTCACTAACTCTATTAATAAAATTTGCCACACTTCCTGCTCCTTTAGACCAGAGCAGATCCTGATCTGGCTGCCCACTAATCAATTTAAACCTTCAAACAAAAGCTTTTGCTTTGAAGAGGTTCTGGCCTGGGAGGCGGGGACTAGAGACGATTTTACATCCCTCTGGACACCCTGGATACAGTTTCAGGAAAATAGAAGCATTTTGAACAATTAATTTCTTAAACTGCCTATTACCAGATACAATGACATGACCTGCCTTGCTCTCCATGCCTGTTAACGAGCTTACAACTTGCTGTTCGTTTTCCCCCACCTTACCTCCCTGTTTCCCCTCCCCCAGCCCCGTCAACCCTTCACCCCACTACCCCTTCAAACACTTGCCAGTACAATGTTTTTTATGAGTGTGACACTTTAGATCGACTATTCTTAACCTACACCTTGTGTTGGTATTTTTACAATTGTATAATGCGGGTCCTGCGAGATCCGATTGTACTTATCTGCTCTGGCAACCTTCACTTATTCTTTCAATAAAAAGAAAATGTTCAAAAAAAAAAAGGATAAAGCTTCAGAGGAGGGAGGCAAAGAAAAAGCCCATGGCTGAGGAGCCCCCTGCAGCCTGGAAATGACGATGCCCACCTTCTGCACTCTTCACCCGAGGAAACAGGACATAACCTTAAAAAAAAGCTTGCAAGACTCTCTAAAGGAAATAAATTCCTGCGGGTTTCCAGAGAATCTGTCAGGTAGGTGAAGTTTAGGCTCCTTTCCTGGAGCTGACAAAGTCAGATGCTACTGCTTAAGCTCAGTGACCTCAATCGTCGGTGCCTTTAGCTGAGCTGACAAAACCTCAATGGGATTCATCACAGATGTAAACACAGATCCCATCGAGTAAGTATGGGCCATTGAATATGTCGCGTCCACCCAGGACATGCTGGATCTGTAACTCACAGATCTGGCACAAAAACACACAAACTGCATCAAAACAATAATAAACAAAAACACAAGAACTCTTTTCCTATCTAAATAAGCTCAGGGACCTGCCTAAATGCAGTCAATTGCCCTGACAAGGACGTACCTGACCTCGTACCTTAGTTAACCCTATATGAGATAGGGGAAACATAAGATACAAAATAGAAAAGAAACACAAACTTAGCTTAGATGCAGCAGGCAAATGAACGATGAAGAAGTGAGCTCTGACAGAGACCAGAGTCAGAGTTAGACTGAAGATTCAATGGCAATTCTGTCCAGCATCAGCCAGACTAAATAGCCATGACAATTACCGTCAGGTGCAGTTTAAGCATGTCTCACCTAATATCACACCCAGCAGGGCCAGAAGATGGAGAACCACCTGCAAAACCTGCACCAGGCTATCAGCCTGGCAACAATCCTAAAACCGCTGCAAAACAGTGTTTCTGATGGTGCAACATGACACTTCCTAAATATTATAGCAAAAGTGACTGAGTTGGTCAAAATATTTGCATGCAAAATTTACAAACTTCAGCTGGTGGCTGAGGTGAAATCATGGCTTGTCGCTGTCATGTAAGCTGCATTAGCTTCACTGCAGCGTTGAACCCTCTGTGGTGACATGTTTGCACAACAGTGATGGTTTGTTTCAGCACTGAACAACAATTGATGATTAGATGACCTATTTTAGACCTAGATAATAGTTGACAATAGTTTGAAGATGAAGGCTGGACTGGTGTTGGTGGGATTAGCACTTGGGATGACATGATATCACGTTCAGGAAATGTAAAGATAGCGCAGAAAGACTATGCTTCAATGTTGTTGGTCTGTATGCACCGCCAGCTATGTATGTGGACATTTGTGAGGTGTCATTTATTGGAGTCTCCACACAGGTGTGCAGCAGTCTCACAACCAACTACAAGTACTGCTGTATCTATAGTAACTGAGGCTGCGGGGGGTTGTGGGGGATGTAGTCCCTCTGAAATCCTTCATTCAGCAAATGAGGTGGTCGTTAGCACTTTCATTAAAGCGGTGCCGGTGGGCAGTGTGGAGCAGAAGAGTAGAAACTGCAATATCCATAATGTGTGAGGGCTGGAAAATGTCGCCAAGAACACAGTGGTGGCCACTGTGGAGCTTGTAGCAGCAGGAGGCAGTTTAAAAAGACTGAGAGCAACGTGAGGTGCAGTAGTAATGGAGCGACAAGCCATGATTAGGAAAGACACAGACCGCGTGGAAAGAGAGGAGGCTCCCTTCCCATACAAGACTCGTCTCAGAAGAGGACAGCGCCCTGGATCCAAGCCCGGAACATCGACAGCTGTCAGAAATGTAAGGCCGGCCTCCAATGATTAATTATGCGCCCACTCGACGGACTGATCAGATTGTGACGGATGTGACTGCTAGGTTAAGACCTAGCTATATACTGGTATGGCAGGGGTTAATTACCTGTGTATGTAAACATATGGACCAGGATGGTGAGGCGCTTCACAGAGGCGCTATGCGCATGGAGAGGTTTTGTGATATGGAGGTGATGTACTACATTTAGTGCAGGTGTATTTGCTGTACCTTTTGCACCCATGGTGCGTCACATCCATGAGTAGAAGGAGCTTCAAAATTATGGATAGGTGAGAGATAGGGTCTATATTATATGTAGGGGGCACTGAGGCCATGATGTTAATGTGTGCCTTGGACCTTCTGAAATGGAGTATGCAGTATTACCAATGAAGACGGATGGATATAAATAAGAATTGAGGTGTCTTTCTGGTCTGCAATTAGACTTATTGTTAAAGTGTATTTCTGGTTGAATTAGGGAATTTTCAGAGTACTAGTGCCCTCCAAGGAGCGTTAAGTTCTGATCATAAAAACATGGCTGCTTTCTCCCCAAAACAGTGCCAAGCCTATCCAGAGGTTATGTGTGGTACTGCAGCTCAGCATTAATGGAGCTGACCTGCAGTGCTGGATGCAGCCCATGGACAGGTGCGGCGCTGCTTCTGGAAGACAGCAGGCATTTGTATCTAACACTTTTCTTCTGGAGATAGTACCTTCATTTAATGGCCTGGGATGACGGCTGTCAGATTAGTCAGTGGATGGAGCCACTGCGCATTAGCTGTTCTTACCTCACAGGTAATAATCCAGCTCGGACGCATCCTTACAACTCTTGCCATATGACTCAATATTGGCACTGACGAGCGGAAGCAACTTAATTACTTGTGAAGTCAATCACTATCGGCGAGTCACAAGGAGAATACGGTTCAGACCAGCAATACATTTTAATGAAGAAGCATTCCCAGTTGTTCTCGCTGTTATCGTCTTCTCTATTTCCATCTGAGCCTCCGACAAAACAGATAATACGATGTAAATTTATGTTCTCCCCTCCGTTTAATTTTAGACCTGGATTATTCACCAGAACAAGTTATCAGAACGCCAGCAACGATGTATAAATTACGACCCTGATTAATATTTAACGTCACTTAATAAAATACAGTCTAAGTGCGGCTCACCCGGCCGGATCAACAGTCTCTTACAATGAGGATGAAGGTCGAACTCCTATTATGGATCTCATATAAGGAAACACTGGAAGATTGGGTAAAACATCTACAGTATAAACTCTAGTCACCAAAGACTCCAGGCGTATATTACACTCATCTTAGACTCAAGCTAGTGTAGACTTCAGCCATAGATTCCAGCCATAGACTGCAGCTACCATAAACGTAAGTCATAGACTCCAGTCATAGATTCTAGCTGTCATAGATCTCATCCACCATAGACTCCAGTCATAGATTCTAGCTGCCATAGATCTCATCCACCATAGACTCCAGTCATAGATTCTTCCTGTTGTCCTAGTCTTCATTATAAACTTCAGTTACAGATTCCAGTAGAAGATTCCAGCCAAAGTTCCCAGATGCAGTAGACTCCAATCATAGACCCTCAACTACCTATACTAATTCTCAGCTAAGCAAGAAACATTCCAGTCCTGACATCGGCACTGTTCCTTGACTACGTCTCTGTGTACTGCGATACAGTAAACCTGACAAAGTAGTGGCAGCTACCTCTAACACGAGATTATTTCTGCGCTAGTTGTCTGGAGGGGGGTTGGAATCATTTTCTGTAACTTGATACTGTTCCTTAAAAAAAATTGTGCTGCGGGTAAATCTGCTGGTTTTAGGTGGGAGTGCGGAAGTAGTGGGCAGTGATGTGGAAAGAGGAGAGTACGAGGCCAGAGTGCACAATGGAAAACACAAGAGAAAACGTTCCCGTGACGGCCCTACAAGAATTCTCCATAGTTGTAGGCAGTGAGTCCAGTAAAGTCGGACAATCCCTTGACGCCCATTTGCCGTCTGCAAAAATAAATGGTTTTGCGCGGACCAAATCAACCAGTCTTCTCATACTTGCCATGGTCCATGTGTTGCCTGAATCCCGTTGAATAAAGTTCCCAATTACTATTAACATGCACCATCCACATCTTCTGTCACTATGGACTTCCAAGCGTAGTGTACCGGAGATATGGTATAACCATGAAGTAGATGACTTCATCTGAGTTGTCACCAAAGTGTAAAGGACTGCAGGCAGTGGGTTTGGGGCTTTCCCTGTCTTCCGGGTTGATGTCTCCCTGATGGACATAGGGTGCAGGATTCATCATTGCTGAATAAACACCATCTTATTAACTGTGAAGCAGGAAAATGACAACTTGTCATATGAATGGTTGTTAATCAGAGTCCTAACTCTGTCGACCGGGTTCAGCAATAACCGATAATTATCACACTAAACAGTCTTTAGGCGTCTCAGCACAGGATACCTGCAACAGCTCTGTGCCCAGCCGGCTGGGGATTAATTTCTCTACAGCTCATCAGTATGGGTTTACCATTGTTGGAGGGCAGGGAGGAACCACTTGGCCCTGATTTCACTATACAGCACTCTTTTCCCTATCTGCCAGAATAAAACTCCCCAAGGACAATTGCTACAGCCTTGTAGCTCAAACCTGGAGAATCTCTTCTTTCTCTGTTTACAGCTTAGCAGCTCTCTGCACACCCTACAAGCTTCTCATGGCTGTACAATGTCTACCATCTGTGGCATTGTATCTGTGACACCGCAGTACACCAGGAGAGACTCCTGCTTCAAGCACCTCTCCCCACTACTTCCTGTCTCTTCTTCCAGTGCAACTCTGTTCCTCCATTCTTACCCCCTCTTAAAGATACAGTACCATTACAAAGAAAAGAACATATTGACATGAAATAGTGATAAACTGTCCCCCTTTACACAAGCATTGGGTAAGTCACCAGCTGTAGGACCGGTAACACCTCCTGGGCCTATGCCTATCTCTTACCAGTTGTAGGACCGACTACACCTCCTGGGCCCATACCTATCCCTAACCAATTGTAGGACTGGGCAGGGTCTTTCTGAAGACTAGATCTTAATTGGTTGGAATCAATGATGAAAACCGTGGATTCTTAGGTGTAAACTTAAATTGGTTTAGAGGCGATCATAGACTCCAGTGGTTTTAGAGGAGGTGTTGTACATTGAGGTCCATTGCCTACAGCCTAGAAAAGCGACTCACAAGAATTAGTACAATTTTCCTTTTATTTTTAATGACTTGAATTTAAGGGGAAAGAAGTGGATCCGCACCTTCCTCTGTGCCTGGAGGGCAGAATTATTTTCCTTTTATTTCTGGATCCACCAGGATACTTAAGACAAGTTGCGCTTGTTGGCAGACAAACCTCGACTACTATGTAGAAAGAAAACGGAAACTGCCAGTCTGCTGCTCCAGAAATTACACCCGGCGCCAAGTGACCTCCTGGTGGCATCTGTAGCTCCGCTTCTCTTCTTACTGGCTGCTTCCAGGTACAAACTTCTCCAACTCTGATAATCTATTTTCTGCTCTCAATGAAATGTAATGAAAGAGGGGACGCTCTTCCGCTGTAATGATAAAGATCCCTCTCTGCATCTTTAATTAGCGCCATCCAATGCCAACCAGGAAAATTCAGTTACGATAATCTGATTTTTTTTCCGTCTTCAGTAAACAAAAGCCAAAAAAAAAGCTGATAACAGAAGCCGAAGTCGCCTGGCAGAAATCCAGACTGTACGGAGCAGATGCTGGAGCGGAGCGCTTTAATAATGCATTCTGTCTGGCGCGCACAAGACAAAAAACAACAAAAAATATTCAGATTTGCTGTTATTTTGTCACTCGGCGTCAGTTCTGATTCTCCCAGACAGAAAGACAACAAGCACTTTGTACATGTTGTTGGCAGCGCGGTTCGCGTCTCATCCGGCTGGTATCTATTTAACAGAAGCTCTGCCGACCGATTAAATATTCATTCAGGTTTTGTATTATCAGGTGCTGGAGGTGCGGCACTCAGCAACGCGGCGAATTACTACTTTTGCACCAGGGCACCTGTATATATTGGAGCTGTATGTGTTCCTTATGAGCTCAGCATGTGCTGCTGACACCTGGAAGGAAGGGGTAAGGGGGTTGGACAAGTTAATAATGCAAAATTACCAAAAATGTTGCCTTTAATAGAGTCTAGTTAAGGGCTCCTTCACAAGGGCGATATTGCACACGTTTTTTTATTCACGCTTGTGTAAACCGCATCCAAAAGAACGCTTTGGTTTCAAATCACATTGAGTATTTTTGCACCCACTGGGTGAAAAAATACGCGACATGCTCTATTTTTGTGCGCATTTGCTTACCTGAGGCCCCATGGGAGTCTTGCCCCACACTGAATGGCGCAATTTCTCAGGGAAGATCAATTACATCTGGGACTAAGTAGGTTGTCCCGCCTGTTCAAACATGGCAGGGGTTTGTCCCGCGTGAATGTGAAGGGGCCTTGCAGCGGAAAAAGTACAGTAAGGTGCATTGATCCACTAATGAGAGAACGTGATAGCTCTCCATTTAGAGCACAATTAAATTAGGCTCTCACAAGCGTTAAAATGCCCTGCACGCCCGCAGGAGGTCTGATGGGGTTTTGGCGACCCGGTGGGTCCACTCAGGAAATAAGGCCTATGCAGAGGAGCTGGGAGGGCAAAGCAGTCACTTGTCACGGTGGCACTTACTAGGCTCATTCCTGTGGGCTACACGTGACCTCGGCCCAAGTACCACTAGACCTCTTCTGGACACCCCTAGGATAGAGAAGGCCAATAAACATTTCAATAGATAGCAGGGTGACTTGTGACACCCCCATTCCTTCTCCACCGGTATGAGCCGTCGGCGGTAAAGATTAGAGTCCACACACGAAGTAATGATTAAGTACCTCAGTCCCTGGGAACAGGCAGGGCCTGGCAAACTTTACTGTAGTTAACTGAAAGCAGGGCACACAAGTATAATGATACACTGATGCACGTCACACATACGAAGGAAGACCTGGGAGAAACTCAGGATGACATTGGCCCTACAATCTTGAGATTTGCACAGGACCACTCCTGGAAGGGAAGACTCAGGATGACACCAGCCTGACAGTCATAGTTATCTGTCCGGTATTGCTCCTAGAAGGGGGAAGGGATTGACTCTCCACAGATTAAAAGCTGGGAACAGTACCTCTGCACGGTGATCAGACTCTTGCTACATGCTCACTCTCTCTCTCTTTCTCCTCATTTGTTATTGGCTCCTGGCATTGGGACACTCAGGAAACCTCTCGTCTTCCTCCTTCACTCCGCCACATGAGAGTTGAAAGTACTCCCATGTGGCGGCACTCACTCCTTCCACTACCGTTGAAGATCAGGAACTCTTTCACTCACTCTCCAAAACAACAACTATCCTCTCACTGTGATGAACCCCCTACTGCAGGGGTCCCCAACCTTTTTGGCACCAGGGACCGGCTTCAAGCAAGACCATTTTTACAAGGCCCGCCAGGGTTGGGCGGGACATGGGCGGGGCTTTGGTTATATGGGGCAGGGTTATGAAGGGGGTTGGAGTTTAGTGCATACTTTTTTAATTAATGACATTTACAATGCCCTGGCAGTACACACATAGGGCAGTATAATATATCCCTCCCCCTGCCTGGCAGCACACACATAGGGCAGTGGGCAGTATATAATCTATCTCCCAAACCCCCGCCCCCCCAGCACACAAATAGGGCAGCATATAATTTATCTCCACCCCACCCCCCGCACACACATTGGGCAGCATATAGTTTACTCCCCCCCAGCACACACATTGGGCAGCATATAATTTACTCCCCCCCCCCCAGCACACACATTGGGCAGCATATAATTTACTCCCTTCCCCCGCACACACATTGGGCAGCATATAATTTACGCCCCCCCCGCACACACATTGGGCAGCATATAATTTACTCCCCCCCCCCCCGCACACACATTGGGCAGCATATAATTTACTCCCCCCAGCACACACATAGGGCAGCATATAATTTACTCCCCCCCCCAGCACACACATAGGGCAGCATATAATGTACCCCCCCCCCCCCAGCACACACATAGGGCAGCATATAATTTACTCCCCCTCAGCACACACATAGGGCAGCAAAAAATTTACTCCCCCTCAGCACACACATAGGGCAGCATATAATTTACTCCCCCCCCCCAGCACACACATAGGGCAGCATATAATGTACCCCCCAGCACACACATAGGGCAGCATATAATATACTTCCCCCCCAGCACACACATAGGGCAGCATATAATTTACTTCCCCCCCCAGCACACACATAGGGCAGCATATAATTTACTCCCCCTCAGCACACTCATAGGGCAGCATATAATTTACTCCCCCTCAGCACACACATAGGGCAGCATATAATTTACTCCCCCCCCAGCACACATAGGGCAGCATATAATGTACCCCCCCCAGCACACACATAGGGCAGCATATAATTTACTCCCCCTCAGCACACACATAGGGCAGCATATAATTTACTCCCCCTCAGCACACACATAGGGCAGCATATAATTTACTCCCCCCCCCCAGCACACACATAGGGCAGCATATAATGTACCCCCCCAGCACACACATAGGGCAGCATATAATATACTTCCCCCCCAGCACACACATAGGGCAGCATATAATTTACTCCCCCCCCTAGCACACACATAGGGCAGCATATAATTTACCTCCCCCCCAGCACACACATAGGGCAGCATATAATTTACTCCCCCCCCCCAGCACACACATAGGGCAGCATATAATTTACTTCCACCCCCTCCCCCCCCCCCCCCCCCCCGGCAGGATTACCTTGAAAACTGACCTAGGTCCTAAGAGGTGTACAGGCGCGGAGGCTGCTGCTGCTTGCAGAGAGGCGGCTCTTCCTCCTACTCGTGGGACGCTCTGTTGTTTGGTGCTGCAGTCCTCAGCGCTTCAAGAAGGCGCCCTGTGATTGGTTGCAGCGCGCTGCTTCCACACCAGCAAGGACCATTGTATTTCAGCCGCACTTCAGTAGCAGAGTGATTCCAGCAACCTCATTGGTTGTTGGGTACACACACCCCAGTTTGAGGTGTGGGGGGGGGGGGTGTGTACCCAACAACCAATGAGGTTGCTGAAATCGCTCACCGCTACTGAAGTGCGGCTGAAATACAATATATGCGGCCCCTTCAGCAGCGCTCTGCACTCACACTGTAGCAGGTTAGTGTGAGAGCGCAGAGCGCTGCTGAAGGGGCCGCGGGATTGTTCCTTTTAGAACAAAAGTTCCCGGCAGTGCCGCGGACCGGCAGTAAACACCTAACGGCCCAGCATCGGTCCGCGGACCGCTGGTTGGGGACCCCTGCCCTACTGCACCCAAATCACTCTTATAATCTCTAGCACACCACATGACAGAACATAAATGGATACGTTTGCAGACATTTCTCAGTCTCATGCAAACATTAAAGGGGTTGTCCCGCGCCGAAACGGGTTTTTTTTTTTTTTCAACCCCCCCCCCGTTCGGCGCGAGACAACCCCGATGCAGGGAGGTAAAGAAAGCTCACCGGAGCGCTTACCTTAATCCCCGCGCTCCGGTGACTTCTCTACTCACCGCTGAAGATGGCCTCTTCCTCCGTGGACCGCAGCTCTTCTGTGCGGTCCATTGCCGATTCCAGCCTCCTGATTGGCTGGAATCGGCACGTGACGGGGCGGAGCTACACGGAGCTACACGGAGCCCCATAGAAGACTGCAGAAGACCCGGACTGCGCAAGCGCGGCTAATTTGGCCATCGGAGGCCGAAAATTAGTCGGCACCATGGAGACGAGGACGCTAGCAACGGAGCAGGTAAGTATAAAACTTTTTATAACTTCTGCATGGCTCATAATTAATGCACAATGTACATTACAAAGTGCATTATTATGGCCATGCAGAAGTGTATAGACCCACTTGCTGCCTCGGGACAACCCCTTTAACCTTTCACTTGCTGCAGCTGTGCAATACACATAACAGGAGACTAGACAATTTGCACAGTGCATTTATACAAGACACTACATAGAATAGACTTATGGAGGGGGCCAGCAATGGATGATCTGGGCCACTACAGGGTATTCCGGTCAGTGAACGAAACCACAAACCACTGGATGGGTGAAAACTGATAGGGGAAAATCTACTCAGCGGTTCATTTCCGACGCCAGGCTTAGTATAAATTCCTTCAGTGCACTCAACACATTTAGAGGCGCATCCCTGGTACCTGCAGGCGCTTTCAGAGAAACGTGTGCTAAGCCTTACCTGGCATACATTTCCGGTATAGTTTACGCCAGTTTCTCAAGTAAATTATACATAAATCCATATATCTGGGGCGGCCACACTCCCTCCCGTCAAGCAATGCCCACTTTTAAATAGGTGTCGGGGGCCGGTGTAGGGAGCAGAACTGTTGCAAATTTTAAAAAGCGTGAAAAAATTGTGGGTGCTTATAATAGTTTCAATGGTGAAAATGGCATCGCTCTGGGATGCGAATCCCATGAGATACGAGTACAATAATATTTATTAAACTCACAGGAATTAGTGGGCGATTCCTTGCAAAGAATTTCCCAAGAATAAGACATGCGACCCATGTGAATAAACACATTGGAATCATATTGCAATTGGACGAAACTTGTATGAAAAACTGTCCCGTGTGTGTGTAGCATAATCTGGAGCTGCATACACTGTATACACCGTCGTGTACAGTAGTGTCTGCATCAGAAAACAGTAGACCCATCCGGATGCAGCGCCCTCTACTGTTAGGTTATGTTCACACGAGGTGGAAACGCTACAGAATCTCTGCAGCAGAAACTTCCGCAGCAAATTTTGCAGCATTTCCACATCCAAAAAAGAGTCAAAATCCGCATCATCAGTGAGGAACCTCCCTAGAAATCACTGTGTTTCCATAGTTGCTCTCAGCAGCCATAGCGCCCCCTCACCTCAAAATTCTTTACGCTGTCAGCATTCTGACACCTGCCAGCCTCCAATGAGCACAGCGCTGCTGGTCAGGTGATGCCACTTCTTCGTCACCTGACCCGCATTACCGCACTCACTAGAGACCGCCAGTTAGTTGGAGAAAGGCTGCGGATGGGACGGATTTCGACTTTCTTTTGGATGCAGAAATGCTGTGGAATTTTCCGTTCCAGAGATCCCGCAGCTTTTCCGCGGCGTGTGAACATTCCCTCATACAGCGAGTTCTCAGCCCCATCCTCACCTGGCGGCAGAATAAGCTGATAAAACCAATTGCATTAGAACGGCCTCTTCTGTACAAAAAGACATGGAATTAAAAAAAGTGCGCGTACTCTTTAAGCATTATATTGTACTTCGGAGTTTATCAGATAGAAGAGAAATGTGAGGAGGGTTTACGCCTCTCTTGGGCGCCGTGATTTACGACCTGTCATTACAATAAACATAGAAACGCCTTTATATGGCACCTTCACAAATTTCACATGCCAGAAGCGAGATTCACCGCCGGCCCTGGGGGGAAGTTTTTAGTGACAGGAAAACAAGTGGTTATTTTTTAACGCTTTTACGGCTGTCCTATAAAATGCTGAATCTCATTATGTGGAGGTTAGGTCGTTACGGCAGAGATATGTAGGTAGCCATATAACGCTGCGCAGGGAGCTGTTACACCACAGATTCGCAGTTCCATTAATCATAGAAATATGAGTGAGTAAAAGTTTAGAGACCGACGTGCAGCTTAACCTCTT
This sequence comes from Eleutherodactylus coqui, assembly GCF_035609145.1. Classification (NCBI taxonomy): domain Eukaryota; kingdom Metazoa; phylum Chordata; class Amphibia; order Anura; family Eleutherodactylidae; genus Eleutherodactylus; species Eleutherodactylus coqui. The sequence goes on from NC_089849.1 coordinate 7,702,173, forward strand.
AACAGCAGAGAGCGCACATTTACATCCTGGGTGTCAAGGGGTGTATATGGAGTGGGATCACGAGACAATCCTGCTCCATACAAGGTGGGTGCCGGCTGTCGGTGACAGGAGATACCCTCTCTAAGTACCCCTGTTAAATCTAACAGCAGCATGTAAGTGCCCCAATGGCTCGGACTGCCGGGCGCCGGCTCCTTACAGCCCCGGGGCGTTTTGAATAAATGTCTATGAAGACTTGCCTGTGGCACACTTTCATAGACTGCCTTTCAAATTGCGGTACAATGTAATACTGTTCGTATTACATTATACTGTATGAGTGATCAAATGATCCCCTATGGGGGCTAAAAAAGAAATGTTAAAGTTTTTTCATTTTTTTCAATTATTGGGGAAAAAAGGATGTAAAATCCTTTTTCCATAGTAAAAAAAAAATAAAAACTGCATCCATAAAAGTCCGATCTATCAAGCTGACACATTATTCATCCCACACGGTTAATGTCATCAGAAAAAAAAATAATGCCAGAATTGCACATTTTTGGTCACCTTGTCACCATGGAAAAATTTAATAAAACACAATAAAGAAGTCACACAAACTCTGTTGTTAGCCGTTTGGTCGTTCACGACCCTCAGCGATTCTAAAGGAGAGCTCCCTACATGTTTTTCAGTTTTGCTTCTTTCAGTTGTGTGATACCCATACCAGTTTCAGCTCTGACAGTATCAGCCATTGTGTTCTGTAGCGCCGGGTCTTCTTTTGCCGCTGATCTGTCCAAGCACTATCTAGCGACTCTGCTCACATTACATGGCCGAAATCCGTGAGTCTGAGTCCGGTCATCTTGCCATCCATGAGTTTGAGTCTGGTCATCTTGTCCTCTGTGAGTCTGAGCCCGGTAATCTTGTCCTCCATGAGCCTGAGTCTGGCCATCTTGTCCTCCGTAAGTCTGAGTCCAGTCATCTTGCCCTCCGTGAGTCTGAGTCTGGCCATCTTGTCCTCCGTGAGTCTGAGCCCGGTAATCTTGTCCTCCGTGAGCCTGAGTCTGGCCATTTTGTCCTCCGTAAGTCTGAGTCCAGTCATCTTGTCCTCCATGAGTCGGAGCCCGGTAATCTTGTCCTCCGTGATCCTGAGTCTGGCCATCCTGTCCTCCGTAAGTCTGAGTCCAGTCATCTTGCCCTCCGTGAGTCTGAGTCTGGTCATCTTGTCCTCTGTGAGTCTGAGCCGGGTAATCTTGTCCTCCATGAGCCTGAGTCTGCCATCTTGTCCTCCGTAAGTCTGAGTCCAGTCATCTTGCCCTCCGTGAGTCTGAGTCTGGCCATCTTGTCCTCCGTGAGTCATAGCCCGGTAATCTTGTCCTCCGTGAGCCTGAGTCTGGCCATTTTGTCCTCCGTAAGTCTGAGTCCAGTCATCTTGTCCTCCATGAGTCGGAGCCCGGTAATCTTGTCCTCCGTGATCCTGAGTCTGGCCATCCTGTCCTCCGTAAGTCTGAGTCCAGTCATCTTGCCCTCTGTGAGTCTGAGTCTGGCCATCTTGCCCTCCGTGAGTCTGAGCCCGGTAATCTTGTCCTCCATGAGCCTGAGTCTGGCCATCTTGTCCTCCGTAAGTCTGAGTCCAGTCATCTTGCCCTCCGTGAGTCTGAGTCTGGCCATCTTGTCCTCCGTGAGTCTGAGCCCGGTAATCTTGTCCTCCGTGAGCCTGAGTCTGGCCATCTTGTCCTCCGTAAGTCTGAGTCCAGTCATCTTGCCCTCCGTGAGTCTGAGTCCGGTAATCTTGTCCTCCGTGAGTCTGAGCCCGGTAATCTTGTCCTCCGTGAGCCTGAGTCTGGCCATTTTGTCCTCCGTAAGTCTGAGTCCAGTCATCTTGTTCTCCTTGAGCCTGAGGCCGGTCATCTTGCCCTCCAGTGATATATATCGGGTCTTATACGATTCAGGACGTCTCTGCTTGTTACTCTTGCCATCCTGGGCATAAGCAGCAGCTCTTGCCAGCAGCTCCAACGCATAACTCCCCCTTCAATCAGCTTCCCTCGAAGTCCAGCTCTCACATCCATACATGGCCACATAGGAAACGGTGGTTTGCACCATCCTGTGTTTAGTTGCTATACCGATATCCCTACTTTTCCAGATTTTGTCCATGTTTAGCATCGTGCTTCGCCCCACTGCTATCCTACGTTTTATCTCTGGCATAGATTCTCCAGCCTGGTCAATTTTTGAGCCAAGAAAGATGAAGTCTCGCACGCATTCTATGACCTCATTGTCATAGAGGCCCATTTTTTCACTGAGTTTTAATCTTGCATATCAACTGCTTCAGACCGACTTCTGTTTCTGCAAGCAGAGTTGTGTCATCCGCATAACGAATAGAAGGGTGAGAGGATGCAGCCCTGTTGGTCGCCTTTGCCGATCCCAAACTAATCTGTGTCCCCATACTGTGTTCTACCAGGGGCTTCTTGGTTGGTATAAAGTGATTTTATAAGCTTGACTAGATGTGCCGATACACCCAGCGCTTGTAGGGGGCGCTATAGCTTGTCATGGTCAACACAGTCAAATGCCTTGATGTAGTCGATGAAGCACATGTACATATTTGGTATTTTTGAGCTTCTTCCATGGTGCATCGCAGGTTTGCAATATGGTGGTGGGTGCTGCATCCTCGGCGGAATCCTGTCTGTGCATCAGGGAGCGCCACTTCAACTACTAATCTCAGTCTTCCCTGTATAATTTTGAGAAGGATGCTTGCATGCGGAATAAGGGCTATAGTTTGGTAGTTGGAGCAATTATGGGAGTCACCTTTCTTTGGCAGAGGGATGTGTAGTGGCCCAGAACACCATCCTGGTCCTCTCCATAAATGTTATACATGTTTTGTCCTACGTGGATGCACTGTGCAAAGCTTGTCCGGTCATATCCAGTGTGTGTGTGTTGCACAGCTGTGGCACTTGAGAGGTTACCTTCACTAAAATCATTGCCTAAATGTAAATGTATCAGTTTGTCTTGTCATGTGGTATGAGTAAAGGTATAAATAGGAGAGCTTGAGAGCGGGAAAAGAGTTCTGTCTTCAACCCGAGTGCTAATTCCTGACCTAACACAGAGCCACTTGGAAGCGTCTTCAGCTTCCATGTAGGTGAAGATGGAGGAGAAGGAGAGATATCCCATAGCGACTGAAGTCTGGATGTGAGAGGAGTGAGTCCCAAAGCCCGTAAAAGACAGCATTCCTAAGTAATTCTGTATAGAAAGCCTTATCATAAAGGTACTAATTCTAAACCGCAAGTTCTTCCTGTGTGAACATCCAGAGTTTGGATCACCGCACAGACGTACCCTACAAGTCACACCCACGCGTCTCCCGGACTGGTTTCATCCTGTGTATCCTCCCTGACCACTGTTCCACTTTCTCTGTGAAGAATTGTACCTGCATTACTGTGAATAATTGTTTGCCTAGTTTTCCAAGTAAAGTTATACCGGGCCCTAACCGTTCATGGGGACCCGAAGTACTATACACAAGTGTCTGCGATTATTCTTCGCCATGTAACATACTGGTGTGTGGGAATGGTGGCGTCACACGTGATAACTACTACCACCATCATCCCGTATTGGCATGCTTTATCCTAGGGGTGTTAAAGGTGGCCTGCAATCCAGCTCTGGCCTTGGCTATGTGTCATCCCTCCGGGAAGAGAGTCTGGTAAGTGCCGCCGTAACAAGCCAACACTTATCCCTCCCAGCTCTCCACGTTGGTCAAGTGTCCGGGATATCCCTCTGGGGTGTTGCAGATGAAGACAAATGTTTTCCAGTCCTGTGGCAGTTGTGTGGATGCCCATACTGCCTGGCACAGCACTCTGCTGGTTTTCACTGGTACTGGCAGCAATAACTCTGCCAGTATGTTATCTACGCCAGGTGCTTTATTTTTGGCTGGTTGTTTCATAGTCATAACCACTTCTGAATCCATAGTGGAGGCTCCAAGTCCGCAGGCTCCAGCTCAAGCAATGGTCCAGGTATGTGGTTGCAGGCATATAGTTCCTCTGTGTATACCCTCCACCTAACTTGATTCTCTGTTGGTCATTCAGTCCCTTTCCATTTTTGCCTTTGATTGTGCTGTTGCGTGCCAAGAATGGTTTTCAGTCATCTTGACCTGTGAGAATAGGTCTCACACATGGTCTTTCATGGCTTCTGCTTTGAGTTGTTTGCAACACTCATTCCAGTCTATTTCCCTGTCTTTCCTTGCCTATCGCTGAAAATCGTTATTTAGTTCCGAACTTCGTCTTTGTTGCCTTTGCTGGTCTTCTTTTATCAGCTATTCTGAGGGTTTGCTCGGACAACCAATAGCATCGTTTTTCCTGCTTCTTCTAGATGAGATGCTTACTGGCTGTTAACATAACTGTGGACTGTATATCGTGCCATAATTCCTCCGGATGCTTTTCTGATGTGTCAAGCAGTTCAAATTAGTTTGCTACCTTAATAGTGTTTTAGCGGCCCAGAGTTAACGGGGCCCCTCCATAAGTATGCATTGTCTTCTATGTGAATGAATTTGATGTGCATCGCACCTCTGCAGTACTGAATGGGTTAATGCCTGGGTTATGTCTGGAAAATGTATCTTGTTGTGTGTCACGTGATCATGTTTCATATATGTGTTTGCAAGGTGAGTGCAAGTTAGTTAGTCTTCTTGCAGGAGTCAGGGCGTAGTCACCTGGGCGCATCGGCACCCGTACACGGGCACCGGTGCGCCCGTGTGACTGAGCCCTTACTTCAGTAAGAAGACGGCCGTACTTCAGGATGGACGACTCCCCGCAGCGCAGAAGAAAAAACACATGACCGGCAATGAAGCTAGTCACATGTTCTTTCTTCCGGCCCTGCAGAGAGACGTCTATCCTAAAGTGCGGCCGTCTTTTACCTGCAGTAACATGGGCGCCGATGCGCCCATGTGACTAAGCCCTCAGTGTGCAGTATAGCAGAAGTCTGAGAGTCTGCAAGTGAGTGAACCCCACAGACACAGATTGGTCTATGTATGGACAGAATGGAAGAAGCTGAGCGATTCCCTTCTGCTTGGCCTGGAACCAGCCTACCCAGGATGTGCCAGTGCTACCAGTAAGCACTGAGTGGGAGAGTGAGAGGAGCCGCCATGCAGCGCTGAGTGCAACTTCTAAACATGAGTGTTGACCAGTCGAGAGCTGGAGAGAGAAATAGAGTGACCAGGAGCAGAACCCCACACATAACTGGGACTGTGGCCTTTTCTGACATCCTCTGAATCATCCTCCCTGTCGCACCACCACTGTGATGGCACTGGTACCCTGCTGGCGTGTGTAACGTTTTGGACTGTAACTGTTTTCTACAAGTAAATGAGCTCAACTGACCGTTCCCGGTTTTGCTCTGAAACTTTACCCCTGTATGTGGACTCTTTATTCACAACTTCTGGATTCACTGCAGAGGACGGAATGGTGGCGTCACGAGTGACAAAAAGGACTTAAGGTAAAAGACCTACTGGGTTACTCTGTGAAACTTCCCCAGCAGTAACCTGGTCGGGTCCCATGATACCTCCAGGGGAGGAGATGGTAGAGCTCTGTGACGAGGCCTAATCTACCCTGCTGTCCACTTGGCTGTGGGCCCGCTCCACGGAAGCTGCAGGGCGGAGCTTATGGCATTACAAAAAGGATGATTCCTGCGTGCCTGTTTTTTAAAGACAGAGAAGAAGTGCCTCCGCCATCTTCCTACATGCTGCTACAGAGGGGACACCATACTAAATGGGACCACAGAGATGGCACTATAACTAAGTTTGACCACAGAGGGGGAACTAGCACTATGAGGGAATTACTGAGGGAATAGAAGGGATATCAGCCGGATTCAGAGAGCTTTCAGAGGCAGTCATGGCTGGAAGAAGTCATCATGGTGGTGTGGGTCCAAAAACAAAAATGGATGTCTCCAATCTCAGAAGGAGTATAAAACCTAATGCAATGCAGATCAGAACAGGGTGAAGAAATGACAAAACTGCAAAGCAATTTAATAGCCCAAGTACATTTACAATAGTTTTCCCAGCAGCTCCTTCTGCTTTATTTTTGCACCCTGGCAGACTAGTGACTGACAGTGCCCCCTACTGTACTACTATCCTGCCATTGCCTTCTTACCCGTTCACTCTACCCCTATATTGTTAACCTAGTTGTCTCCCGCAGAGACTGATGTGAGCTGGCAGCGCTGAGACAGGACGATTTGTGGTGTTTAATGAATGTGAGACGCCATCCGCCTCCCCTTAATTACACAATATCAAAAGGATTTTCACGGATTATATATTATAAGATGTGGAGTTAACAGAGAAATCACACTGAAGACTTCATCAAGATGTCACTTCAGGTCCGACTCACAATTTATCTCCATCTGACATGTACAAACCCGACCAATATCATTACAGAGAGTCGATAATAGATAGGTGTACACAGAAGAGGAGGCCAAAGTCAAAATAACGCCCTTCCATGTTAACTGATGATGGGTAAACCCACCGTCACCCCCATCCCGGGGCTCGTCTACCCTTTCCTTATAGAAGAGAAGTGCGCAGGTTCATATCATTGATAAGAGGGCTAGGACCGACGGTGTAACAATCATAGCAGACGCAACTGGGACTGCAACCTGATGTGGAGAGGGGCTCGCTGTCAGCCATCTAGATCCAGTCTAGCAGCAGGCAGGAGGAGGTACTGCAGGTGATGCCAGCAGTTGCAGCAGGAGTCAGGCGATCAGCTACAGCCGAGTCCCGTTGTTGACACTGGGGGCTCAGCTCCTAAAGCCGCACTGTGCAAGAAATATATATATATGACGGTTGTGCTAATTCCTTAGCGGCTGTGACATACAGGCACGCACACCTCCCAACTTTTCAACAACTAAAAGTGGGGTAACTGTATTGGCGCTTGTAGCACGCTGCAGCAAATTTTGATGCCAAACACGCACCCTTCACATAGCCCACACTCTCCATATCCCATAATAGATTTAACCCAATTCTTCTTTATTAATTGATTGATAGCCAGTACATGTTACACGTTTCAAGGACACAGACCCTTCTTCAGAAACTGCCAGATAGAGTACAGTGATGTCCTTGTATAATCATGTGCTGTAGTCCTTTTAAGTCCTGCCCAAGACAGCATCAAGAATCACTGCAGTATATATAGATTCTCCTCAGTATATACATATAGAGGTGAGGTAGATTCTCCTCAGTATATACACATAGGGGTCAGTTAGATTCTCCTCAGTATATACACATAGAGGTAAGGTAGATTCTCCTCAGTATATACACATAGAGGGGAGGTAGATTCTCCTCAGTATATACACATAGGGGTCAGTTAGATTCTCCTCAGTATATACACATAGAGGTAAGGTAGATTCTCCTCAGTATATACACATAGAGGGGAGGTAGATTCTCCTCAGTATATACACATATAGAGGTGAGGTAGATTCTCCTCAGTATATACACATAGAGGTGAGGTAGATTCTCCTCAGTATATACACATAGAGGGGAGGTAGCTTCTCCTCAGTATATACACATAGAGGGGAGGTAGCTTCTCCTCAGTATATACACATAGAGGGGAGGTAAATTCTCCTCAGTATATACACATAGAGGGGAGGTAAATTCTCCTCAGTATATACACACAGAGGTGAGGTAGATTCTCCTCAGTATATACACATAGGGGTGAGATAGATTCTCCTCAGTATATACACATAGAGGTGAGGTAGATTCTCCTCAGTATATACATATAGAGGTGATGTAGATTCTCCTCAGTATATACATATAGAGGTGATGTAGATTCTCCTCAGTATATACACATAGAGGTGAGATAGATTCTCCTCAGTATATACATAGAGGTGAGGTAGATTCTCCTCAGTATATACATGTAGAGGTGAGGTAGCTTCTCCTCAGTATATACACATAGAGGTGAGGTAGATTCTCCTCAGTATATAGACATAGAGATGAGGTAGATTCTCCTCAGTATATACACATAGAGGGCAGGTAGATTCTCCTCAGTATATACACATAGAGGGGAGGTAGATTCTCCTCAGTATATATACATAGAGGTGAGGTAGATTCTCCGCAGCATATACACATAGAGGGGAGGTAGATTCTCCTCAGTATATACACAGAGAGGTGAGGTAGGTTCTCCTCAGTATATACACAGAGAGGTGAGGTAGATTCTCCTCAGTATATACACATAGAGGGGAGGTAGATTCTCCTCAGTATATACACCTAGAGGTGAGGTAGATTCTCCTCAGCTAATACACATATAGGTGAAGTGGATTCTCCTCAGTATATACACATAGAGGGGAGGTAGATTCTCCTCAGTATATACACATAGAGGTGAGGTAGGTTCTCCTCAGTATATACACATAGAGGTGAGGTAGGTTCTCCTCAGTATATACACATAGAGGTGAGGTAGGTTCTCCTCAGTATATACACATAGTGGTGAGGTAGATTCTCCTCAGTATATACACATAGAGGTGAGGTAGATTCTCCTCAGTATATACACATAGAGGTGAGGTAGGTTCTCCTCAGTATATACACATAGTGGTGAGGTAGATTCTCCTCAGTATATACACATAGAGGGGAGGTAGATTCTCTTTAGTATATACACATAGAGGTGAGGTAGATTCTCCTCAGTTTATAGACATAGAGGTGAGGTAGATTCTTCTCAGTATACAAATCTGGGTTTTATGGTTTCTGAGAAAAGAACTGTTATGTATTGCAGATTTTCACAGTTGTTCACGCCTTTAATTCAGTATTGAAGTTGTGAACCCTTTACTTCTCCTTTTAAGATTCACATTTGTGCGGTTCAGATGTGTGTTATTAGTTACATTACATGGGGGGGGGGGGGGGTTACTTACTTTAGTGCTTAAAATTCAATAATCAAGTTGTGGCCCATTTAATTTAACTATTTAGGACCTAAAGAATGGTCGTGCCAAATTTCACATTTGTAAGACACCAGGAAGTTAGAGAATTAGTGGCGATTCAGTCAGTCGGTCAGTGAGGGCTTTCACCTTTATATATATAGATGTACAAGATCTCTCACTGGTCATTCCTCTGGAGATTATATGTAAGAAAACATTTTGCCAGCTTTGGGACGGAGGGGTGGTGATTCATGTAGTTGTAGAGGTCCTCTTCATTATGTAGGGAAAACAAAGCAGTTTAGGAGCCGGACAGGGGACCATCTGGGGGATACTCATCATATAGCTCATCATGTTTGGAAATACCCTGGGGGCGATCCAGAGAGTCTGAATTTCACCACCGTATTAAATCGGTGACTCCTTCTGGCTCCAATGAGACACTTTCTTTAGCATCATTTATTTGAAGACTGTTTGGAATTGGTTAAGATTAGGTTTAGCTTGGTGATTACTAATCCCCTCCCTTCTTATCAGTTGTCACAGGCTAGTGCAGTTATCTAGGATTAATCCTCATATATTCGGCCCGTGGGGGATTTGTGTGGTTTATACTTTACTACTGACAGTATAAGTGTCTATATCTATGAGTAAGAGAAATAAGGACTGGAAAACTCAGAGATAGAGGTTACAGGAACATAAATCTAAATATTAATATCATTCCTTATTTTTGGTTCACTTTCCTTTTTTACCCCTCCGCCCCCCATCCCCATCCCCCCTGTTTTCATGGGTTACGGCCCCTATGGATATTAAACACGTTAAGGGGAATATTGCCCCATGGAACACTACTGGAGTCTTGCGCTGGTGGACTGACGGACTTCTGGATGCTTTGGAGGTTACTAGGCATCACAGACTTGTGACAATGGTTTTATGGCCAGCCTTTGCACAGTTTTTACTGTTTATTACCCAAGACTATAGAGGCGCATATCAGGGTGAAGAAACACTTTATTGATGCCACTTATTGATAGCACCTTACTGGCAGCGACCTTGCAAGTTCTGGAGGAGGGAATGTCTTTGGGGTTTGGTGATTGGCTGTTCATAGTGTCCGATTTAAATGGAGGACGGATGTTTCCGGCACTTGCGTCTCAATCATCTGTGGGCGCCATTATCCATGGGGCTGGGAGTTTTCATCTGGACTCAACTGTTGTAATATTTATTCATGTAGAGAATCCTCTGTTGAAACAAGTCGGGAAATGTTTGTCTGTGTGGACCATCACACATTGAAGGCTTTAGTAGGGCTTAAGGCCGCCTGCACACGAGCGGAAATCCCGCCGCGGGATTTCCCGCGGGATTTCCGCCGCTGAAAGTTTGCATAGGAGTGCATTAAAATACGCACTCCTATGCAGACGGCCGCGGTTTGGCCGCGCGAAATCTCGCGCGGCAAACAAACCGCGGCATGTCCTAATTTTCTGCGGGGCACGCACTCACCCGGCCGCCGGCTCCGGTCTGCGCATGCGCCGGCTGCGCGGCAGCCGGCACATGAAAGACCCGGGGCCGCCAGGCGCGGGTGAGTACGCGCTCGTCCCTGCAGGCTCTCGGGTCGGATCGCGCGGCGAGAATTCTCGCTGCCGGATCCGACCCGCTCGTCTGCAGGCGGCCTAAGAGGACCTGATGAGGAGCAGTCATCTGCATTGTGGGGGCGCTCTTTTCAGGGAGAATACTCCCCTGTGAGGGACACGACAGGGTGTGTATAGAGTGAGATATACATTTACTGGTCTGTCTATATATCTGGAGAAGTCATATGGAAAATGATACGGATGAAGACTATCCTTTTGACATGACGGATCTGTTCTAATAAATGCAGTGCAGACTCATCTTGTGGACCTGATGTATGGATTTACCTTCCATATTCGTGTTGGTTTGTGAGTATCACACTTATGGATTGCTTTTTCCATTTCCTCGTTTTTTATGTGTTGATTGCCTCATGGATGCAGGAGATCTGTAGCATTCTTACTGACTTTTGAGATTTCTCTATATGTAATATAATGGGAATTTTTAAAACTAGTAATCTAATAAAGGTATATTTTTAAGGGGGTTTATATGGCTATATATTACAGTGGTGTACAAGCTCACACTCCTCGGAGTCCCTACTGGACCTCTGGATACCTCCAAGATTTTTAGTCTTCTTAAATTCATAGTACAGACAACCCTGATTCATCTGATGCTCAGTGGATTACCGCAGAGTGTTTCAGATGCCAGACGTCTGACTTTATTGGGAGCTCAGAGATACAATGTAACACAGCAGGGCTCGACGCGGTGGACTTTTTAACATTTTTTTTTTTAATGATTTTATTGCCCACGTTATTGCCCAAAAGTAATTAATATTGCCTGAATTTCATCCGACAAAACCCCAACCCAAGTTTTGCCAAACCCCAAAAATGGACCCCCATAGATGCATCAGAAATCACAACATATTGGGGCATTGTATTATGTATGGGGGTAGTAAAGAAACAGAGCCTTAGGACCTACTGGAGCACAGATATGTTATACCACACCCCAATGTTCCACATTGCTATATCAAGGGCGCAGTATGCAGTCATCATATTGTCATTGTAATGCCCACCCAGCGAAGACCCCAATTATGATCACTTATATAAAATCAGGCTGGCAATAGACTAAGTATTGTGTGTCAGGCATAAGGGCAAGAGGGATGTGCTTATATTGAACACAATACAAGATCATAGCAGTATGCCCTGCCCAGTTCATGGTATTAGTACAGAGACCCCCAAGCCAGACTGTGTCCTTGACTACAATAGGTACATGGGTGGGTTGAGCTATCCAATCAAGTATTCGGGCCGTGCTATGCCATGCGGAAAATAAGGGTGCGATATAAAAAACTGTCCATGCCCATTATACGGATGGCACAGTATAATGCCTATGTGCTATATCAATGTGTTGGCCAGAGGGGCACCTTCCTTGAATTCCAGGAGGTCATCAAGGCCCTAATATTTCGGGACCAGAAAGGGTGGGGGATCCTAGTACTCCTGGAGGATGGCCACACGTATAGTACCAGATACCACTTTCCAAGTGATATTCCCTCCACTGGTAAGAAGGGAAGGACCCAAAAAAGGTGCAGAGTCTAATACAAATGAAGTACAAGGAAGGACCCCATTTATCACTGTGAAACCCCACACGACCTGCCTATGCATAACAGATTGCGTCACAATATATCGCACGTCCCGGGGATTATAATTGTATTACTGTGTTGAACCGCTGTTATACAGTTTATCCCGATGGACTCCACAGAGCTCATACCTAAAGCCATACGCTGGACCCTCCCTTCTGAGCCCTCCCATGTGCCCGTCCAGCTGTTCTGCGCCCACATATGGGACATTTCTAATAATTGCAAAATTCAGGTAACTTCTAGAGTTTGCTGAGTCCTAAAAAAATGATTGCAATATAAAGTAGGACTATGGGAAATGTTAACTATTAACTATTTTTTGGTGATGAATATCCGTCTTAGGCTTTGGGCCTCATGTCCACGGGCGGATCAGATTGCACATGCGGGAGCCCGCAGCAGAATCTGCCCCTGCCCCTGCCGGAGGACACTGCGGGTGCTATACGTACCCGTCCGGGGCTTCTTTCTATTTACTGCGTATGTGTGCGGAAGCACCGCCGGACTCCGCAGCCTGTCCACATGCTCTAATTCGTGTGCAGGCGCACATGTATCCCTATGGGCAGTCTGATTCGTGCAAATCAGATCCGCCCATGGGTATTGGACCTTATTCACATGACCGTATATACAAGGCTAATTTAGCCGTGTCTAAAAATGGCGACCATCTGAAGCATTGGATTCCAATGTATTCATTCAGATGAGCAATTTTTAGGCACGTAAAAAAATTACGGCGGAAAAAATAGGACATCAGCAACTGGAATTGGCGACTGATTTTATCTGGTGCGTGAAAAGAAGGTTCTTGCCCTATCTTTGGTCGAGATATGCTAGAGGCTCCCATAGACTTCTATGGGAGCTGAAAAAAGTTAGAGAGAGGGAGTTTAACTGCGTCCAACGCTGAGAACAGATGACAGCTGGCCTGATCTACGCATTACACGTCATTCCGAGGATTTATGTCGACCAAGGGATTTCTGCACCGCAGCGTATTTTTTCGCTGATACGCCGCAGCCGTCCGTGTGAATGCATGAAAAAACAATAACTCATGTCGGAACTTGATCGTGGCTTTTTTTTATGTCCCACGATTTTTAGCGGCGATCGGCCGAGCGTAAAAACAAATGCGGTCATGTGAAAGAGGCCTCACAAGGAGAAAAGCTCAAAGTTTGAAAATTATGAATTTTTCAAAATTTTCAATAACTTTATATTTTTTTTTTTACTTAATAAAGATAAAATTTATTGATGAAATGTTAACATAAACTACAATATGATATGAAAAGACAATCTCAGAAGTGCAATAATAGGTAAAAGCATTCAAAAGTTATTACCAGATAAAGTGACAGATGTTAGATTAGACAAATAAAGCCACGTCCTTAAGGGGCTAAAGTTATTTTTCCCATTTCCTTTGCTCAATTTCACACTCATTGTCAGTAACACATGTCCTCTGGAAGGAGTATATATATATATATATATATATATATATCACTCATCTCTAGTCCTCACACCAAGGGGATAGTCAGCCACTGCACTGACAACAGGGAAGAGTGACAGGCATCACCCACCTGACACACATGCAAGACATCAAACGCCTGGAGGCCACACCTGTAAAGGGGCGGGAGAAAACTGCAGGTGTATGCACCTGCGTGGTCACTGTGCCACACACTACTTGATGCATGCACCCCAAAATGCAAGAAGCGGAGGGACAGCAGGTGTCCAGACCATCCTCAGGGAAGGTGAGAGAGACACTTAAGACAAGCATGCATAACACAAGCTCTGAGTGGAATTAATACACAGCAAAACAGTAAAGCACTAAAATGAGCATCTACTACCAAGATATGCTGTTTTTTAAATGCAGCAGATCAGAGGGGATTGGCTGGTGGAGAATACCACACCCAGCTCGCTCATTTAACCCTCACCTGTGAAGTTGTGCTAATGGAAACCTGTAGAACCACAGGTCCCACGGGCACAACCTAACAACATGTAATGGGTGCCGTGAGGCCAAATGTCCTTCAGCTAAGCAACTGGAAGTGGTCTTGACAGACATAGGGTCCTGTAAAAGTGGTGCCTCTGGAGGGCAGACAGCGAAACAGTCAGAGCTGCTGGTGCTTGTCGAACGATCAGATGTTCCTCTCTACTGATAGTCTGTTGGGGGGTCCTGAGCCCGGTCACCTTGTGCGCCCCCACACATCCACTGGTCCGAACACCTCCTAACAGTCTGGTCAGAATGGTCCGGTGGGGGTAAATTCGTCGATATGACCATCCAGCTTCTCGCACTCCGATAAGGCATGGGCATGCAAGGCATTCCAAAAATGTGGCCCCTCTAAAATTCTGTTAAGTGGGTGAAATCTCTTTTCTGTGTCGTGGAGGCGTCTAGGGGTCAACAAACTCCACACAAGTGGAGAAAGAGGTCACTATACACAAGTAGCCTCTGCAAACCTTTTTATAGGCCAAGGGGTAAACACTTTTAGGGGCTCAGATGAGAAGACCGTTCATCTAATCATGCCACAACTCCAATTATTTGCATATCTGCCTGAGATGGAACTGCATGTGTCCCTGCTTGTCTTCTGCATACAGCTGTTCCCCCGCTCCGAGCGCTCCGTGCCGGGTATGGAGAACAGAGCTGGACCGCTCTGTTCTTCATACCCAGCCTGTTATCAAGGAGTGGGATACAGCTGAAACAATAGCATCAGCTGTATCCAGCTGTGAATCCGATAAGGCTCATCGTCGTCTTTCAGCAAGCTGAAAGTCGACGATGAGCGAGAGAAGAACTTATACCCCATTCAGCTCATATGGGACGAACTGGACAGAAGGGTGAAAGCAAAGCAACCTACAAGTGCAGCACATTTGTGGGAACTTCTATAACAATGTTGGGAAGAAACTTCTGAATAATATCTGAATGCAATTACAGAAGAAATGATTCAATGATGTAAAGCTGTTATATCAGCTGGAGGGGTGACTGGGAAGAGACAAACATCTAGATGGAATTGGGTGAAACAAAGTTACTCCATTATCTTTAGTCATCTTAACTTCTTTATTTATTCTCTGCTTTCATTTCAAAGTACATCTGAGACATCAGCCTGTGTAAATAGCAATAAAAACTGGAAACCTTGAGGTGCTCTAAAACTTTTGACCAGTATTGTAGATATGTTCCACAGAACAGTCATCTCTATGTGTACATTTTATACAAGGGTCCAGTGACCCCCTGGAAGTGGTCAGTATTAGAGATGAGCGAACGTACTCGTCCGAGCTTGATATTCGTGCGAATATTAGGGTGTTCGGGATGCTCGTTACTCGTAACGAGTACCACGCGGTGTTCCGGTTACTTTCAGTTTCCTCTCTGAGACGTTAGCGCGCTTTTCTGGCCAATTGAAAGACAGGGAAGGCATTACAACTTCCCCCTGCGACGTTCAAGCCCTATACCACCCCCCTGCAGTGAGTGGCTGGGGAGATCTGATGTCACCCGAGTATAAAAATCGGCCCCTCCCGCGGCTCGCCACACATGCCTTGTGAGTTAGCTGAGGGAAAGTACTACCGTGCTGGTGCTGCTGTAGGGAGAGCGTTAGGAGTCAGTGTAGGCTTCAAGAACCCCAACGGCCCTTCTTAGGGCCACATCTACTAGTGTGCAGTACTGTGTTAGCACAGTATTTTTTTTTTTTTTTCAAAAATTGGATCTGCAGAGCATTGCGCCCTGCAATAGGGACAGAAGTGGGGGTTAGGCAGGGAGAGTGTTAGGAGTTAGTTTAGGCTTCAAGAACCCCAACGGTCCTTTCTAGGGCCACATCTATCTGTGTGCAGTACTGTCCAGGCTGCTGTTAGCAGTGTTGCATATTTTTTATTTTTTTTTCTCAAAACCGGCTGTGCAGAGCATTGCACCCGGCATTAATACTACAGGGATAGAATTGTGTAGGCAGGGCCAGAAGACATACATTATTCATTGAATACACGCAGTGTGGGTGTTCCTTGTAAAAAGCAGGGAAAAAATTCTATTTGGCCTGCCTCTTACAGTACTCAGGGCTCTGGGTACGTGTGTGCTGTGCGCTGAACGTTCAGAAAAAATCAGACGCAGTCAGCTACGTTTTACCGCAGGCGTGCGGCAATTTTTTTCCTGCATGGGAAATCCCTGATCTGCTGTAGGTAGCGAATTACTTTGCATCACTGCAGTTCTGGGACAAATTGGCAGGGCCACAACACAGTTATTAAACTTAGTATTCATTGAATACACGCAGTGTGGGTGTTCCTTGTAAAAACCAGGGAAAAAATTCTATTTGGCCTGCAGGCTTGCGCCAATTTATTTCCTGGCTGTGAAATCACTGGTAATACAGCATGCTGAGGGGTAGGGATAGGGGTAGGGCTAGAGGACGTGGACGTGGCCGAGGACGCGTAGGCCCAAGTGAGGGTGTGGGCACAGGCCGAGCTCCTGATCCAGGTGTGTCGCAGCCGACTGCTGCGCGATTAGGAGAGAGGCACGTTTCTGGCGTCCCCACATTCATCGCACAATTAATGGGTCCACGCGGGAGACCTTTATAAGAAAATGAGCAGTGTGAGCAGGTCCTGTCCTGGATGGCAGAAAGTGCTTCCAGCAAGCTATCATCCACCCAGAGTTCTGCGCCGTCCAGTGCTGCAAATCCGAATCCTCTGTCTGCTGCTCCTCCTTCCTCCCAGCCTCCTCACTCCACTACAATGACACATGCTCAGGAGCGGGAAGACTCTCAGGAACTGTTCTCGGGCCCCTGCTCAGATTGGGCAGCAGTGGTTCCTCTCCCACCAGAGGAGTTCATCGTCACTGATGCCCAACCATTGGAAAGTTCCCGGGGTCCGGGGGATGAGGCTGGGGACTTCTGCCAACTGTCTCAAGAACTTTCAGTGGGTGAGGAGGATGATGACGATGAGACACAGTTGTCTTGCAGTGAGGTAGTAGTAAGGGCAGTAAGTGCGAGGGAGGAGCGCACAGAGGATTCGGAGGAAGAGCAGCTGGACGATGAGGTGACTGACCCCACCTGGTGTGCAACGCCTACTCAGGACAGGTCTTCAGAGGGGGAGGCAGCAGCAGGGCAGGTTGCAAGAGGCAGTGCGGTGTCCAGGGGTAGAGGCAGGGCCAGACTGAATAATCCACCAACTGTTTCCCAAAGCGCACCCTCGCGCCATGCCACCCTGCAGAGGCCGAGGTGCTCAAAGGTCTGGCAGTTTTTCACAGAGACGCCTGAGGACCGACGAACATTGGTGTGCAACCTTTGTCGCGCCAAGATCAGCCGGGGAGCCACCACCAACAGCCTCACCACCACCAGCATGCGCAGACATTTGATGGCCAAGCACCCCACAAGGTGGGACGAAGGCCGTTCACCGCCTCCGGTTTGCACCGCTGCCTCTCCCCCTGTGCCCCAACCTGCCACTGAGATACAACCCCCCTCTCAGGACACAGGCACAACCGTCTCATGGCCTGCACCCACACCCTCACCTCCGCTGTCCTCGGCCCCATCCACCAATGTCTCGCACCGCACAGTCCAGCCATCGCTAGCGCAAGTGTTGGAGCGCAAGCGCAAGTACGCCGCCACGCACCCGCACGCTCAATCGTTAACCGTCCACATAGCCAAATTTATCAGCCTTGAGATGCTGCCGTATAGGGTTGTGGAAACAGAGGCTTTCAAAGCTATGATGGCGGCGGCGGCCCCGCGCTACTCAGTTCCCAGTCGCCACTACTTTTCCCGATGTGCCGTCCCAGCCCTGCACGACCACGTCTCCCGCAACATTGTACGCGCCCTCACCAATGCGGTTAGTGGCAAGGTCCACTTAACTACGGACACGTGGACAAGCACAGGCGGGCAGGGCCACTACATCTCCCTGACGGCACATTGGGTGAATTTAGTGGAGGCTGGGACAGAGTCAGAGCCTGGGACCGCTCACGTCCTACCCACCCCCAGAATTGCGGGCCCCAGCTCGGTGCTGGTATGTTCGGCGGTGTATGGTTTATCCACTAAAGCACCCTCCTCCTCCTCCTCAACCTCTGTCTCACAATCTAGATGTGTCAGCAGCAGCAGGACGTCGCCAGCAGTCGGTGTCACGCGGCGTGGCAGCACAGCGGTGGGCAAGCGTCAGCAGGCCGTGCTGAAACTACTCAGCTTAGGAGATAGGAGGCACACGGCCCACGAACTGCTGCAGGGTCTGACAGAGCAGACCGACCGTTGGCTTGCGCCGCTGAGCCTCCAACCGGGCATGGTCGTGTGTGACAACGGCCGTAACCTGGTGGCGGCTCGGCAGCTCGGCAGCCTCACGCACGTGCCATGCCTGGCCCATGTCTTTAATTTGGTGGTTCAGCGCTTTCTGAAAAGCTACCCACGCTTGTCAGACCTGCTCGTAAAGGTGCGCCGGCTCTGCGCACATTTCCGCAAGTCCCACACGGACGCTGCCACCCTGCGCACCCTGCAACATCGCTTTAATCTGCCAGTGCACCGACTGCTGTGCGACGTGCCCACACGGTGGAACTCTACGCTCCACATGTTGGCCAGGCTCTATGAGCAGCGTAGAGCTATCGTGGAATACCAACTCCAACATGGGCGGCGCAGTGGGATTCAGCCTCCTCAATTCTTTTCAGAAGAGTGGTTGGCAGACATCTGCCAGGTCCTTGGAAACTTTGAGCAGTCTACCCAGGTGGTGAGTGGCGATGCTGCAATCATTAGCGTCACCATTCCTCTGCTATGCATCTTGAGAAGTTCCCTGCAAACCATAAAGGCAGCCACTTTGCGCTCGGAAACGGAGGCGGGGGAAGACAGTATGTCGCTGGATAGTCAGAGCACCCTCCTGTCTATATCTCAGCGCATTCAGGAGGAGGAGCATGAGGAGGATGAGGAGGAGGGGGAAGAGACAGCTTGGCCCACTGCTGACGGTGCCCCTGCTGCTTGCCTGTCATCCTTTCAGCGTGTATGGCCTGAGGAGGATGAGGAGGATCCTGAAAGTGATCTTCCTAGTGAAGACAGCCATGTGTTGCGTACGGGTACCCTGGCACACATGGCTGACTTCATGTTAGGATGCCTTTCTCGTGACCCTCGCGTTGCACGCATTCTGACCACTACGGATTACTGGGTGTACACACTGCTCGACCCACGCTATAAGGAGAACCTTCCCAGTCTCATTCCCGAAGAGGAAAGGGGTTCGAGAGTGTTGCTATACCACAGGACCCTGGCGGACAAGCTGATGGTAAAATTCCCATCCGACAGCGCTAGTGGCAGAGGGCGCAGTTCCGAGGGCCAGGTAGCAGGGGAGGTGCGGAGATCGAGCAGCATGTACAGCCCAGGCAGTGCAACAGTCTTTAAGGGCCTGGACAGCTTTATGGCTCCCCACCAAGACTGTGTCACCGCTCCCCAGTCAAGGCTGAGTCAGCGGGAGCACTGTAAAAGGATGGTGAGGGAGTACGTAGCGGATCGCACGACCGTCCTCCGTGACGCCTCTGCCACCTACAACTACTGGGTGTCGAAGCTGGACACGTGGCCTGAACTCGCGCTGTATGCCCTGGAGGTGCTTGCTTGTCCTGCGGCTAGCGTCTTGTCGGAAAAGGTGTTTAGTGCGGCTGGGGGAATCATCACAGATAAGCGTACCCACCTGTCAACCGACAGTGCCGACAGGCTAACACTCATCAAGATGAACAAAGCCTGGATTTCCCCAGACTTCTGTTCTCCACCAGCGGACAGCAGCGATACCTAAACAATACGTAGGCTGCACCCGCGGATGGAAGCTACGTTCTCTCTCACCATCCAAAACGGGGACATTTCTGCTTCATCAATCTGTGTCTAATATTCCTCCTCCTCCTCCTGCTCCTCCTCCTGAAACCTCACGTAATCACGCTGAACGGGCAATTTTTCTTAGGGCCACAAGGCTCACTCATCTAATTTTTCGAAACAATTTTTATATGTTTCAATGCTCTTAAAAGCGTTGAAACTTTAACTTGAACCAGTTTTTCGTTAAACTGGGCTGCCTCCAGGCCTAGTTACCACTTAAGCCACATTAACCAAAGCGATTAATGGTTTTCACCTGCCATCTTGGTTGGGCATGGCCAATTTTTACTGAGGTATATTAGTACTGTTGGTACACCAATTTTTTGGGGCCCTCACCTACAGTGTAATCATAGCAATTTGTATGTTCTTCGCCTGCACTCATGGTACAGAAGTGTGTGTGGGGTTGGCCTACACTTTAGCTACATAAATGTAACTTGGGCCTTGGCTATACTGCAGCTACTGAAATGGAACTAAGACTGCGCTCCCACTATACTGCTGCTTCGGAATTGTTACTGGGGCCTGTCTTGAGAGCTACTATTACTGACATGGAACGAAGACTGCGCTGCCACTATACTGCTGCTTCGGAATTGTTACTGGGGCCTGTCTTGAGTGCTACTATTACTGACATGGAACGAAGACTGCGCTCCCGCTATACTGCTGCTTCGGAATTGTTACTGGGGCCTGTCTTGAGTGCTACTATTGCTGACATGGAACGAAGACTGCGCTCCCGCTATACTGCTGCTTCGGAATTGTTACTGGGGCCTGTCTTGAGTGCTCCTATTGCTGACATGGAACGAAGACTGCGCTCCCGCTATAATGCTGCTAGTGATATGTTAGTGGGGCCTGTCCTAATGCTACGGCTGAAATGTTACGAATTCTGGGCTCTGCCTATACCGCTGCTAATGGTATGTCTCTGGGGTGTGGAAACAGAGGCTTCCCAAAGACATGATGGCGGCGAGGCCATTTCCCACCAACGCGGTTACTGTTAAGCTGCATATAACCACGGACACGTGGAGAGGACATGTAGTGCCTCAAAAACATCCCCCTCCTCCTCCAACAGGAAAAACATTCTTGGCAAATGCCTTTGCATTGGTTCGTCTGGTGCCAGTCCAAGAATTTCACCTTTACCGACACTACAAGAGAGCCCCCACACCATCCCCCCGCCACGGCCCACTTAATCCTGGCCACATTCCGAAAACCAACAAAATAAAACCGCGCTACTAGGTCCGCAGTCACCACCACATTACCACCAACGCGGTTACTGTAAAGGTGCATATAACCACGGACACGTGGAGAGGACATGTAGTGCCTCAAAAACATCCCCCTCCTCCTCCAACAGGGAAAACATTCTTGGCAAATGCCTTTGCATTGGTTCGTCTGGTGCCAGTCCAAGAATTTCACCTTTACCGACACTACAAGAGAGCCCCCCCACCATCCCCCCGCCACGGCCCACTTAATCCTGGCCACATTCCGAAAACCAACAAAATAAAACCGCGCTACTAGGTCCGCAGTCACCACCACATTACCACCAACGCGGTTACTGTTAAGGTGCATATAACCAGTCTGACTGGGGCATGCAGAGACACCTTGACAGAATGAATAGTGTGTGGCACATAGGTTCCCCATTGCTATGCCCACGTGTGCAGCTCCTGATGGCGGTGGCACAGGATTCTATTTCTCATTGCTTCTGTACAGCATTGTGGGCTATCGCCCCGCCCCTTTTAAAGAGGGTCGCTGCCTAGCCGTGCCAACCCCTCTGCAGTGTGTGCCTGCGGTTCCTCCTCATGGCAGACGCACTTCTAAATAGACATGAGGGTGGTGTGGCATGAGGGCAGCTGAAGGCTGCGCAGGGACACTTTGGTGTGCGTTGTGGGGGGAGGGGGGGGGCGGTTGGTCAGCATGTAACCCAGGAGAAGTGGCAGTGGAGTGTCATGCAGGCAGTGATTGTGCTTTGTTGTAGCTAGTGTGGTGCTTAGCTAAGGTATGCCATGCTAATGAGGGCTTTTCAGAAGTAAAAGTTGTTGGGAGGGGGGGGGGCCCACTCTTGCCGCTATTGTGGCTTAATAGTGGGACCTGTGAACTTGAGATGCAGCCCAACATGTAGCCCCTCGCCTGCCCTATCCGTTTCTGTGTCGTTCCCATCACTTTCTTGAATTGCCCAGATTTTCACACATGAAAACCTTAGCGAGCATCAGCGAAATACAAAAATGTTCTGGTCGCCCATTGACTTCAATGGGGTTCGTTATTCGAAACGAACCCTCGAGCATCACGAAAAGTTCGTTCCGAGTAACGAGCACCCGAGCATTTTGGTGCTCGCTCATCTCTAGTCAGTATGTAATACATACAAATACTGGCCTCATCTATTACACTCAGTGGCCATCCATATATCTCATGCTCTGCATACAGATAGATATAATATCTCCGTCCCCTCTAGCTCCTCCTCTGCAGACTGTCCCATGATTACTGTATTCATTATGATGGTAATATTCACTATATTGTTTATTCGGCAACAGTATGGAGGCATTGTTTAGTCATGGAATAGCAGTATACCTAGTCATGGTTTGTTTCTGCTGTTTAATCACTGTATGGCAGTATTATCCAGTTTTGGTAAGGCGTTATAATCGAGTCATGGTAAGGTGGTGTTATCCAGTCTTGGTACGGCTGTATTATCTAGTTATGGTATTGTGATATCATTCAATCTTAGAATTGCGGTATTATCTAGTCATGATATGGAGGTATTATCCAGTTATGCAATGGCAATATAAGTATATCCAGTCATGGCTTGTTGGTGCCATTCAATCACTGTATGGCTGTATTCAGGGGCATAACTAAAGGCTCAGGGGCCCTAATGCAAAAGGTGAGCTGCCCCCCTCCCCCTCTATCTGTATCTGTACCCCTAAACCATGCTGCACAGAGACATAACTTGAAGCTCCTGGGCCCCAATGCAAAACCTGTAACAGGGACCCCAACTATAATGCTTTATTCATAGTACTGGGCTCCCTATATGGAGAAGAGAGGCCTTATGGGCCCCCTAAGGCTCCTGGGCCCGGGTACAACCGCATCCCCTGCACCCTCTATAGTTACGCCCCTGGCTGTATTATCTACTCATGATATAGCAGCATTATCCAGTTAAGATATGACAGTAATATCCAGTCATGGTATGGAGGTATTATCTAGTCTTAGTATGGCAGTATTATCTTATTGTGATATTGTAGTATTATCCCGTCATGGTATGGTGGTATTATCCAGTCATAGTATTGCGGTATTATACAGTCATGATATGGTGGTAATATTCATTCATGACATGGTGATATTACTCAGCCATTATATAGCTATATTATCCAGTCCAGGTATGGCAGCATTTTCCAGTTAGGATATGGCAGTATTATCCAGTGACGTTATGGTGGTATTATTCAGTCACTGCATTTATTATTATTTCGCGGTTGGGCTTATGTGTATATACCAATTCCGGAGGAGCCGTGCTCGGTGTGATGTCACTACAGGCGGCATTTACAGTATAGTTATGAATTGCAAAACTGATACTTTTTACAGCATCACGACTGATAATAAACGATAGTTTTATTGTTGAACTTTTTTGTTAAAACCAACCAATGATCGTGATGGTGCCGCAGAGATGAACGAACGGGGATAATAACTGGATGGTGCCAGTAGTTGATTAACCCCTTGGTGACGCGGCCTATTTTGGTCCTTAGGACGTCTTGATTGTTTTGTGGATTGTCATCTTCACTTTTCAGGAGCTCTAATGTTTTTATTGTTCCGTCGACGCGGCCGTATGAGGATTTGTTTTCTGTGTTCTGAGCTGCAGTTTTTATTGGTACCATTTTTTTTGAGTACATATAATGTATTAGATAACTTTTAATTTTTTTGGGAGGGCAGGGATTAAAACACATCAATTGTAACTTTTTTTTTTAACTGTGTTACTCATGCAGCATAAGTCAGAGAGAGGCTGCAGGTTGTCTGGCAGAATAATAATGGGGTTTTGAGGAAGGTAGTTTTAAGAGTTAGATTTCTTGGGGGTTGGGTATTCGTCTCATTCCTTTAGGATTGGTGCTGCCCCGAGGCGGCGGGATGGGGCTTGGCCCCTGAGGTGAAGAAGAGGATTGGAAGGTGGGAGTTGAAGTGGTACCAGCTGTATATTCGTCTGCAGTTGGTGTACCGGTGAGGGGGTCAGGCAAAAGTAGGGCCGGCGGTGTCAAATATTTTTGTATTTGAAAAAAATAAATAAATACGTGAGACAGGGGAAGAACCAGGGAATGTAATGTGATCTCCAGCAAAGGTAGTTGCTGGAGATGTTTTGGTAAAACATGTTTGGGCCTGGGTTTTTTGGAATGGATGGCAGGTTCGGCAGTGGGGCTGTCCATTCCACTCCCTCCATTCCAGGTCCTTTTTTGTGGAGGCAAGCTCCTCAGGTGCAGAGGCTGGAACATTAGAGGGTCCATGAAGTCTGCAAAGCTGCAGACAGAGTGAGGCCTGGGAGCAGCTAAGTATGCTGGAAGCTGCTGGTCTCAAGAGATGGTTTTCCTGACCAAGGTAAAAGGAACTGGACTTCCGTGCAAATTGTTCTGTGTTTGTGCGACTGCAGTAAGCAGTAATGTATAGTCAGGGAAGGACTCTGTTTAGTTAGTGCTGGAGAAGCAGGATTTTGTTGGTGCCTGAAACTCAGGCTGTGTTTTGTTTATTTTTGTATTTTTAATAAACGCAGGCCGAGCCTGTATGGACTATAACTGCTGTCTTGGTCTCTGACTGCCATTCACACTACGACCCCGCGCTCTACCTGAGCTGACTCTCCCAGTGTGTGTGTGTGTGTGTGTGTATGTATGTATGTATGTATGTATGTGTGTGTATATATATATATATATATATATATATATATATATATATATATATATATATACATATGTATATATATACTAGCTTACCCGTCGCGCGTTGCTGCGAAGACAGACAGCCAGCCAGCCAGACATACATTCATTCGTTTTTATATATCTAGATAACAACCAATCACATTTTCTGGTTGAACACTCATCCCGTTGCTCGTAATGCCTTTTGCTTTCGTGCTTGAGATGGAAATCAAACGATCTTTGTCTGGGGGGCATAACTGTCGACGATGCTCGCACGCGCGCCACCTATCGTAGGATAGTTGTACTATGCCAGTAATCTTCCCAGGAGTGTACTCAACAACTTCCCAAAGTCTCATGGCAATTGGATGAATGGTGTAGTAATGCATAAAGGACAGACAGACAGACAGACATTCATTTATATATATCAGGAAGTGAGAGAATTAGATTCCGTACGTAAAATTTGGACGCCAATTCTTTTGCGCATAGAATTGAATAATCGAGTTGGGACCCATTAGCTTTTCCTATTTATGACATAATCAATGCTCGTGCCAAATTTCAAGTTTCTATGACATTGGGAAGCGAGAAAATTAGATTCCGTACGTAAAATTTGGACGCTAATTCTTTGGCACTTAGAATTGAATAATCGAGTTGGGACCCATTAACTTTTCCTACTTATGACATAATCAATGCTCGTGCCAAATTTCATGTTTCTACAACATCGGGAAGTGAGAGAATTAGTGGCAATGATGGAAATCAAACGATCTACGTGTGGGGGGCGTAACTGTCGACGACGCTCGCATGCGTGCCATTTATCGTAGCATAAATGTACTATGCCTATAATCTTCCCAGGGGTGTACTCAACAACTTCCCAAAGTTTCATGGCGATCGGATGAATGGTGTAGTAGCGCATAAAGGACAAACACACAGACAGACAGACACGCATACATTCAATTTTATATATATATAGATTATACGTAGATGTGTTTGGGACAAGGGGGTAGAATTTAGAATGATACGTGGTTTTCTATCCCCCTACAAGTCGTGGGTCTCCAGCTTTGGTGTGACTGTTAGGACACTTTTATATATTCTGGGCTGCAGAGAGGGTAAAAGTTCGGCCGAATGGAAGACAGCTGGGTTTTAGGAGGACCGTAGCGTTCGCTCATTCGTTGGGCTTTAGAGGGGTGAAGTGGTGTCAGGTGTTGTGGGAGGTGGAGAGATTTGCGTGAATGGATAGGTGTCCTGATGCTCTTGTATTGCGACGAGGAGGTAATGATTTGGGGAGCCGGCACTGGAATTAACCCTTTGCAATTCAATTTTGGATTCAGGGTTTCCTAGGGGGCTTTCTCTTTCTGCCATTATACAATGACGCCATCTGCTGGCTTGGGCCAGTACTACAGTATGGGACATGCTGGAGAGGCCCCCGACAACAGAGCGGCCAGTAATATACAGTAAGAATACCCTGCCAGACGTCTTCTGACATCGGAGCTGAACAGCCTTTAATCAGAATGTCTTCAGACATCAGACAGTGGATTGGAAAGGGTTAAGAGTAGAGATGAGCGAACATACTCGTTTCGAGTAATTACTCGATCGAGCACCACAATTTTCGAGTACTTCCGTACTCGGGTGAAAAGATTCGGGGGGCGGGGGAAGAGTGGCGGAGCCGGGGGGTAGCAGCGGGGAACGGGGGGAGCCCTCTCTCTCCCTCTCCCCCCCCCCCCCCCCACTCACCCACGGCGCCCCCCGAATCTTTTCACCCAAGTACGGAAGTACTCGAACATCGCGGCGCTTGGGTGAAAAAGGGGCGTGGCACTTTATTCTTAAATGGCGCCAATGTACGCTGCTGCCACGCACAGAGGCGCTCATCACAATGTACATGGCTTTAATGTAGGTGTACAGGCTCTGCCTCCTATCAGGACCCCTGTGTATTCGTCTAGTTTACGTTATTCATTAGTTTTTACTTTTTACAGGATGGGGCGGCTGCGGTCGGACATTTGTTTGCCCCCTTTTTTACTGTACGATCAGGCAGGAATCTACTGGATTGCTTCTTTTCTTCAGTTTCTGCAACTCTCTTTCCAAAGATGGTGATTGGATGGTCCGAGGTTATCCCGCGTAAGCATTGTCAGTTTGTTGGTCATTGGAGGGGATTAACAGGGCTAGGGTGACGCTCAATAGGCATGTGTCGGCATTTGTGTTGCGAAATGGGAGGATTAGTGTGCGGCACGTGGATTTGGAAAAGAGGGTAAGGGATTTTTGGTTAGAAGATGAGGTGCGTTTGAACACTCTTAATATTGACATGTGGGCCCTGGTGGTACAGGGGGGTATAGAGAGGGGGTTGTGTTTGTTAGGGGTGGCTCAGGCTTAGGTATAAGAAGTTCTGGCTGTGGCGGGTGGGGGGTCCTTGGAAATTGTGTGTGTGTGTGTGTGGGGGGGGGGGAGTTGGGTAGGCCCAGTCTCACCTGTTAGACTCCCTCCTTTATGTTAATTGGTATGGTATCTTGTGCAGTAACTTGGCTTGTGAGGGACAGTAGACCTTCCTCTGGCTGTAAGTTACGGTAGTAGTAGCCACCCAAGGGTGGCTTGTGGTGCCCCTGAGCCTGTCAGTCAAGCAGGGGCAGCTTTGTGTTTTGATGTGTTGCACCAGGACTGAGGGGTTGCCATGGAAACCGGACGCTAGATAATGGTCTGACATGGCCTCTGATTGCTATAGGAAGCGATAATGCATTGCAACGCAGAAGTAGTGCAGTGTATTATCATATTGATCATGCAGGTTCAAGTCTGAGTCATGACATGCATAAGTACAATGCAACTACAAATAAAGTACTGAGTGGTCTCTGAAACAGGACAGTAAAGGATTGTTGAGAAGGGGAGGAGTCTGACACCTCTGTGCTGTCATGGAGACAACCACAAGTTGCTACAATGTACTATAGAAACTCTACTGTGACCACAGGCAGACTGCACACTGTGCCGGTGGGGCCCATCAGGGGTCCCTGTGAGAGACGACTTCTTATCATTTATCGCAGAACTGATCGGGCCATCAGTCAGGATGGTGGATTTTCTCTTCCTCGCGCTGTTTCCTCTCGCCGCCTTTGTGGCCCCTTCGTTGTGTGAGTGGAGTTTATTAAATACAGAGCAGTGAGCTGCTGCGTCTCCTTGGATATTGCCGCAGCGTGTCGCCCCCTGTAATCACTTCCTCCGACTTATTATGAAGCTTTCCCAGATGATAGAATGTCTCGGTGATGTTTCCAACCGTTTCTCTCAGATTGCAGCTCCTGGAGCGCTTCCTGCGGATAAATCCCAGCGGTGCGTGTAATGGGGGCCGTGTAAGCGGGCCGCAGACAAACGCCCCTCACACCGGAGATGGAATGTACTGTAAATAGCTCCGCAGACCCGGGGGCGCCGGGCGGAGGGATTATTTATATAGAGAGGAGATCAAAAATTGCTGCTGAATATTTTCTGAATGTCTCAACAGCCTGCAGGGCTG
Organism: Eleutherodactylus coqui; assembly: GCF_035609145.1. Lineage (NCBI taxonomy): Eukaryota > Metazoa > Chordata > Amphibia > Anura > Eleutherodactylidae > Eleutherodactylus > Eleutherodactylus coqui. Next base: position 7,730,259 of record NC_089849.1, read on the forward strand.
CTATTTATGTCAGACAAGTGTGTCTAGGCCGTCCTGTGTGATACTGTCAGAGGTATCTCGGCCCGTCCTGTGTGATACTGTCAGAGGTATCTCAGCCTGTCATGTGTGACACTGTCAGAGGTATCTCGGCCCGTCCTGTGTGACACTGTCAGAAGTATCTCGGCCCGTCCTGTGTGATACTGTCAGAAGTATCTCAGCCCGTCCTGTGTGATACTGTCAGAAGTATCTCAGCTCATCATGTGTGACACTGTCAGAAGTATCTCGGCCCGTCCTGTGTGATACTGTCAGAGGTATCTCAGCCTGTCATGTGTGACACTGTCAGAGGTATCTCGGCCCGTCCTGTGTGATACTGTCAGAAGTATCTCGGCCCGTCCTGTGTGATACTGTCAGAAGTATCTCAGCCCGTCCTGTGTGATACTGTCAGAAGTATCTCAGCTCATCATGTGTGACACTGTCAGAAGTATCTCGGCCCGTCCTTTGTGATACTGTCAGAGGTATCTCGGCCCGTCCTGTGTGATACTGTCAAAGGTATCTCGGCCCGTCCTGTGTGACACTGTCAGCTGTATCTCGGCCCGTCTTGTGTGACACTGTCAGCTGTATCTCGGCCCGTCCTGTGTGACACTGTCAGCTGTATCTCGGCCCGTCCTGTGTGATACTGTCAGAAGTATCTCGGCCCGTCCTGTGTGATACTGTCAGAAGTATCTCGGCCCGTCCTGTGTGATACTGTCAGAAGTATCTCGGCCCGTCCTGTGTGATACTGTCAGAAGTATCTCGGCCCGTCCTGTGTGATACTGTCAGAAGTATCTCGGCCCGTCATGTGTGATACTGTCAGAAGTATCTCGGCCCGTCATGTGTGATACTGTCAGAGGTATCTCGGCCCGTCCTGTGTGATACTGTCAGAGGTATCTCGGCCCGTCCTGTGTGATACTGTCAGAGGTATCTCGGCCCGTCCTGTGTGATACTGTCAGAGGTATCTCGGCCCGTCCTGTGTGATACTGTCAGAGGTATCTCGGCCCGTCCTGTGTGACACTGTCAGAGGTATCTCGGCCCGTCCTGTGTGACACTGTCAGAGGTATCTCGGCCCGTCCTGTGTGACACTGTCAGAGGTATCTCGGCCCGTCCTGTGTGACACTGTCAGAAGTATCTCGGCCCGTCCTGTGTGACACTGTCAGAAGTATCTCGGCCCGTCCTGTGTGACACTGTCAGAAGTATCTCGGCCCGTCCTGTGTGACACTGTCAGAAGTATCTCGGCCCGTCCTGTGTGACACTGTCAGAAGTATCTCGGCCCGTCCTGTGTGACACTGTCAGAAGTATCTCGGCCCGTCCTGTGTGACACTGTCAGAAGTATCTCGGCCCGTCCTGTGTGACACTGTCAGAAGTATCTCGGCCCGTCCTGTGTGACACTGTCAGAAGTATCTCGGCCCGTCCTGTGTGACACTGTCAGAAGTATCTCGGCCCGTCCTGTGTGACACTGTCAGAAGTATCTCGGCCCGTCCTGTGTGACACTGTCAGAAGTATCTCGGCCCGTCCTGTGTGACACTGTCAGAAGTATCTCGGCCCGTCCTGTGTGACACTGTCAGAAGTATCTCGGCCCGTCCTGTGTGACACTGTCAGAAGTATCTCGGCCCGTCCTGTGTGACACTGTCAGAAGTATCTCGGCCCGTCCTGTGTGACACTGTCAGAAGTATCTCGGCCCGTCCTGTGTGACACTGTCAGAAGTATCTCGGCCCGTCCTGTGTGACACTGTCAGAAGTATCTCGGCCCGTCCTGTGTGACACTGTCAGAAGTATCTCGGCCCGTCCTGTGTGCCACTGTCAGAAGTATCTCGGCCCGTCCTGTGTGACACTGTCAGAAGTATCTCGGCCCGTCCTGTGTGACACTGTCAGAAGTATCTCGGCCCGTCCTGTGTGACACTGTCAGAAGTATCTCGGCCCGTCCTGTGTGACACTGTCAGAGGTATCTCGGCCCGTCCTGTGTGATACTGTCAGAGGTATCTCGGCCCGTCCTGTGTGATACTGTCAGAGGTATCTCAGTCCGTCCTGTGTGACACTGTCAGAAGTATCTCAGCCCGTCCTGTGTGATACTGTCTGCTGAGCCGTGTATCTAATCCTGTTGTGTGCAGGGGTGTACCTGAAGGAGATGATGCATTTGCTTCTGGGTCCTGAGAGGGAGCAGATAAGATGCCAGTGTAACTCTGGTTTGGGGGTATGACTAATAATCCTCCCCAACAGGCCCTGGCACTACCCGTATGGGATCTGGAGACCCGGCACCTCCACTGAGTGGGAGAATGGGTGTATAAATGAGTTGTTTTCGGTGCCTCCACTCAGGACAGAGCCGCTGAGATAACAAGGATCTCTTTCTGAGAATTACCTCTGCATTACCATCAACAGGCGACCAATTCTATATTCCCATTATACAACACCAATAATTATACTGATAATAACGATCAGCAGAGCAACTTTATAAAGTCAGAATTGGGAATGGCACAGATAGACATTACATAGTACATAATAGTCCATATTTAGGGTGGAAGTCCTAATTAACTGTAGCTATACACCCGGGTATTGAATATAATATATATAATTTATTGTGTGTGTGAAGGCCCTCACTGACTGACTGATTGACAGGAGCATTCTTTAGGTCTTAAATGCGAAAAGTAAAGGCGTCACAACTTGAAAATACAATACTAAGTGCAAAAGTATTGGCATTCCTGTGCAATGTACCTAATGTAATTCTCTAATTTTGCGATGTCGTACAAACACAAAATTTGGCAGGAGCATTCTTTTAGGTCCTAGATAGGAAAAGTAAGGGGGGTCACAACTAGAGATGAGCGAGCGTACTCGGAAAAGCACTACTCGCTCGAGTAATTTGCTTTATCCGAGTATCGCTGTGCTCGTCCCTGAAGATTCGGGTGCCGGCACGGAGCAGGGAGCTGCAGGGGAGAGCGGGGAGGAACGGAGGCAAGATCTTTCTCTCCCTCTCTCCCGCCCGCTCTCCCCTGCTCCCCGCTGCGACTCACCTGTCAGCCGCAGCGGCACCCGAATCTTCAGACCCGAGCACAGCGATACTCGGATAAAGCACATTACTCGAGCAAGTAGTGCTTTTCCGAGTACGCTCGCTCATCTCTAGTCACAACTTTTTTATTCAATGCTAAGTGCAAAAGTATTAGCACCCCTATGTAATATACCTAATCTTATTCTTTAACTTCCCGATATCGTACAAACATGAAATTTGGTACGACCATTCTTTAGGTCCAAAATAAGGAGAGTGGGAGGGGTGACACATTCTGCAGAGGGACATTGGTGCTTGCAACCTGAGGAGAATCTAACGCTCCTCTATGTGTATACATATTTTATTCCTTAGTTATTCTAAAGTAACCTTGACTTCATATTTTCTGTGCAAACATGTAAACACCTGTATCAAATTAACTCGGGCGAGGCTGGGCATATCAGCTAGTCTATACATACAAAGGTGAAAGCCCTCAATCACTGACTGACTGACTGGCCACTAATTCTCTTACTTCCCGGTGTCGTACAAACATGAAATTTGGCACAGCCATTCTTTAGGTCCTAAATAGGAAATGTTAAAGGGTCACAACTTGATTATTGAATTCTAAGTGCAAACATAAGTGACCCCCTATGTAATATACGTAATCTAATTCTTCAACTTCCTGGTGTCGTACAAATTTGAAATTTGGCACAACCATTCTTTAGGTCTTACATAGGAAAAGTAAAGGCATTGCAGTTTGATTATTCTATGATGATGATTATCCGTTCAGTCGCATCTGACCTTTGATCACTCTATGGATCAATGTTCTCCATGCATTCTTGTCTTTCACCGCTTCTTTTAGTTCGGCGATTGACATGTTCGTGTTGGCCTTGATTGTATCTACCCATCTTGTTCTTTTTCATCCTGATCTTCTCTTCCCACTGGTTCTTCCATGGATCAATACTATTTCCAGTGAGTTCATGCACATCACATGTCCAAAAAAGAGAGTCGCTGTTTGATTTTGCCCTAAAGTAATATTTTTGTTTTGACGCGATTTGACACTACCTTGTTCGCTGTCATGGCAGTCCAAGGTATCCGCAGCATTCTCCTCCAGCACCATAGATCAAACGCATCAATTTTCCTTGTCTATTTTCCTTGCCGTACCTCTTTCCCGATTCGGAACCAATCTGTGCTTCCATAAGCAGCCCTGACTGTTGTCGCCCATTTGCTTCAGACACTTCCAATGCTTGTCATGGTCAACACAATCAAATGCCTTGTTGCAGTCGATGAAACACATGTACAAGTCCTTTTGATACTTTGGTCTTCTCCATGATCCAGCGCAGGTTTGCCATTTGGTCTCCGGCGCCACGTCCGTTGCGGAAGCCAGCTTGAACGTCCGGCAGTTCCCATTCAACAATTGTCGCAATGTGTTTTTGTATGATCTCTAGAAGAATTTTGCTTGCATGAGGTATGAGGGCGATGGGGCGGTAATTGGGACATTCTGGAGCATAACCTCTTTTAGGAAGTGTGATGAAGACAGATCTTGTCAAGTCTTCGGGCCATGCTTTGGAGCTCCAGATCTTTTGATAATAATTTGCCATCCCAGTCTTTAATGGTTGCTGCTTTGTGTGGTGCAAATGGCGCCCGGGTCTGCTTCACATGGGCGAAGAGAGCTCGGGCGTGGCCTCGCTGGCTTGCTTCTTCCAGTTTTGTGCATTGCTCGTTCCAGTAGTGCTCCTCATCTTGTCTGATTTTTCTTTGAAATTTCGCGTTTAGCTGTCTGAATCCAACGATGGTGCCCGCTGCTTTAGCTGCTCGGCGCTTGTTGGCAATTCTGATGGATTGATCAGATATCCATTGCTGTAGTTTTACTTATTTTTGAAAGGGATGAATCGCTCAGCTGTGTTCTGTGTGACGGATTTGATTTCCTCCCATAATTCGTCAGGGTCTTTTCCGATGGTGCTGATTGCTTCAAATCGGTTCTTCACTTTGTCTGTACATCGTGAAGGGATGTTGTCTGCATCAAGATGGCGTAGTGCTGGCAACCCTTTGATGCTGCTGAATCTAACCTTGATTTTTGTGACTAGGAACGCATGATTGGAGCCACAGTCCGCACCCGGAAGTGTTCTCACGGCCAGAATTGAGCTTGACCAATGCATTTCGCATAGAAAGTAGTCGATTTGGTTTTGCTGCACGCCATTTGGGGCCGTCCATGTGTACAAAAGGCGTTTCAGCTGTTATTCAATACGAAGTGCACCCCTATGTAATGTAAATGATAACACACATCTGTACCGTACAAACATGAAATGTGCCACGACCATTCTTTACGTTCTAATAGAAAAAGTAAAAGGGTCGCAACTTCAGTATTCAATTCTAAGCATGAAAAACTGAAAATTTGCAACACATGACAGTTATTTTCTCAGAAACCATAAAGCCTAGGAAAAAGATTTGTCTACTGAGAAGAATCTACCTCACCTCTATGTGTATATACTGAGGAGAATCCACCTCACCTCTGTGTATATACTGAGGAGAATCCACCTCACCTCTGTGTATATACTGAGGAGAATCTACCTCACCTCTATGTGTATATACTGAGGAGAATCTACCTCACCTCTATGTGTATATACCGAGGAGAATCTACCTCACCTCTCTGTGTATATACTGAGGAGAATCTACCTCACCTCTCTGTGTATATACTGAGGAGAATCTACCTCACCTCTCTGTGTATATACTGAGGAGAATCTACCTTCCCTCTATGTGTATATACTGAGGAGAATCTACCTCACCTCTATGTGTATATACTGAGGAGAATCTACCTCACCTCTGTGTGTATATACTAAGGAGAATCTACCTCACCTCTATGTGTATATACTGAGGAGAATCTACCTCACCTCTATGTGTATATACTGAGGAGAATCCACCTCACCTCTATGTGTATATACTGAGGAGAATCTACCTCACCTCTATGTGTATATACTGAGGAGAATCTACCTCACCTCTATGTGTATATACCGAGGAGAATCTACCTCACCTCTCTGTGTATATACTGAGGAGAATCTACCTCACCTCTCTGTGTATATACTGAGGAGAATCTACCTCACCTCTCTGTGTATATACTGAGGAGAATCTACCTTCCCTCTATGTGTATATACTGAGGAGAATCTACCTCACCTCTATGTGTATATACTGAGGAGAATCTACCTCACCTCTGTGTGTATATACTAAGGAGAATCTACCTCACCTCTATGTGTATATACTGAGGAGAATCTACCTCACCTCTATGTGTATATACTGAGGAGAATCTACCTCACCTCTATGTGTATATACTGAGGAGAATCTACCTCACCTCTGTGTGTATATACTAAGGAGAATCTACCTCACCTCTTTGTGTATATACTGAGGAGAATCTACCTCACCTCTATGTGTATATACTGAGGAGAATCTACCTCACCTCTTTGTGTATATACTGAGAAGAATCTACCTCACCTCTATGTGTATATACTGAGGAGAATCTACCTCACCTCTATGTGTATATACTGAGGAGAATCTACCTCACCTCTATGTGTATATACTGAGGAGAATCTACCTCACCTCTATGTGTATATACTGAGGAGAATCTACCTCACCTCCTGTGTATATACGGAGGATAATCTACCTCACCTCTATGTGTATATACTGAGGAGAATCTACCTCACCTCCTGTGTATATACGGAGGATAATCTACCTCACCTCTATGTGTATATACTGAGGAGAATCTACCTCACCTCTATGTGTATATACTGAGGATAATCTACCTCACCTCTATGTGTATATACTGAGGAGAATCTACCTCACCTCTATATACTGAGGAGAATCTACCTCACCTCTATATACTGAGGAGAATCTACCTCACCTCTATATACTGAGGAGAATCTACCTCACCTCTATATACTGAGGAGAATCTACCTCACCTCTATGTATATATACTGAGGAGAATCCACCTCACCTCCTATGTGTATATACTGAGGAGAACCTACCACACCACTATGTGTATATACTGAGGAGAACCTACCGCACCACTATGTGTATATACTGAGGAGAATCTACCTCACCTCTGTGTGTATATACTGAGGAGAATCCACCTCACCTCCTATGTGTATATACTGAGGAGAACCTACCACACCACTATGTGTATATACTGAGGAGAATCTACCCCACCTCTATATGTATATACTGAGGAGAATCTACCTCACCTCTATGTGTATATACTGAGGAGAATCTACCTCACCTCTATGTGTATATACTGAGGAGAATCTACCTCCCTCTATGTGTATATACTGAGGGGAATCTACCTAATTCCTATGTGTATATATGGAGGAGAACCTACCTCACCTCTATGTGTATATACTGAGGAGAATCTACCTCCCCTCTGTGTGTATATACTGAGAAGAATCTACCTCACCTCTGTGTGTATATACTGAGGAAAATCTACCTCACCTCTATGTGTATATACTGAGGAGAATCTACCTTACCTCTATGTGTATATATACTGAGGAGAATCTACCTCACCTCTATGTGTATATACTGAGGAGAATCTACCATCCCTCTGTGTGTATATACTGAGAAGAATCTACCTCACCTCTGTGTGTATATACTGAGGAAAATCTACCTCACCTCTATGTGTATATATACTGAGGAGAACCTAATGCCCCTCTATGTGTATATACTGAGGAGAATCTACCTTACCTCTATGTGTATATACTGAGGAGAATCCACCTCACCTCTATGTGTATATACTGAGGAAAATCTACCTCACCTCTATGTGTATATATGCTGAGGAGAATCTACCTTCCCTCTATGTGTATATACTGAGGAGAATCTACCTCACCTCTATGTGTATATACTGAGGAGAATCTACCTCACCTCTATGTGTATATACTCAGGAGAATCTACCTCACCTCTATGTGTATATATACTGAGGAGAATCTACCTCACCTCTATGTGTATATATACTGAGGAGAACCTACCCCACCTCTATGTGTATATACTGAGGAGAACCTACCCCACCTCTATATACTGAGGAGAACCTACCCCACCTCTATATACTGAGGAGAACCTACCCCACCTCTATATACTGAGGAGAACCTACCCCACCTCTATATACTGAGCAGAACCTACCCCACCTCTATATACCGAGGAGAACCTACCCCACCTCTATATACTGAGAAGAACCTAGCCCACCTCTATGTGTATATACGGAGGAGAATCTACCGCACCACTATGTGTATATACTGGGGAGAATCTACCTCACCTCTATGTGTATATACTGAGGAGAATCTACCTCACCTCTATGTGTATATACTGAGGAGAATCTACCTCACCTCTATGTGTATATACTGAGAAGAATCTACCTCACCTCTATGCGTATATACTGAGGAGAATCTACCTCACCTCTATGCGTATATACTGAGGAGAATCTACCTCACCTCTGTGTGCTATATACTGAGGAGAATCCACCTCACCTCTGTGTATATACTGAGGAGAATCTACCTCACCTCTATATGTATATACTGAGGAGAATCTACCTCACCTCTCTGTGTATAAACTGGGGAGAATCTACCTCGCCTCTCTGTGTATATACTGAGGAGAATCTACCTCACCTCTATGTGTATATACTGAGGAGAATCTACCTCACCTCTATGGGTATATACTGAGGAGAATCTACCTCACCTCTATGGGTATATACTGAGGAGAACCTACCCCACCTCTATGTGTATATACTGAGGAGAATCTACCTCACCTCTATGTGTATATACTGAGGAGAATCTACCTCCCCTCCGTGTGTATATACTGAGGAGAATCCACCTCACCTCTCTGTGCTATATACTGGGGAGAATCCACCTCACCTCTGTGTGCTATATACTGGGGAGAATCTACCTCACCCCTATGTGTATATACTGAGGAGAATCTACCTCACCTCTATGCGTATATACTGAGAAGAATCTACCTCACCTCTATGCGTATATACTGGGGAGAATCTACCTCACCTCTGTGTGCTATATACTGAGGAGAATCCACCTCACCTCTGTGTATATACTGAGGAGAATCTACCTCACGTCTATGTGTATATACTGAGGAGAATCTACCTCACCTCTCTGTGTATATACTGAGAGAATCTACCTCACCTCTCTGTGTATATACTGAGGAGAATCTACCTCACCTCTCTTTGTATATACTGAGGAGAATCTACCTCACCTCCCTTTGTATATACTGAGGAGAATCTACCTCCCCTCCGTGTGTATATACTGAGGAGAATCCACCTCACCTCTCTGTGCTATATACTGGGGAGAATCCACCTCACCTCTGTGTGCTATATACTGGGGAGAATCTACCTCACCCCTATGTGTATATACTGAGGAGAATCTACCTCACCTCTATGTGTATATACTGAGGAGAACCTACCCCACCTCTATGTGTATATACTGAGGAGAATCTACCTCACCTCTATGTGTATATACTGAGGAGAATCTACCTCCCCTCCGTGTGTATACACTGAGGAGAACCTACCTCACCTCTATGTGTATATACTGAGGAGAATCCACCTCACCTCTCTGTGCTATATACTGGGGAGAATCCACCTCACCTCTGTGTGCTATATACTGGGGAGAATCTACCTCACCTCTATGTGTATATACTGAGGAGAATCCACCTCACCTCTGTGTGCTATATACTGGGGAGAATCCACCTCACCTCTGTGCGCTATATACTGAGGAGAATCTACCTCACCTCTATATACTGAGGAGAATCTACCTCACCTCTATATACTGAGGAGAATCTACCTCACCTCTATATACTGAGGAGAATCTACCTCACCTCTATGTATATATACTGAGGAGAATCCACCTCACCTCCTATGTGTATATACTGAGGAGAACCTACCACACCACTATGTGTATATACTGAGGAGAACCTACCGCACCACTATGTGTATATACTGAGGAGAATCTACCTCACCTCTGTGTGTATATACTGAGGAGAATCCACCTCACCTCCTATGTGTATATACTGAGGAGAACCTACCACACCACTATGTGTATATACTGAGGAGAATCTACCCCACCTCTATATGTATATACTGAGGAGAATCTACCTCACCTCTATGTGTATATACTGAGGAGAATCTACCTCACCTCTATGTGTATATACTGAGGAGAATCTACCTCCCTCTATGTGTATATACTGAGGGGAATCTACCTAATTCCTATGTGTATATATGGAGGAGAACCTACCTCACCTCTATGTGTATATACTGAGGAGAATCTACCTCCCCTCTGTGTGTATATACTGAGAAGAATCTACCTCACCTCTGTGTGTATATACTGAGGAAAATCTACCTCACCTCTATGTGTATATACTGAGGAGAATCTACCTTACCTCTATGTGTATATATACTGAGGAGAATCTACCTCACCTCTATGTGTATATACTGAGGAGAATCTACCTCCCCTCTGTGTGTATATACTGAGAAGAATCTACCTCACCTCTGTGTGTATATACTGAGGAAAATCTACCTCACCTCTATGTGTATATATACTGAGGAGAACCTAATGCCCCTCTATGTGTATATACTGAGGAGAATCTACCTTACCTCTATGTGTATATACTGAGGAGAATCCACCTCACCTCTATGTGTATATACTGAGGAAAATCTACCTCACCTCTATGTGTATATATGCTGAGGAGAATCTACCTTCCCTCTATGTGTATATACTGAGGAGAATCTACCTCACCTCTATGTGTATATACTGAGGAGAATCTACCTCACCTCTATGTGTATATACTCAGTAGAATCTACCTCACCTCTATGTGTATATATACTGAGGAGAATCTACCTCACCTCTATGTGTATATATACTGAGGAGAACCTACCCCACCTCTATGTGTATATACTGAGGAGAACCTACCCCACCTCTATATACTGAGGAGAACCTACCCCACCTCTATATACTGAGGAGAACCTACCCCACCTCTATATACTGAGGAGAACCTACCCCACCTCTATATACTGAGCAGAACCTACCCCACCTCTATATACCGAGGAGAACCTACCCCACCTCTATATACTGAGAAGAACCTAGCCCACCTCTATGTGTATATACGGAGGAGAATCTACCGCACCACTATGTGTATATACTGGGGAGAATCTACCTCACCTCTATGTGTATATACTGAGGAGAATCTACCTCACCTCTATGTGTATATACTGAGGAGAATCTACCTCACCTCTATGCGTATATACTGAGAAGAATCTACCTCACCTCTATGCGTATATACTGAGGAGAATCTACCTCACCTCTGTGTGCTATATACTGAGGAGAATCCACCTCACCTCTGTGTATATACTGAGGAGAATCTACCTCACCTCTATATGTATATACTGAGGAGAATCTACCTCACCTCTCTGTGTATAAACTGGGGAGAATCTACCTCGCCTCTCTGTGTATATACTGAGGAGAATCTACCTCACCTCTATGTGTATATACTGAGGAGAATCTACCTCACCTCTATGGGTATATACTGAGGAGAATCTACCTCACCTCTATGGGTATATACTGAGGAGAACCTACCCCACCTCTATGTGTATATACTGAGGAGAATCTACCTCACCTCTATGTGTATATACTGAGGAGAATCTACCTCCCCTCCGTGTGTATATACTGAGGAGAATCCACCTCACCTCTCTGTGCTATATACTGGGGAGAATCCACCTCACCTCTGTGTGCTATATACTGGGGAGAATCTACCTCACCCCTATGTGTATATACTGAGGAGAATCTACCTCACCTCTATGCGTATATACTGAGAAGAATCTACCTCACCTCTATGCGTATATACTGGGGAGAATCTACCTCACCTCTGTGTGCTATATACTGAGGAGAATCCACCTCACCTCTGTGTATATACTGAGGAGAATCTACCTCACGTCTATGTGTATATACTGAGGAGAATCTACCTCACCTCTCTGTGTATATACTGAGAGAATCTACCTCACCTCTCTGTGTATATACTGAGGAGAATCTACCTCACCTCTCTTTGTATATACTGAGGAGAATCTACCTCACCTCCCTTTGTATATACTGAGGAGAATCTACCTCCCCTCCGTGTGTATATACTGAGGAGAATCCACCTCACCTCTCTGTGCTATATACTGGGGAGAATCCACCTCACCTCTGTGTGCTATATACTGGGGAGAATCTACCTCACCCCTATGTGTATATACTGAGGAGAATCTACCTCACCTCTATGTGTATATACTGAGGAGAACCTACCCCACCTCTATGTGTATATACTGAGGAGAATCTACCTCACCTCTATGTGTATATACTGAGGAGAATCTACCTCCCCTCCGTGTGTATACACTGAGGAGAACCTACCTCACCTCTATGTGTATATACTGAGGAGAATCCACCTCACCTCTCTGTGCTATATACTGGGGAGAATCCACCTCACCTCTGTGTGCTATATACTGGGGAGAATCTACCTCACCTCTATGTGTATATACTGAGGAGAATCCACCTCACCTCTGTGTGCTATATACTGGGGAGAATCCACCTCACCTCTGTGCGCTATATACTGAGGAGAATCCACCTCACCTCTGTGTGCTATATACTGAGGAGAATCCACCTCACCTCTGTGTGCTATATTCTGGGGAGAATCCACCTCACCTCTGTGCGCTATATATACTGGGGAGAATCCACCTCACCTCTGTGTGCTATATATATACTGGGGAGAATCCACCTCACCTCTGTGTGCTATATATATACTGGGGAGAATCCACCTCACCTCTGTGTGCTATATATACTGGGGAGAATCCACCTCACCTCTGTGTGCTATATATACTGGGGAGAATTCACCTCACCTCTGTGTGCTATATATATACTGGGGAGAATCCACCTCACCTCTGTGTGCTATATATACTGGGGAGAATCCACCTCACCTCTGTGTGCTATATATACTGGGGAGAATCCACCTCACCTCTGTGTGCTATATATATACTGGGGAGAATCCACCTCACCTCTGTGTGCTATATATACTGGGGAGAATCCACCTCACCTCTGTGTGCTATATATACTGGGGAGAATTCACCTCACCTCTGTGTGCTATATATACTGGGGAGAATCCACCTCACCTCTGTGTGCTATATACTGAGGAGAATCCACCTCACCTCTGTGTGCTATATATATATACTGGGGAGAATCCACCTCACCTCTGTGTGCTATATATACTGGGGAGAATCCACCTCACCTCTGTGTGCTATATATACTGGGGAGAATCCACCTCACCTCTGTGTGCTATATATATACTGGGGAGAATCCACCTCACCTCTGTGTGCTATATATACTGGGGAGAATCCACCTCACCTCTGTGTGCTATATACTGAGGAGAATCCACCTCACCTCTGTGTGTATATATACTGAGGAGAATCTACCTCACCTCTATGTGTATATATACTGAGGAGAACCTACCCCACCTCTATGTGTATATACTGAGGAGAACCTACCCCACCTCTATATACTGAGGAGAACCTACCCCACCTCTATATACTGAGGAGAACCTACCCCACCTCTATATACTGAGGAGAACCTACCCCACCTCTATATACTGAGCAGAACCTACCCCACCTCTATATACCGAGGAGAACCTACCCCACCTCTATATACTGAGAAGAACCTAGCCCACCTCTATGTGTATATACGGAGGAGAATCTACCGCACCACTATGTGTATATACTGGGGAGAATCTACCTCACCTCTATGTGTATATACTGAGGAGAATCTACCTCACCTCTATGTGTATATACTGAGGAGAATCTACCTCACCTCTATGCGTATATACTGAGAAGAATCTACCTCACCTCTATGCGTATATACTGAGGAGAATCTACCTCACCTCTGTGTGCTATATACTGAGGAGAATCCACCTCACCTCTGTGTATATACTGAGGAGAATCTACCTCACCTCTATATGTATATACTGAGGAGAATCTACCTCACCTCTCTGTGTATAAACTGGGGAGAATCTACCTCGCCTCTCTGTGTATATACTGAGGAGAATCTACCTCACCTCTATGTGTATATACTGAGGAGAATCTACCTCACCTCTATGGGTATATACTGAGGAGAATCTACCTCACCTCTATGGGTATATACTGAGGAGAACCTACCCCACCTCTATGTGTATATACTGAGGAGAATCTACCTCACCTCTATGTGTATATACTGAGGAGAATCTACCTCCCCTCCGTGTGTATATACTGAGGAGAATCCACCTCACCTCTCTGTGCTATATACTGGGGAGAATCCACCTCACCTCTGTGTGCTATATACTGGGGAGAATCTACCTCACCCCTATGTGTATATACTGAGGAGAATCTACCTCACCTCTATGCGTATATACTGAGAAGAATCTACCTCACCTCTATGCGTATATACTGGGGAGAATCTACCTCACCTCTGTGTGCTATATACTGAGGAGAATCCACCTCACCTCTGTGTATATACTGAGGAGAATCTACCTCACGTCTATGTGTATATACTGAGGAGAATCTACCTCACCTCTCTGTGTATATACTGAGAGAATCTACCTCACCTCTCTGTGTATATACTGAGGAGAATCTACCTCACCTCTCTTTGTATATACTGAGGAGAATCTACCTCACCTCCCTTTGTATATACTGAGGAGAATCTACCTCCCCTCCGTGTGTATATACTGAGGAGAATCCACCTCACCTCTCTGTGCTATATACTGGGGAGAATCCACCTCACCTCTGTGTGCTATATACTGGGGAGAATCTACCTCACCCCTATGTGTATATACTGAGGAGAATCTACCTCACCTCTATGTGTATATACTGAGGAGAACCTACCCCACCTCTATGTGTATATACTGAGGAGAATCTACCTCACCTCTATGTGTATATACTGAGGAGAATCTACCTCCCCTCCGTGTGTATACACTGAGGAGAACCTACCTCACCTCTATGTGTATATACTGAGGAGAATCCACCTCACCTCTCTGTGCTATATACTGGGGAGAATCCACCTCACCTCTGTGTGCTATATACTGGGGAGAATCTACCTCACCTCTATGTGTATATACTGAGGAGAATCCACCTCACCTCTGTGTGCTATATACTGGGGAGAATCCACCTCACCTCTGTGCGCTATATACTGAGGAGAATCCACCTCACCTCTGTGTGCTATATACTGAGGAGAATCCACCTCACCTCTGTGTGCTATATTCTGGGGAGAATCCACCTCACCTCTGTGCGCTATATATACTGGGGAGAATCCACCTCACCTCTGTGTGCTATATATATACTGGGGAGAATCCACCTCACCTCTGTGTGCTATATATATACTGGGGAGAATCCACCTCACCTCTGTGTGCTATATATACTGGGGAGAATCCACCTCACCTCTGTGTGCTATATATACTGGGGAGAATTCACCTCACCTCTGTGTGCTATATATATACTGGGGAGAATCCACCTCACCTCTGTGTGCTATATATACTGGGGAGAATCCACCTCACCTCTGTGTGCTATATATACTGGGGAGAATCCACCTCACCTCTGTGTGCTATATATATACTGGGGAGAATCCACCTCACCTCTGTGTGCTATATATACTGGGGAGAATCCACCTCACCTCTGTGTGCTATATATACTGGGGAGAATTCACCTCACCTCTGTGTGCTATATATACTGGGGAGAATCCACCTCACCTCTGTGTGCTATATACTGAGGAGAATCCACCTCACCTCTGTGTGCTATATATATATACTGGGGAGAATCCACCTCACCTCTGTGTGCTATATATACTGGGGAGAATCCACCTCACCTCTGTGTGCTATATATACTGGGGAGAATCCACCTCACCTCTGTGTGCTATATATATACTGGGGAGAATCCACCTCACCTCTGTGTGCTATATATATACTGGGGAGAATCCACCTCACCTCTGTGTGCTATATATATATACTGGGGAGAATCCACCTCACCTCTGTGTGCTATATATATATACTGGGGAGAATCCACCTCACCTCTCTGTGTGATATATATATATACTGGGGAGGATCCACCTCACCTCTGTGTGTTAGGCTATGCATCTGAGACCTGTTGTTCTACAGACTTTCTAGTACACACCCTTTACACTTAGGGGTTAATTGAGCTGGCTGGGTGTTGAATTCTCCACCAGCCAATCCCCTTTAGTCTGCAGAATTTTAAAACCAGCATCTCTCAGTAGTTGATGCTGGTCATTTTAGTGCCTTTTGTATCTGTGTTTATTCCACTCAGAGCTGGTGGTTGCATGCTTGTCTGAAGTGTCTGTAACTCCTCTCCTGAAGACGGTCTGGACACCTGCTGTTCTAGAGTGTGTGCATTGTGTAGTGCGTGTGTGGTATGGTGACCACACAGATGCAGGCGCCCGTAGGTTTCTCCCTTTCCCTGGTCAGGTGCAGCCCCCAAATGTCTCATGTCCTATGTTTGTGTCAGATGTGTGATGCCTGACACTGCTCCCTATGTCAGCACGGTGGCTGACTCTCTATTCCCCTAGTGTTAGGACACTTGGACTGACTATGGTTCACTATCGGTATTCATGTGAGCTCTGGGTTGGGACCATGTTGTATGTAAAACCATGTATGTTGGTGTGAACAGCAACGTATGTTACGTCTGTGCTGGTGGCCAGACATGTGCTTTATCTGCAGTCCTGTTCTATGTGGTATCTGTTACACTGTATGTGTGTGAACACTGTCGTGTCCTGAGTGTTTAGTGCATCTCTCCAGGTCCCTGATCAGGCATAGCCAGGTTCCTAGAAGAGGACAGTGGGGCCGCCTTTATCGAGGGGATAACTCTGCTTTTAGTCAGGGGTCCCCCTTTTTACCTGATCAGTTAGGGACAGTTGCCCATTCAGTTTCCTGAAGAGGTGCAATTGGTCCGTGCATGTACTATATGTCTATATGTGTATGTTTGTGGTTTTAAATGGACACGTTTGCATCCCACCTGTGGAGTGGCACTTTAGTGCGCCCAGCTGACGTAACACTGTGTATATACTGAGGATAATCTACTGCTCCTCTATGTGTATATACTGAGGAGAATCTACTCATCCTCTGGGCTGCAACCTCCAGTCTAGAGTTTAATTTGAATAAAAAGGGGCATTACCTTTATGATTAAAATGTGAGTAGAGTAGGAGGGGTGGCACATTCTGCAGAAGGACATCGGTACATGCAGTCTGAGGAGAATCTTACACTCCTATGTGTATACATATAGTATTCCCCAATTCCTCTGAAGCAACCACCCCTTCATAAAATTTTTTGTACAAACAGGTAAGCACCTGTACCAAACTAACTCGGATGAAGTTGGGTATATCAGCTAATACATGAATGAATGAGAATATATAATATATATATATAATATATATATATGAGAATTCATTCCTAGTTAACTGTACCTATATACCTGAGTCCCATGCACAATACCTCAGAAGTCTGAAGTAAAATGGATCTTGATGCCGGGGCTTCTGTAGCCTGTAGAAGATGCAGGATTCTTCAGGAATAACACAGCGATCTGCTGCAGGTCAGGAGACGAGTGGGGATGAGGAGGAGGAGGAGGATGATGACTAGAAGTTTTTTCAGCCAATGACCATCCAACTGGAAGGCAGGTGATGGTGAGTCTAACTACAGGTCCTTAACTCTCTGTATTCTACCAATGTGACCGGACCACTACTCTCCCTATGGGCCATCAGTCACCCAATCTGTTGCTATCCCTATACTGGATATCAGTCCCTGTCTAAATACTAACTAATCAACTGATCACACTGTGGGTATCATATAACTACGTATGATCAACCAGAACTACTTCAGACTTAGCGGTTATCAATGGGTCAAATTAGTAACCAACACACCAAACATAAAAGAACTAATCAGCAACAGTAGATGTAGCAGAGTTAACCAACACCCATCAACCTTTCAACTCAATCTTCAGGGGTTCAGGGCTGAACCAACTCTTCCACACCAGGGGGTGTTGGGCATGTCCATCATAACACATTTCTCAACCTGAAAACAGAGGTTACCCTACACCAGTATTATAACTTTGGGCTCTGTTTGCACCGGACTTTCATGTTATGTCTCATAGGTGGGATACTGCAGAATCAGATGTCGCCAATCACCACTGTCTGTATGGCAGGATGCCTGCACACTCATCTACCTACATACACTCCTCAACATTGAAACTGCAACACCAAGAAGGTAAAGTTGTGGAATTATGGAAATGGCAGGATCGATAAACATGATAATGATATGCAAATGGTGAAAAAATGGGAACAAAATAATCAATACGGCTCCTTTTATTTTGTTCAGTATAGATTATGAGCGCTGTGTGCAGTAATACACGCTCAGGGGTCGGCGCAGTAATACACGCTCAGGCTCGGCGCAGTAATACACGCTCAGGCTCGGCGCAGTAATACACGCTCAGGGCTCGGCCCAGTAATAGACGCTCAGGGGTTCGTGCAGTAATACACGCTCAGGGCTCGGCGCGGTAATACACGCTCAGGGCTCGGCGCAGTAATACACGCTCAGGGCTCGGCGCAGTAATAGACGCTCAGGGCTCGGCGCAGTAATACACGCTCAGGGCTCGGCGCAGTAATACACGCTCAGGGCTCGGCGCAGTAATAGACGCTGAGGGCTCGGCGCAGTAATAGACGCTGAGGGCTCGGCGCAGTAATAGACGCTGAGGGCTCGGCGCAGTAATAGACGCTGAGGGCTCGGCGCAGTAATAGACGCTGAGGGCTCGGCGCAGTAATAGACGCTGAGGGCTCGGCGCAGTAATAGACGCTGAGGGCTCGGCGCAGTAATACACGCTCAGAGCTCGGCGCAGTAATACACGCTCAGAGCTCGGCGCAGTAATACACGCTCAGGGGTCGGCGCAGTAATACACGCTCAGGGGTCGGCGCAGTAATACACGCTCAGGGGTCGGCGCAGTAATACACGCTCAGGGGTCGGCGCAGTAATACACGCTCAGGGGTCGGCGCAGTAATACACGCTCAAGGCTCGGCGCAGTAATAGACGCTCAGGGCTCGGCGCAGTAATACACACTCAGGGGTCGGCGCAGTAATACACGCTCAGGGGTCGGCGCAGTAATAGACGCTCAGGGCTCGGCGCAGTAATAGACGCTCAGGGCTCGGCGCAGTAATAGACGCTCAGGGCTCGGCGCAGTAATAGACGCTCAGGGCTCGGCGCAGTAATAGACGCTCAGGGCTCGGCGCAGTAATAGACGCTCAGGGCTCGGCGCGGTAATAGACGCTCAGGGCTCGGCGCGGTAATAGACGCTCAGGGCTCGGCGCCGTAATAGACGCTCAGGGCTCGGCGCAGTAATACACGCTCAGGGGTCGGCGCAGTAATACACACTCGGGTCGGCGCAGTAATACACGCTCAGGGGTCGGCGCAGTAATACACGCTCAGGGGTCGGCGCAGTAATAGACGCTCAGGGCTCGGCGCAGTAATACACACTCAGGGGTCGGCGCAGTAATAGACGCTCAGGGCTCGGCGCAGTAATACACACTCAGGGGTCGGCGCAGTAATACACGCTGAGGGCTCGGCGCAGTAATACACGCTGAGGGCTCGGCGCAGTAACACACGCTCAGGGCTCGGCGCAGTAATACACGCTGAGGGCTCGGCGCAGTAATAGACGCTCAGGGCTCGGCGCAGTAATACACGCTCAGGGCTCGGCGCAGTAACACACGCTCAGGGCTCGGCGCAGTAATAGACGCTGAGGGCTCGGCGCAGTAATAGACGCTGAGGGCTCGGCGCAGTAATAGACGCTGAGGGCTCGGCGCAGTAATAGACGCTCGGGGCTCGGCGCAGTAATAGACGCTCGGGGCTCGGCGCAGTAATAGACGCTCGGGGCTCGGCGCAGTAATAGACGCTCGGGGGTCGGCGCAGTAATACACGCTCAGGGGTCGGCGCAGTAATACACGCTCAGGGGTCGGCGCAGTAATACACGCTCAGGGGTCGGCGCAGTAATACACGCTCAAGGCTCGGCGCAGTAATAGACGCTCAGGGCTCGGCGCAGTAATACACACTCAGGGGTCGGCGCAGTAATACACGCTCAGGGGTCGGCGCAGTAATACACGCTCAGGGGTCGGCGCAGTAATACACGCTCAAGGCTCGGCGCAGTAATAGACGCTCAGGGCTCGGCGCAGTAATACACACTCAGGGGTCGGCGCAGTAATACACGCTCAGGGGTCGGCGCAGTAATAGACGCTCAGGGCTCGGCGCAGTAATAGACGCTCAGGGCTCGGCGCAGTAATAGACGCTCAGGGCTCGGCGCAGTAATAGACGCTCAGGGCTCGGCGCAGTAATAGACGCTCAGGGCTCGGCGCAGTAATAGACGCTCAGGGCTCGGCGCAGTAATACACACTCAGGGGTCGGCGCAGTAATACACACTCAGGGGTCGGCGCAGTAACACACGCTCAGGGCTCGGCGCAGTAATAGACGCTCAGGGCTCGGCGCGGTAATAGACGCTCAGGGCTCGGCGCGGTAATAGACGCTCAGGGCTCGGCGCAGTAATAGACGCTCAGGGCTCGGCGCAGTAATACACGCTCAGGGGTCGGCGCAGTAATACACACTCGGGTCGGCGCAGTAATACACGCTCAGGGGTCGGCGCAGTAATACACGCTCAGGGGTCGGCGCAGTAATAGACGCTCAGGGCTCGGCGCAGTAATAGACGCTCAGGGCTCGGCGCAGTAATAGACGCTCAGGGCTCGGCGCAGTAATACACACTCAGGGGTCGGCGCAGTAATACACACTCAGGGGTCGGCGCAGTAATACACGCTGAGGGCTCGGCGCAGTAATACACGCTGAGGGCTCGGCGCAGTAACACACGCTCAGGGCTCGGCGCAGTAATACACGCTGAGGGCTCGGCGCAGTAACACACGCTCAGGGCTCGGCGCAGTAACACACGCTCAGGGCTCGGCGCAGTAATAGACGCTCAGGGCTCGGCGCAGTAATAGACGCTGAGGGCTCGGCGCAGTAATAGACGCTGAGGGCTCGGCGCAGTAATAGACGCTCGGGGCTCGGCGCAGTAATAGACGCTCGGGGCTCGGCGCAGTAATAGACGCTCGGGGCTCGGCGCAGTAATAGACGCTCGGGGCTCGGCGCAGTAATAGACGCTCGGGGATCGGCGCAGTAATAGACGCCCGGGGCTCGGCGCAGTAATAGACGCCCGGGGCTCGGCGCAGTAATAGACGCCCGGGGCTCGGCGCAGTAATAGACGCTCGGGGCTCGGCGCAGTAATAGACGCTCGGGGCTCGGCGCAGTAATAGACGCTCGGGGCTCGGCGCAGTAATAGACGCTCGGGGCTCGGCGCAGTAATAGACGCTCGGGGCTCGGCGCAGTAATAGACGCTCGGGGCTCGGCGCAGTAATAGACGCTCGGGGCTCGGCGCAGTAATAGACGCCCAGGGCTCGGCGCAGTAATAGACGCCCAGGGCTCGGCGCAGTAATAGACGCTCGGGGCTCGGCGCAGTAATAGACGCTCGGGGCTCGGCACGCTATCAGTGAGGTTATTAATGGTTGTCTGATCAATGTTCTGACATGCTAAATGCACTTGGGCACATGGATCCACAAGACGCCCTGCTGGGGGCTCCCTGCGCAATTGCAAACTAATGATATCTCAGATGTGCTCGATGAGGAACAAGTCCGGAGACGCTGCAGCCCATGGGCACACGTTTAGGCCACAAAGGCTGCCTATTGGTGCACAAGAAATGTGTGGCCTGATGTTGTCAAGATGAAAAATGACTCCTGGGACACTTCAGAAATGACCAAACCATTGGTTCCACAACCAAATCAACATAACGTGGAGCTGTTAGTACCTGCAATGAAGACTAGAGGGGTCCGGGTACCATACATTATACCACTCCACATCAAATTCCAGGGGTAAGCCCAGTGTCACGTTCTCTTTTTAAGTCCCACTATGGCGTTGCCCACGTGGTCTCTAGACCAATCTGCGGCTATCAATGCGTACAAGACAAAAGCAGGACTCCTCGCTTGAAAGAACAGACCTCCATTGTCATCTTGTACTGCACCATGATAGCCTTCGAGAGCGATGGTGTGAGGTCAATGGATTACCTGTTGCTCGTAGCCCAATGTCATGCAAGAGCCTTCTGATAGTTTGTATAGATGCTGTTTGATGCCCGAGGCTTGGTATTTGATGCCCAATTTCACTCACAGTACAGAATGGATCACAACGCGCCATTCTTCTAATCTGACGCTCCGTACATTCAGATGTTCTCCTCTGTGTACCTCTTGCTGTCATTCCAGTGCATCGTTGTTCTCCCAACTGGTGGGGCCTGCAACGTTGGACAGTGCTGATATTTTGGCCTATGCATGTAGCGATCTTCTGGAGTGATAAACCAAGATCTCCCGGCTCAACGATCCTATCCTCTGTGGCGATAATTGGCACATAATTGGCGATAATTGGCACATCGATGACCCAGAGGCATCACACAATTATATCAGAAGACTTCATCTGATTTTTGAGGTTTCATGTGGCTAAAAAAAAAACTTGCTTTTAATCTGGCTTTGATGGCATCGAAGCCCCTCTCACATGCTACATATTGGAGGCGGGTGCTTGGAAATGTGATCATTTGCATGTCTCGATCTGCAGAACCCCATGGCTTGTCCTTCTTGATGTTGCAGTTTCAATGTTGAGGAGCGTAATTAAGAGTTATGTGCCTTCTTTTATAATTGCCGTCTCCTTCCGAGTCCCGCTGGATGATGTGTGAAGGGATTAATGCTGTGGGGCTTCAGAGCCTGATAACATTATTTTCTTGAGGAGTGACGGAAGTTCTTGTGGACAGAAGAAGCGTCTTCCCCCGGGAGGCTGAGGAGCTCATATGCTGCTTTACAGAGCAGTGAATTACAGACACCTTTTCCCGCAGTGCAGCCTGAACGTTGGCTTTTATAGTCTCTAACAAGTTGACATGTGCGCAGCGTCTGCCCAAGAGCCCGCTGATAACCTGGCACCCAAGACAGAGCGCAGCCAGCTATCACTATCCAACAGCACTGAGGCTCTGGCATACGCAGTATTCTATAGGGTCACCATTAAACAGGTGTCTACTTCATACATAGTGCAGAGGGTTGAAAGCTAAAGAGATTTGATCCTCCTTCCATTCATGCCTTCACAAGGGCCCGGCTCTCCATCATCCTCATGTCTCCATGATGCCTTGGGGAAACCAAGATGCCACCAGGAAAATGATCATTGAGGAAACTCATGTATATTTCTTGTCTTGTGTGCATACTATATAGACCGCTGTGTGTGTAAATAGCTGCTGGAAGAAGACAGAATATATCTTTTATAGGTCTGTTGTGTGGTTCTCAGATACCGACTATTGTATGTCAGTGTGCACTGTAGTTTTGTCATTTTATTCAAGAAAAAAGCTCAGAAGGAATATTGTTAGAGGTCCAACCTATATAACAAAGTATGAGATGATGGTAATTGACATCAATAAGCAATACAATAACTATAACTGCAATCTATGGAGTTTTCTGGAAGAGCCTTTAAACTTGACCATATGCACAGCCACACGTATGGCTCAGTATTGCAACCAGTTTATGTAGGAGAGGATGTGTGTTCTCCCTTCTCTGTCTCACCCTACATGACCAGTCTGTATTCAAACCAGTTTGGGCTTCTATTCATGAAGCAGGAAGGGTAAGACAACTCAGAAGGATCAAGATGAAATGGGAGGAGCAAGATAAACAAGGTGAAACAAGGTTAGCCTGGAGGAACAAGATGGACCAGGAGGATCAAGATGAATCAGGAGGAGCAAGGAGAAACGAGATCAGAAAGGAGGATCAAGATGGATTGGGAGGAGCAAAGTGAACTGGAAGGGTCACGATGGTGCGGCGATCAGGCCGTTGCAGGGTGAGACCATGGGATTTTCAAGGTGGTTGTCACAGGTGGCTCTGTGATCAAATGGTAGTTGTCACAGTGATGTCAGTACCTTTAGGGATTAAACTTCAGTTGATGTTAATGAAATAATTGAGACAAGTTCATGTAGCTTTGTGGTAAACCGAAGGTTAACAGCTTACTCAGGACTTTGTATACATGAGTTTAACAAGTACAGTTCACAATGATGCAGTCTTACTTAATATTTGAATCAACGTTGCTCCAAACACACTATTAGGACTGTCATAACACAGCTTGTTAGCACCACATAGACCAACACAGATACACACACGCAAAAGACAGTTTACATGGAAGAGTCATAAAGTCACACTAACAAAACCCCCACTCTGGGCCACTACAATGGACCAGGAGAATCAAAAGGAACCTGAAGAACCAAGAGGAACAAGGAGGAGCAAAATGAGCTAGGAGAAACAAGTTTATACTGGAGGAGAAAGATGTATCGGGAGGAGCCAGAAGAAACTAGATCAGCCAGGAGTATCAAGGTGCACTGGGAGGAGCAAAGTAAACTGGAAGGATCAAGATGGCCCGGGAGAATCAAGAGCAACAAGGAGGAGCAAAATGAGCCAGGAGAAACAAGGTTAGCCTGGAGGATCAAGATGAATCAGAGGGAGCAAGTGGAGCCAGGAGAAACGAATTCAGCCAGGAGGATTCAGATGGACTGGGAGGAGCAAGAGGAACCATGAGGAACAAAATGAATCAGAAGGATTAAGACACACTAGGAGGAATAAGATGAATAAGGAAGAGCAAGAAGAACCAAGAGGTGCGAAATAAAAGAGAAGAATCAAGATGGATCAGGAGGATCAGCATGACCCTGGAGCTGCAAAATGAAGCAGAATGATTAAGATGCATTAGGAAGATCAGGATAAACGAACCTTTAGCCTTCCTTAGACTGAATGCTGCGGTACATGGCTGTACAATATGGGAGGATGAAATAATCAGCATTGATTTGACGATATAAATGCAGTAATTTTGTTTTTAAATCCAGGGGGCTTACAAATCTGAAAAAAGGCCGACTTCTATATCTGACAGTGAAGTTGATAGGCACGCACTGGCTGTCTGGTAATCCATCCTCTTATAGGGAATTTGCTAATAAAGGTAATTCTACTCTTGGGTTGGAAAAGTGCGGCGATCTTAAAGGGCTACTCTGACAAAGACACATTTTTCTATCCTCACTCAATTGCCTGTCACAGTCTGGGGGGTCTCCACTGTGTATTTTAGCCCCCTGTCTGCCAACATCTTCAGGCCGAGACTTTTTTTTTACTTTCACTTTCAATCAATCCCATGATGCACTGGGACTTCATCAGCTAAAGTTATACTATTTTTGCCGGCAGGGAAAACTGTTTAATTATCATTAGCTGCTATATTCACCTAGATAAACTACAGCCTGTTGCGTCCTGACCAGACGTGCGTCATACACAAATAATAAGCACAACTGTGCATAACACAACCAATAAGCACGACCGTGCAACATGAATACAAAGTAAACTAATAGAAATCCTTTACCTGCAAACCCCTACCCCGGGAGGGAGCCCTGCCTAATCAGCGGGCCGATCGCTTCCGACAGATGCAGGCCCACACTCGTACCTAGGCCACTACAAATCCCTACCAGGGAGCCCTGAACACACGAGGAACAGTGCACAGAAACCAGCAGAGGAACTTAGCTGTAGTAGCAGTCTGCAGCAAGGACTGGAGCTCCAGAGCCTGGAAGTGCTCCTCACCAGCAAACTAGAAACAACCAAAATTGACCAGCACTGAGGTCAATTCTAGCATAGCTTATATAGAGCAGGGCCTACTCGGAGACAGGTGAGGACTGACATCACTCACCCAAACACCACAACCCTCAGCCCCAGGAAAGGCAGAGACACTGCTAAACCCTGGTCCGGCCTGAAAGCAAAGTGAAGACCCCAGAACAGCTGCAACACAGCCCTTACATATCAAGTCAAGAGGATGAGCTGTGATCTCCTCTATTATAACTGTGTGACGGGTGCTGTGCGCTCATTATCAGTAACTGTGATGGCAATGCCAGTATTTCCCTCTAAAGATCATGTGTGATAGATCCATATAACAGCATCATACAGAAAGAGAATCTGACAAGAATGTGAATCCATAACTCCAAGTACATCTGAGCCGGTATTAAAGAAATCACATGACCATCTGAGAAAAAAAGAGTCTGGGAGTTTCAGATAAAGCAAAATAACTAACCAAGGTAGCACTAGCTGACTTGTGTATACTGGAGGGATAGCTGCATAATGAATGAGTAAAAAAAATCACCAGAGTGGCCCTTTAAAAGAAAAGAACCCCTCACAACTTTAAGTTTAACCCTTTTTGTAACGAAGCCTATTTGCATCTTAATGACCAACTAAGTCTTCAGGTTTTTTCCCATCATTGCATGGCTAGAGACATAACTTTTACTTTTTTTTTTGTCAATATAGCAGCCTGCGGGCTTGCTTTTTGGGGGTCACATTGTATTTTTGATGGTATCAGTTTTGGGGACTTATAATGTATTATAACCTTTACTAATTTCTTTTTTAGGGCTCAAAGAGTGTTTTTTTTTTTTTTGCACACCTATGTGCGAAGAAAAAAATGTGTGTTCTACGCATGTTCAAAGTGCACTTCACGTAGTAGCGTCGGCCCCATTGAAAGCAATAGGATGCAGGCAACCCCCATAGGGATTTTAAGGGAAGGGCTTGAAATATGAGCCCTTCCCTGGAAATCATCTCTAGCTGCTGTAAAAAATATATACATCAATTCTTCCCTACTGTGGGGGCTCGGCAGCTCTTCTCGTTGGCTCCCCATCACAGTTCTGAAGCACTTTCGCCTGGCCGGGGATTTAAAGAACTCCGCCTCCTGAAAGTGCTGGGTCTGATTGGCTGAGCGCTGTGAGCATATTTTTTCATTCAGCTAAGGCTTATTTTCAGGAAAGGGCTTATATTTCAAACCCTTTCCCCCAAAGCACTGCAGGGTTTGTCATCCCACTGCTTTTAATGGGGTGGCTGCAGCGCAGGCCTCATTGAAAGCAATGCGAGAACATCATGATCCTCTGCCACAGCTGTGACAGGGGATTCTTTCATCCCCAAGGGGAGTCCCCTCATCACTAAGCACTGTGACAGTGCTGTCGCAGTGTTCAATGATGAGGGGACTCCCCACAGGGAATCTTTATGTGCAGCATGGACCTTCCGGTGCACGCATGTCCAATCTGTTGCAGGTGCAAAGCTTTTGCGCCTGTAAAAAGCTGACATGTGAATACTGCATAGGAAACCAATGGTTCTAATAGGTGCGCTTTGTTTGCGCACTTGTCTGACTTCACCCTAAGGGCGCTTTCACACAACAGTTTTTATGTTATTTTTTTTTTTGTGAGCTAAAACCAGGAGTGAAGGGAAAGTATAATGGAAAGATTTGCGCATTTTCGACCCACTTCTGGTTTTGCCTCACAAAAAACTTAAAGGGGTTGTCCCGCGCCGAAACGTTCTTTTTTTTTTTTCAACACCCCCCCCCCCCCCCCCGTTCGGTGCGAGACAACCCCGATGCAGGGACTTAAAAAAAAAAACCGCACAGCGCTTACCTGAATCCCCGCGCTCCGGTGACTTCTTACTTACCGGTTGAAGATGGCCGCCGGGATCTTCTCCCTCGGTGGACCGCAGGGCTTCTGTGCGGTCCATTGCCGATTCCAGCCTCCTGATTGGCTGGAATCAGCACGTGACGGGGCGGAGCTACACGGAGCCAGCATCCTGCACGAGCGGCCCCATTGGGAAAAGAAGAAGACCCGGACTGCGCAAGCGCGGCTAATTTGGCCATTAGACGCTGAAAATTAGTCGGCTCCATGGAGACGAGGACGCTAGCAACGGAACAGGTAAGTGAAAAACTTCTTATAACTTCTGTATGGCTCATAATTAATGCACAATGTATATTACAAAGTGCATTAATATGGCCATACAGAAGTGTATAGACCCACTTGCTGCCGCGGGACAACCCCTTTAACATAAAAAACTGTTGTGTGAAAGCGCCGTTAGGGGGATCCGGCAAAGAAAAGAAATTCCACCATTGTGTTGTTTGGATTTTGTGATAACATTATCCTCGGGTCAGCACCATTATTCTGGCGTACAAACGTTTATACAGTTTATGTTTTGCTATTTTGTACATTAAAAACTAGAGATGAGCGAGCATACTCGAGTGAGTAGTGCCTTAGTCGAGTATCTCCCCCCTCGTCTCTAAAGATTCGGCTGCCGGCGCGGGTGACAGGTGAGTTGCGGCAATGAGCGGGGGGGGGGGGGGGGGGGAGAGGGAGAGAAAGATCTCCCCTCCGTTCCTCCCCACTCTCTTCCGCCACTCCCTGCTCCCTGCCAGCACCCGAATCTTTAGAGACAAGCGGGCAGGTACTCGAATAAGGCACTATAAGGCACTCGCTCATCTCTATTAAAAACCCTTTTTTATAGATTTTCTTTTCTGTTGACGCATTCCAAAACGGCCGTAGCATTGTTATTTTTCCATCAGCAGAGCTCTACAAGGGCTTGTTTTTTGCTGGATGGACTCTAGTCTTCATTTATCCAATTTTTGGAAACATAACATTTTGATTGCTTTTTACTCCATTTTTTTTTTGTTGAAATTAAGAAAATCTGCCATTCTGGCATGCTTTTTATTTATATTTTTAATGGCGTTCACCTTGCAGTATAACTAATTCGCTAAATTAATGCTGCAGGCCGGTATGATTATGTCAATACTAAATTTACATAGTTTTTTTTTTTTGCAACTTTTTCACACTGATTTTTTTTATTTCTTCTATTGCTGCATTCAAAGACCCCTCATATCTATCTTCTTTTGTCGTCAGTTCAGGGTGAGGGTTTTTTCTTTAGGGGAATGAACTGTACTTTTGGCACCATTTGTTTATCCATAGAATATTTTGCTTGCTTTCCATTCTGTTTTTTTGTAAGGTGAGATAAGGTGATTAACTATTTTTGCCATGTTTTTTGTATATTTTTTTTTCATGGCGTCCACTATGAGGGTTAAATAATGTACTAACTTTTTTTCTCTAGGTCGTTATGCATGCAGTGATACTGCATATGTTTTTTTTTACATAGTAAAGGGGAAAGATGAGGTTTTGTCATTTTTATAACAAAAATAATATATAGAGCAATCGTCTCAAGCTTCTCACAGAGAGTAATGGGACACTTAGCCATAGATGCCCAAGGTCTTGTGGGAGGGGAAGCTGTAGACTGTGCATCCAGCAAGGGGTAGCACTGGCCAGAGGTGATTTAAGAAGGAGGGACTCGCCTCCGAAAATTACACATAGAGACAAGCCGTAAGCCAATTTTAGGGTTAGTTTAGCGTCCGCCGAAGACAAGGAAATTTTTAGTTCTTTTTCCCAGGATGTTAAGGTTGGCTTAGCGAAAATTGGTGGAGCTACAAAATTCCTCCTGATATAAGAGATTTTCCTAGAGCTGGGTCTATCTTCTTCCAGAACAATTTCAAAATTCGTCTTCGGTCTGGAGGATTTGAATTTGATTAGGAATAGAGATGAGCGAACGTACTCGTCCGAGCTTGATACTCGTTCGAGTATTAGCGTGTTCGAGATGCTCGTTACTCGTAACGAGTACCACGCGATGTTCGAGTTACTTTCACTTTCATCTCTGAGACGTTAGCGCGCTTTTCTGGCCAATAGAAAGACAGGGAAGGCATTACAACTTCCCCCTGTGACGTTCAAGCCCTATACCACCCCCCTGCAGTGAGTGGCTGGCGAGATCAGGTGTCACCCGAGTATATAAATCGGCCCCTCCCGCGGCTCGCCACAGATGCGTTGTGAGATAGCTGAGGGACAGTGCTGCTGGTGTCGGAGCTGCTATAGGGAGAGTGTTAGGAGTATTTTAGGCTTCAAGAACCCCAACGGTCCTTCTTAGGGCCACATCTAACCGTGTGCAGTAGTGTGGAGGCTGCTTTTAGCAGTGTTGCACATTTATTTTTTTTTGGTATATCGGCCGTGCAGAGCATTGCGCCCTGCAGTAATACTACAGGGATAGAATTGTGTAGGCAGGGCCAGAAGACATATATAGATTGAATATACGCAGTGGTCCTTTTGAAAAAAATATTTGAAAAAAAACTATTTGGCCTGCCTGTCACTCTGCTCAGTGTTCTGGGTCTGTGTCTGCTGGGGGTAGTAGTTCTCCAAATAAATACGCAGCCAGCTAAGTGTTACAGCAGGCTTGCGCAAAATTATTTCCTGGCGTTCCGTAAGCGAACTCAGCCTCCAACCACAGGCCAATAAGCGGCACATTAAATTACAGTGTTGTGTTTCTGCATTCCTGGTAATACAGCTTGCTGAGGGGGTAGGCCTAGAGGACGTGGGCACAGCCGAGGACGCGGAGGCCCTAGTCCGGGTGTGGGCACAGGCCGAGCTCCTGATCCAGGTGTATCGCAGCTGACTGCTGCGGGATTAGGAGAGAGGCACGTTTCTGGCGTCCCCACATTCATAGCACATTTAATGGGTCCACGCGGTAGACCTTTATTAGAAAATGAGCAGTGTGAGCAGGTCCTGTCGTGGATGGCAGAAAGTGCTTCCAGCAACCTATCGTCCACCCAGAGTTCTGCGCCGTCCACTGCTGCAACTCAGAATCCTCTGGCTGCTGCTCCTCCTTCCTCCCAGCCTCCTCACTCCATGAAAATAAGACATTCTGAGGAGCGGGCAGACTCCCAGGAACTGTTCTCGGGCCCCTGCTCAGATTGGGCAGCAATGGTTCCTCTCCCAACAGAGGAGTTTATCGTGACTGATGCCCAACCATTGCAAAGTTCCCGGGGTCCGGGGGATGAGGCTGGGGACTTCCGGCAACTGTCTCAAGACCTTTCAGTGGGTGAGGAGGACTATGACGATGAGACACAGTTGTCTATCAGTGAGGTAGTAGTAAGGGCATTAGGTCCGAGGGAGGAGCGCACCGAGGATTCTGAGGAAGAGCAGCAGGACGATGAGGTGACTGACCCCACCTGGTTTGCTACCCCTACTGAGGACAGGTCTTCAGAGGGGGAGGCAAGGGCAGCAGCAGGGCAGGTTGCAAGAGGCAGTGCGGTGGCCAGGGGTAGAGGCAGGGCCAGACCAAATAATCCACCAACTGTTTCCCAAAGCGCCCCCTCGCGCCATGCCACCCTGCAGAGGCCGAGGTGCTCAAAGGTCTGGCAGTTTTTCACTGAGAGTGCAGACGACCGACGAACAGTGGTGTGCAACCTTTGTCGCGCCAAGATCAGCCGGGGAGCCACCACCAGCAGCCTCACCACCACCATCATGCGCAGACATATGATGGCCAAGCACCCCACAAGGTGGGACGAAGGCCGTTCACCGCCTCCGGTTTGCACCGCTGCCTCTCTCCCTGTGCCCCAACCTGCCACTGAGATCCAACCCCGCTCTGAGGGCACAGGCACTACCGTCTCCTGGCCTGCACCCACACCCTCACCTCCACTGTCCTCGGCCCCATCCACCAATGTCTCTCAGCGCACCGTCCAGCCGTCGCTAGCGCAAGTGTTTGAGCGCAAGCGCAAGTACGCCGCCACGCACCCGCACGCTCAAGCGTTAAACGTGCACATAGCAAAATTTATCAGCCTGGAGACGCTGCCGTATAGGGTTGTGGAAACGGAGTCCTTCAAAAGTATGATGGCGGCGGCGGCGCCGCGCTACTCAGTTCCCAGTCGCCACTACTTTTCCCGATGTGCCGTCCCAGCCCTGCACGACCACGTCTCCCGCAACATTGTACGTGCCCTCACCAACGCGGTTACTGCCAAGGTCCACTTAACAACGGACACGTGGACAAGCACAGGCGGGCAGGGCCACTATATCTCCCTGACGGCACATTGGGTGAATTTAGTGGAGGCTGGGACAGAGTCAGAGCCTGGGACCGCTCACGTCTAGAGATGAGCGAACGTGTTCGTCCGAACTTGATATCCGTGCGGATATTAGGGTGTTCGGGATGTTCGTTATTCGTAACTTTCACTTCCTTCCCTGAGACGTTAGCGCGCTTTTCTGGCCAATTGAAAGACAGGGAAGGCATTACAACTTCCCCCTGCGTCGTTCAAGCCCTATACCACCCCCCTGCAGTGAGTGGCTGGGGTGATCAGGTGTCCGCCGAATATAAAAGTCGGCCCCTCCCGCGGCTCGCCTCAGATGCCTGGTGAGTTAGATGAGGGACAGTGCTGTTTATACCGGAGCTGCTGTAGGGAAAGAATTGGTAGTTAGTGTAGGCTTCAAGACCCCCCAAAGGTCCTTATTAGGGCCACTGATAGCTGTGTGTTGGCTGCTGTTAGCAGTGGCAATTTTTTTTTTTCTCAAAATCGGCTCTGCAGAGCGTTGCACCCGGCATTAGGGACAGAAGTGCTGCATAGGCAGGGAGAGTGTTAGGAGTGAGTGTAGCCTTCAAGAACCTCAATGGTCCTTTCTGGGCCATATTTAACCGTGTGCAGTACTGTGCTGGCTGCTGTTAGCTGTGCTGCATATTTTTTTTCTTCTTCTGAAAATCGCCTCTGCAGAGCATTGCACCCTCCATTGATACTGCAGGGAAAGAATTGTGTAGGCAGGGCCACAACACAGTTATTATTCATTGAATATACGCAGTGCTGCCTTTTGCTTGTAAAACAAGTGAAAATAATTCTATTTGTCCTGCCTCTGTCCGTCCTAAGGGCGGTGGACACGTGTCGGCTGCTTGTGCAACGTTTAAAAATCAGACGCACCCAGCTACGTTTTACTCCTGGCTTCGCCATTTGCTTTCCTTAATTTGGAAAAAAAATACCTGCTCTGCCAGAGTTATAATAACTCTGCTACCCTCACGTTCTGTGACACATTAGCAGGGCCACAGCACAGTTATTAAACTTAGATTATTCATTCACTAGAGGCAGTGGGGCCTTTCGTTTTCAAAAAAGGGAAAAAATTATATTTGGCCTGCAGTCTTGCGCCAATTTATTTCCTGCCTGTGAAATCAAATCACTGGTAATACAGCATGCTGAGGGGTAGGGGTAGGCCTAGAGGACGTGGACGCGGCCGAGGACGCGGAGGGCCAAGTCAGGGTGTGGGCACAGGCCGAGCTCCTGATCCAGGTGTGTCGCAGCCGACTGCTGCGCGATTAGGAGAGAGGCACATTTCTGGCGTCCCCACATTCATCGCCCAATTAATGGGTCCACGCGGGAGACGGTTATTAGAAAATGAGCAGTGTGAGCAGGTCCTGTCCTGGATGGCAGAAAGTGCTTCGAGCAACCTATCGTCAACACGCAGTTCTGCGCCGTCCACTGCTGCAAATCCGAATCCTCTGTCTGCTGCTCCTCCTTCCTCCCAGCCTCCTCACTCCACTACAATGACACCTGCTCAGGAGCGGGAACACTCCCAGGAACTGTTCTCGGGCCCCTGCTTAGATTGGGCAGCAGTGGTTCCTCTCCCACCAGAGGAGTTTATCGTCACTGATGCCCAACCATTCGAAAGTTCCCGGGGTCCGGGGGAAGAGGCTGGGCACTTCAGGCAACTGTCTCAACAACTTTCTGTGGGTGAGGAGGACGATGACGATCAGACACAGTTGTCTTGCAGTGAGATAGTAGTTAGGGCAGTAAGTCCGAGGGAGCAGCGCACAGAGGATTCGGAGGAAGAGCAGCAGGACGATGAGGTGACTGACCCCACCTGGTGTGCAACGCTTACTCAGGAGGACAGGTCTTCAGAGGGGGAGTCAAGGGCATCAGCAGGGCAGGTTGCAAGAGGCAGTGCGGTGGCCAGGGGTAGAGGCAGGGCCAGACCGAATAATCCACCAACTGTTTCCCAAAGCGCCCCCTCGCGCCATGCCACCCTGCAGAGGCCGAGGTGCTCTAAGGTCTGGCAGTTTTTCACAGAGACGCCTGACGACCGACGAACAGTGGTGTGCAACCTTTGTCGCGCAAAGCTCAGCCGGGGAGCCAACACCAACAGCCTCACCACCACCACCATGCGCAGACATATGATGGCCAAGCACCCCACAAGGTGGGACGAAGGCCGTTCAGCGCCTCCGGTTTGCACCCCTGCCTCTCCCCCTGTGCCCCAACCTGCCACTGAGATCCAACCCCCCTCTCAGGACACGGGCACTACCGCCTCATGGCCTGCACCCACACCCTCATCTCCGCTGTCCTCGGCCCCATCCAGCAGTGTAGTTCAGCGCACCGTCCAGCCGTCGCTTGCGCAACTGTTGGAGCGCAAGCGCAAGTACGCCGCCACGCACCCGCACGCTCAAACGTTAACCGTCCGCATAGCAAAATTCATCAGCCTTGAGATGCTGCCGTATAGGGTTGTGGAAACTGAGTCCTTCAAAAGTATCATGGAGGCGGCGGCCCCGCGCTACTCAGTTCCCAGTCGCCACTACTTTTCCCGATGTGCCGTCCCAGCCCTGCACGACCACGTCTCCCGCAACATTGTACGCGCCCTCACCAACGCGGTTACTGCCACGGTCCACTTAACAACGGACACGTGGACAAGCACAGGCGGGCAGGGCCACTACATCTCCCTGACGGCACATTGGGTGAATTTAGTGGAGGCTGGGACAGAGTCAGAGCCTGGGACCGCTCACGTCCTACCCACCCCCAGAATTGCGGGCCCCAGCTCGGTGGTGGTATCTGCGGAGGTGTATGCTTCCTCCACTAAAGCACCCTCCTCCTCCTCCTCCTCCTCCTCCTCCTCCTCCTCCTCCTCCTCTGTCTCGCAATCAAGATGTGTTAGCAGCAGCATGTCGCCAGCAGTCGGTGTCGCGCGGTGTGGCAGCACAGCGGTGGGCAAGCGTCAGCAGGCCGTGCTGAAACTACTCAGCTTAGGCGATAAGAGGCACACGGCCCACGAACTGCTGCAGGGTCTGACACAGCAGACCGACCGCTGGCTTGCGCCGCTGAGCCTCTAACCGGGCATGGTCGTGTGTGACAACGGCCGTAACCTGGTGGCGGCTCTGCAGCTCGGCAGCCTCACGCACGTGCCATGCCTGGCCCACGTCTTTAATTTGGTGGTTCAGCGCTTTCTGAAAAGCTACCCACGCTTGTCAGACCTGCTCGTAAAGGCGCGCCGGCTCTGCGCACATTTCCGCAAGTCCCACACGGACGCTGCCACCCTGCAACATCACTTTAAGCTGCCAGTGCACCGACTGCTGTGCGACGTGCCCACACGGTGGAACTCTACGCTCCACATGTTGGCCAGGCTCTATGAACAGCGTAGAGCTATAGTCGAATACCAACTCCAACATGGGCGGCGCAGTGGGAGTCAGCCTCCTCAATTCCTTTCAGAAGATTGGGCCTGGTTGGCAGACATCTGCCATGTCCTTGGTAATTTTGAGGAGTCTACCCAGGTGGTGAGCGGCGATGCTACAATCATTAGCGTCACCATTCCTCTGCTATGCATCTTGAGAAATTCCCTGCAAACCATAAAGGCAGCTGCTTTGCGCTCGGAAACGGGGGCGGTGGAAGACAGTATGCCGCTGGATAGTCAGGGCACCCTCCTGTCTATTTCTCAGCGCGTACAGGAGGAGGAGGAGGAGCATGAGGAGGATGAGGAGGAGGGGGAAGAGACAGCTTGGCCCGCTGCTGACGGTACACCGGCTGATTGCCTGTCATCCTTTCAGCGTGTATGGCCTGAGGAGGAGGAGGATCCTGAAAGTGATCTTCCTAGTGAAGACAGCCATGTGTTGCGTACTGGTACCCTGGCACACATGGCTGACTTCATGTTAGGATGCCTTTCTCGTGACCCTCGCGTTGCACGCATTCTGGCCACAACGGATTACTGGGTGTACACACTGCTCGACCCACGCTATAAGGAGAACCTGCCCACTCTCATTCCCGAAGAGGAAAGGGGTTCGAGAGTGTTGCTATACCACAGGACCCTTGCGGACAAGCTGATGGTAAAATTCCCAGCCGACAGCGCTAGTGGCAGAAGGCGCAGTACCGAGGGCAAGGTAGCAGGGGAGGTGCGGAGATCGAGCAGCATGTACATCCCAGGCAGTGCAACAGTCTTTAAGGGCCTGGCCAGCTTTATGGCTCCCCAGCAAGACTGTGTCACCGCTCCCCAGTCAAGGCTGAGTCGGCGGGAGCACTGTAAAAGGATGGTGAGGGAGTACGTAGCCGATCGCACGACCATCCTCGGTGACGCCTCTGCCCCCTACAACTACTGGGTGTCGAAGCTGGACACGTGGCCTGAACTAGCGCTGTATGCCCTGGAGGTGCTTGCTTGTCCTGCGGCTAGCGTCTTGTCGGAGAGGGTGTTTAGTGCGGCTGGGGGAATCATCACAGATAAGCGTAGCTGCTTGTCAACCGACAGTGCCGACAGGCTTACACTCATCAATATGAACAAAGCCTAGATTTCCCCAGACTTCTCTTCTCCACCAGCGGACAGCAGCGATACGTAAGCAATACGTAGGCTGCACCCGCGGATGGAAGCTACGTTCTCTCTCACCATCCAAAACGGGGACATTTCTGCTTCATCAATCTGTGTCTAATATTCCTCCTCCTCCTCCTGCTCCTCCTCCTGAAACCTCACGTAATCACGCTGAACGGGCAATTTTTCTTAGGGCCACAAGGCTCAGTCATATAATTTTTCTGAACAATTTTTATAAGTTTCAATGCGCTTAAAGGCGTTGGAACTTTAACTTGAACCAATTTTTCGTTAAACTGGGCTGCCTCCAGGCCTAGTTACCACTTAAGCCACATTAACCAAAGCGATTCACCTGCCATCTTGGTTGGGCATGGCCAATTTTTACTGAGGTACATTAGTACTGTTGGTACACCAAATTTTTGGGGCCCTCACCTACAGTGTAATCATAGCAATTTGTATGTTCTTCGCCTGCACTCATGGTACAGAAAGGTGTGTGGGGTTGGCCTACACTTTAGCTACATAAATGTAACTTGGGCCTTGGCTATACTAAGGCTACTGAAATGGAACTAAGACTGCGCTCCCACTATACTGCTGCTTCAGAATTGTTACTGGGGCCTGTCTTGAGTGCTACTATTGCTGACATGGAACGAAGACTGCGCTCCCGCTATACTGCTGCTTCGGAATTGTTACTGGGGCCTGTCTTGAGTGCTACTATTGCTGACATGGAACGAAGACTGCGCTCCCGCTATACTGCTGCTTCGGAATTGTTACTGGGGCCTGTCTTGAGTGCTACTATTGCTGACATGGAACGAAGACTGCGCTCCCGCTATACTGCTGCTTCGGAATTGTTACTGGGGCCTGTCTTGAGTGCTACTATTGCTGACATGGAACGAAGACTGCGCTCCCGCTATACTGCTGCTTCGGAATTGTTACTGGGGCCTGTCTTGAGTGCTACTATTGCTGACATGGAACGAAGACTGCGCTCCTCCTATAATGCTGCTACTGATATGTTAGTGGGGCCTGTCCTAATGCTACGGCTGAAATGTTACGAATTCTGGGCTCTGCCTATACCGCTGCTAATGGTATGTCTCTGAGGTGTGGAAACAGAGGCTTCCCAAAGACATGATGGCGGCGAGGCCATTTCCCACCAACGCGGTTACTGTTAAGGTGCATATAACCACGGAGACGTGGAGAGGACACGTAGTGCCTCAAAAACATCCCCCTCCTCCTCCAACAGGGAAAACATTCTTGGCAAATGCCTTTGCATTGGTTCGTCTGGTGGCAGTCCAAGAATTTCACCTTTACCGACACAACAAGAGAGCACCCACACCATCCCCCCGCCACGGCCCACTTAATCCTGGCCGCATTCCGAAAACCAACAAAATACAACCGTGCTACTAGGTCCGCAGTCACCACCACATTACCACCAACGCGGTTACTGTTAAGGTACATATTACCAGTCTGACTGGGGCATGCAGACACCTTGACAGAATGAATAGTGTGTGGCACATAGGTTCCCCATTGCTATGCCCACGTGTGCAGCTCCTGATGGCGGTGGCACAGGATTATATTTCTCATTGCTTCTGTACAGCATTGTGGGCTATCGCCCCGCCCCTTTTAAAGAGGGTCGCTGCCTAGCCGTGCCAACCCTCTGCAGTGTGTGCCTGCGGTTCCTCCTTATGGCAGACGCACTTCTAAATAGACATGAGGGTGGTGTGGCATGAGGGCAGCTGAAGGCTGCGCAGGGACACTTTGGTGTGCGCTGTGGGGGGGAGGGGGGGCGGTTGGTCAGCATGTAACCCAGGAGAAGTGGCAGCGGAGTGTCATGCAGGCAGTGATTGTGCTTTGTTGTAGCTAGTGTGGTGCTTAGCAAAGGTATGCCATGCTAATGAGGGCTCTTCAGAAGTAGAAGTTGTTGGGAGGGGGGGGGGGCCCACTCTTGCCGGTATTGTGGCTTAATAGTGGACCTATGAACTTGAGATGCAGCCCAACATGTAGCCCCTCGCCTGCCCTATCCGTTTCTGTGTCATTCCCATCACTTTCTTGAATTGCCCAGATTTTCACACATGAAAACCTTAGCGAGCATCGGCGAAATACAAAAATGCTCTGGTCGCCCATTGACTTCAATGGGGTTCGTTACTCGAAACGAACCCTCGAACATCGCGGGAAGTTCGTTCCGAATAACGAACACCCGAACATTTTGGTGTTCGCTCATCTCTACTCACGTCCTACCCACCCCCAGAATTGCGGGCCCCAGCTCGGTGGTGGTATCTGCGGCGGTGTATGCTTCCTCCACTAAACCACCCTCCTCCTCCTCCTCCTACGCAACCTCTGTCTCCCAATCAAGATATGTCAGCAGCAGCACGTCGCCAGCAGTCGGTGTCGCGCGGCGTGGCAGCACAGCGGTGGGCAAGCGTCAGCAGGCCGTGCTGAAACTACTCAGCTTAATAGAGAAGAGGCACACGGCCCACGAACTGCTGCAGGGTCTGACAGAGCAGACCGACCGCTGGCTTGCGCCGCTGAGCCTCCAACCGGGCATGGTCTTGTGTGACAACGGCCGTAACCTGGTGGCGGCTCTGCAGCTCGGCAGCCTCACGCACATGCCATGCCTGGCCCACGTCTTTAATTTGGTGGTTCAGCGCTTTCTGAAAAGCTACCCACGCTTGTCAGACCTGCTCGGAAAGGTGCGCCGGCTCTTCGCACATTTCCGCAAGTCCCACACGGACGCTGCCACCCTGCGCACCCTGCAACATCGGTTTAATCTGTCAGTGCACCGACTGCTGTGCGACGTGCCCACACGGTGGAACTCTACGCTCCACATGTTGGCCAGGCTCTATGAGCAGCGTAGAGCTATAGTGGAATACCAACTCCAACATGGGCGGCGCAGTGGGAGTCAGCCTCCTCAAATATTTTTAGAAGAGTGGGCCTGGTTGGCAGACATCTGCCAGGTCCTTGGAAACTTTGAGGAGTCTACCCAGGTGGTGAGTGGCGATGCTGCAATCATTAGCGTCACCATTCCTCTGCTATGCCTCTTGAGAAGTTCCCTGCAAAGCATAAAGGCAGACGTTTTGCACTCGGAAACAGAGCCGGGGGAAGACAGTATGTCGCTGGATAGTCAGAGCACCCTCCTGTCTATATCTCAGCGCGGTGAGGAGGAGGAGGAGGAGGAGGAGGAAGATGAGGAGGAGGGGGAAGACGCAGCTTGGCCCACTGGTGAGGGTAGACATGCTGCTGGCCTGTCATCCTTTCAGCGTGTATGGCCTGAGGAGGAGGAGGAGGATCCTGAAAGTGATCTTCCTAGTGAGGACAGCCATGTGTTGCGTACAGGTACCCTGGCACACATGGCTGACTTCATGTTAGGATGCCTTTCTCGTGACCCTCGCGTTACACGCATTCTGGCCACTACGGATTACTGGGTGTACACACTGCTCGACCCATGGTATAAGGAGAACCTTTCCACTCTCATACCCGAAGAGGAAAGGGGTTTGAAAGTGTTGCTATACCACAGGACCCTGGCGGACAAACTGATGGTAAAAATCCCATACGACAGCGGTAGTGGCCGAAGGCACAGTTCCAAGGGACAGGTAGCAGGGGAGGCGCGGAGATCAGGCAGGATGTACAGCACAGGCAGGCCAACACTCTTTAAGGCCTTTGACAGCTTTATGGCTCCCCAGCAAGACTGTGTCACCGCTCCCCAGTCACGGCTGAGTCGGCGGGAGCACTGTAAAAGGATGGTGAGGGAGTACGTAGCCGATCGCACGACCGTCCTCGGTGACGCCTCTGCCCCCTACAACTACTGGGTGTCGAAGCTGGACACGTGGCCTGAACTTGCGCTGTATGCCCTGGAGGTGCTTGCTTGTCCTGCGGCTAGCGTCTTGTCAGAGAGGGTGTTTAGTGCGGCTGGGGGAATCATCACAGATAAGCGTACCCGCCTGTCAACCGACAGTGCCGACAGGCTAACACTCATCAAGATGAACAAAGCCTGGATTTCCCCAGACTTCTCTTCTCCACCAGCGGACAGCAGCGATACCTAAGCAATACGTAGGCTGCACCCGCGGATGGAAGCATCGTTCTCTATCCCCATCAAAAACGGGGACATTTCTGCTTCATCAATCTGTGTCTAATATTCCTCCTCCTCCTCCTGCTCCTCCTCCTGAAACCTCACGTAATCACGCCGAACGGGCAATTTTTCTTAGGCACACAAGGCTCAGTCATATAATTTTTCTAAACAATTTTTATACGTTTCAATGCTCATTAAAGCGTTGAAACTTTCACCTCCAACAATTTTTATTTTAACTGGGCTGCCTCCAGGCCTAGTTACCAATTAAGCCACATTAACCAAAGCGATTAATGGGTTTCACCTGCCCTCTTGGTTGGCCATGGCCAATTTTTCTGATGTACATTAGTACTGTTGATACAGCAATTTTTGTGGGCCCTCGCCTACAGTGTAATCAAATGAATTTTTAGCCCACCTGCATTACAGCTGACGTTACATCCGCTGTGTTGGGCAATGCAATGGGATATTTTTATGTACCGCCGGTGGCTTCCTGGCACCCACCCATGCTGTCGGTCCACAGGGAGTTGTAAATGCATCTGTTTCCACTTGTAAAGAACCCCAGTCTGACTGGGGCATGCAGTGTGGGCCGAAGCCCACCTGCATTAAGCACGACATTACTACCTCAGCTGTGTTGGGCAATGCAATGGGATATTTTTACGTACCGCCGGTGGGTTCCAGGGAGCCACCCATGCTGTCGGTCCACAGGGAGTTGTAAATGCATCTGTTTCCACTTCTAAAGCACCCCAGTCTGACTGGGGCATGCAGTGTGGGCCGAAGCCCACCTGCATTAAGCACGACATTACTACCTCAGCTGTGATGGGCACTGCAATGGTATACATTTATGTACAGCGGGTGGGTTCCAGGGAGCCACCCATGCTGTGGGTGCACACGGAATTCCCATTGCGGAGTTGTGCCTGTGACTATTTATAAAAAAAACCGCGGTCTGACTGGGGCGTGCAGACACCTTGACAGAATGAATAGTGTGTGGCACATAGGTTCCCCATTGCTATGCCCACGTGTGCAGCTCCAGATGGAGGTGGCACAGGATTGGATTTCTCAATGCTTCTGTACAGCATTGTGGGCTATCGCCCCGCCCCTTTTAAAGAGGGTCGCTGCCTAGCCGTGCCAACCCTCTGCAGTGTGTGCCTGCTTTTCCTGTGGCAGACGCACTTATAAATAGACATGAGGGTGGCGTGGCATGAGGGCAGCTGAAGGCTGCGCAGGGACAGTTTGGTGTGCGCTGTGGACACTGGGTCGTGGGGGGGGGGGGGGGGGGAATTGGCAGCATGTAACCCAGGAGAAGTGGCAGCGGAGTGTCATGCAGGCAGTGATTGTGCTTTGTTGGAGGTAGTGTGGTGCTTAGCTAAGGTATGCATTGCTAATGAGGGCTTTTCAGAATTAAAAATTGTTGGGAGGGGGGGGGCCCACTCTTGCCGCTATTGTGGCTTAATAGTGGGACCTGGGAACTTGAGATGCAGCCCAACATGTAGCCCCTCGCCTGCCCTATCCGTTTCTGTGTCGTTCCCATCACTTTCTTGAATTGCCCCGATTTTCACAAATGAAAACCTTAGCGAGCATCGGCGATATACAAAAATGCTCGAGTCGCCCATTGACTTCAATGGGGTTCGTTACTCGAAACGAACCCTCGAGCA
Organism: Eleutherodactylus coqui; assembly: GCF_035609145.1. NCBI lineage: Eukaryota > Metazoa > Chordata > Amphibia > Anura > Eleutherodactylidae > Eleutherodactylus > Eleutherodactylus coqui. The sequence goes on from NC_089849.1 coordinate 7,772,287, forward strand.
TCGCGAAAAATACGTCTCGAGTAACGAGCACCCGAGCATTTTGGTGCTCGCTCATCTCTAATTAGGAAGTCATTTACTACCTTTTTCATATGTGCTAGTTGTAGGAATGAGAAAGTGGTGTTGGGGGCCAGCGTTTTTATGATATCTTCTGGTGTCTTGTGCACCTGAGCCTGTATGTCTCCCACTCTACTCCCCTGAAGTTGCTTCCAAACACTTAGGGAGCCCAGGTCTGGAGGGATCTCTAACAATCTGTTCAGACTTCAGACAGGTGTCAGTGGCGAGGGGATTGCGGCCTATGTGTCCGTAATTTTGTCCTAAGTCTCACATGGCCCTTGAGGAGGACGTTGAAATCCTTTGCTCTATAGAGGCTCCTCCTAGGGAACCATAGGTCTTCTAGGAGAGAGTCCCCGTGCGAAACCAGAGCAAGATCACGCACCAAGAGATCTCTTGATGACTGTTAGGTCCGCCCAATAGCTGAGTTGGATGGCTTGGTAGTAATCCCGGATGTTCTGCAAATCCATCCCATCCTCTGATCTCCTTTTAACCATTAGGTTATATGCCAGTCTAGGTCTCTCTTGTTTCCACACAAAGCCCGTACAGACTACTCGGATAGATTTGAAGAAGGAGAGTGATAGGTGTATTGGGTTCATGCGTAGTTTATAAAGGACTATGGGGAGTACATATGATTTCAAGATATTTTTTCGCCCAAACCACGAAAGGAGTGGGAGGTCATATGTTCGTAGTAGCGCTTTAATTTGGGCTTTTAGAGGGTGGAAGTTATGTGTGTAAAGATCTTCAGTTCTTTTGGTAAGTTTTATCCCTAAGTAGTCTGTCACTGTCTCGGACTAGGCAAAGGGAGAGCTCGCTCTCAACGGTCTGCATTGAGTTTCTGGAATTGAGATATTGAGTATCCTGGACTTAGTGAAGTTGACCTTAAAATTTGATAGTGTGCCAAAGTCTCGCAGGATTGAAGCCAGTCTGGGCAGACTCCTCTTTGGCTTGGTGATCACGAACGTAATGTCGTCTGCGAACGCAGCAGCCGACAGAGTACGCGAGTTAACCTTTAGGCCCTCCATAACCGGATCTTGTCTTACCCATTGTAGCAGGGGTTCTATAGTGAGGATGAAAAGTATAGGGGACAAGGGACACCCCTGGCGTGTCCAGTTTCTGATCTCAAATGGTGGTGAGAGCGAGTCATTTATTTTGAGTCTGGCATGTGGATTCGAGTACAGGGTAAATATCACTGAGATAAAGGGTTGAGGGAGATTGAAGCAAAGCAGTATTCTCTCCATGAAGGTCCAGTGTACCCTGTCAAAAGCCTTTTCGGCATCAGTGCTCACGAAGGTCACAGGGGTTTTACTGGTTTGAGCATATTTGATAGCATGGAGTAGGCTAAGACAGTTTCCTCTTCCCTCTCTGCCCCGAACAAACCCTGCTTGCTCTGGATCTATCAGTGTAGGGATAAATTCGCCTAATCTTTTAGCTAATAGCTTTGCCCAGATCTTTACATCTAGGTTGATAAGTGATATCGGCCTATAGCTACTGCACTGCATTGGGTCTTTACTAGAGATGAGCGAGCATACTCGTCCGAGCTTGATGTTCGTTCGAGTATTAGGGTGCTCGAGATGCTCGTTACTCGAGACAAGCACCACGCGGTACTCGTCTCGATTAAACGAGCACTGACCATTGAATTCAATGGAGCCGGCAATACAGCCGGCTCCATTGAAAGCAATGGGCTGCCGGCGATCTCAGGATGAATTTCCGGGAGGGCTTAAAAATATAAGCCCTTACATGAAAATCATCCTAAAATGTGTAAAAAAAAAAAAAAATTATGTCAGCATAAAGATCGTTCTCCTCTGCCATAGCTGTAACAGCTGTGGCAGAGAAGAATGATGTTAGCCCATTGAATTCAATGGAGGCGGCAATACAGCTGGCTCCATTGAAAGCAATGGGCTGCCGGGGAGCGCGAGATGAATTTTCGAGAAGGGCTTAAAAATATAAGCCCTTACCTGAAAATCATCCTAAAATGTGTAAAAATAAAAAAAAAATAAAAATGTATACTCACCTTTCCGCCGCAGCCGGAGTTCAGCCACGTCTGGCCGGCAGTTCTCCTGAATTGCTCTGAGTTGTATTCAGCAGCTGGGAATTTAAAATCCCCGCCTGCTGAATGAGCTGCCTCTGATTGGTCACAGCCTCACCAATCAGAGGCAGCTCTCACTCACACCCATTCATGAATTCATGAATGGGTGAGTGCTGCCTCTGATTGGCTCAGTGCAGGGACCAGTCAGGGGCAGCTCTCAGCTGTCAATCAGAGGCAGCACTCACTCACCAATTCATGAATTCATGAATGGGTGTGAGTGAGAGCTGCCTCTGATTGGTGAGGCTGTGACCAATCAGAGGCAGCTCATTCAGCAGGCTGGCATTTTAAATCCCCACCTGCCTAATACTACTCAGAGCAGTTCAGGAGAACTGCCGGCCAGACGCAGCTGAACTCCGGCTTCAGCGGAAAGGTGAGTATACAATTTTTTTTATTTTTACACATTTTAGGATGATTTTCAGATAAGGGCTTATATTTTTAAGCCCTTCCCGAAAATTCATCCCGTGCTCGCCGGCAGCCCATTGCTTTCAATGGAGCCGGCTGTATAACCGGCTCCATTGAATTCAATGGGCTAACATCGTTCTTCTCTGCCACAGCTGTTACAGCTGTGGCAGAGGAGAATGATCTTTATGCTGACAATTCGGGGGGGGGGGGGGGCCTCTTGCCACTATTGTGGCTTAATAGTGGGACCAGAGAACTTGAGATGCAGCCCAACATGTAGCCCCTCGCCTGCCCTATCCGTTGCTGTGTCGTTCCCATCACTTTCGTGAATTTCCCAGATTTTCACAAATGAAAACCTTAGCGAGCATCGGCGATATACAAAAATGCTCGGGTCGCCCATTGACTTTAATGGGGTTCGCTACTCGAAACGAACCCTCGAGCATCGCGGGAAGTTCGAATCGAGTAACGAGCACTCGAGCATTTTGGTACTCGCTCATCTCTAGTCTAGTCTTTACCTTCTTTCAAAATGAGGGTGATATGAGCTTTTTGGGCTTGCCTAAGAAGGTCAGCTCCCTTTAGGAGTGCATTAAATGTATCAGTAAGCCTGGGGATTAATTGTGTTTTAAAGGCTTTGTAATGAGCTATTGAAAGGCTATCAGGGCCTGGGCTTTTACCCTGTGGAAAGGAGTCAAGGACTTCCTCTATTCCTTTTTCTGTAATTGAGGATAATAGGAAGGTTGCATCTATTTCGTTCAGCTCCGGTAATTATTAGAGATCTCAGAAAAGCATCTATTCTGTCACTGGTAATCTGATGGGGGACTCGACACTCCAATTCCTTTAGATTGTACAACTTAGAATAGAAGAGTTGGAACTCCCTCGCCATGTCTGAAGTAGAAGAAACCCGAGATCCAGTCTGTGTTTTTATAGTGAGGATGGCGTTCCTCGTCTTGGTCGTTTTTAGGAGGGAGGTCATGAGTTTGCTGCCTGAGTTTGGTTGCCGTGAGCATAGAAGGCTTGTTTAAGATACATGTGTTTCTTATTGAATTTGTCTGTTAGGCGGCATTTGAGCAGATGCCTTAAACCGGTTAGCTCATCTAAGTTCCTTTTGGTCTGTGTCTGTTTTACTACCTGCTCTAACTTTGTTATTTGGGCTAGCAGTTTGTCTATTTCTCTTTGATTTTGCTTTTTCATCCTCGTGCCAAGCGCAATCAAGAGACCTCTAACAAAGGCCTTGTGTGCCTCCCAAACCATCGGCAGTCCTACACTCCCATCACAGTTATTTTTGAAGTATTCTTCTAAAAGATCACCTATTTTAGATTTCTCCTCTAGGAAGTCCTGGAGAGAGTCATTCAGATGCCATCTCCATTCGCCGGGTCATTCAGATGCCATCTCCATTCGCCGGGGGTAAAGTGCGGCAGGCTAACGTCGATGTGAATGGGGGCATGGTCCGAGACAGTGACAGGGTCAATGCTAGCTTTACTCAAGTGAGTAAGTAAACCCGAGGAAATGAGGAAGTAGTCGAGTCTTTGAAAGGAGTAGTGGACCTGGGAAAAGTGAGAGAAGTCCTTGGAGGGGTGTAGGAAGTGCCAAGCATCCAGGACCTCAAGCTCCCACATAGAGCGAAGTAAGCGTTTCAGTTTTATCTGTGAGGTCTAGGAGCGACCTGTCAAGGAGTCTCTCACTGGGCATAGGGTAACATTCAAATCCCCTCCCAGTATGATGTGTCCTATGGCAAAATGCTTAAGAGTTTCAAGCTGTTTAACAAGCCAGGGGACTTGATCTGAGTTCGGTGCATACAGGTTAGCGACTGTCAATTTTATATTGTTAATTGAGCCTCTTAGAAAGAGCACTCTTCCCTCCCCGTCTTGGAATCGTGTGTCAAGTTTAAAAGGGATTGACTTGTGAAATGCTATAGTGACTTCCTTGGCGGCTGTATTGGGGTGTGTGTTGTGAAAATATTGTTGGAACCCCAGCCCTGAGAGGGGAAATTGTCTGTCCTTTTTGAAATGTGTTTCCTGGAGTAATAAAATTTTAGTCTTACATTTTTTGAGAAGATGCGCGACACTGTGTCTTTTGCATGGAGAGTTAAGAAACCGGGCGTTGAACGACGTGAGGCGGATGGAAGTCATGTTGGTCTCGGGACGACTTGTCAAGAGCCGGACCTGTAAATCTAAAATGAACGTCCACCATCCAAAAAGCCAGGAGAATAGGATATACGCTGTTGCTTCAATACCTCTTAAGAGTTATCTACTGGGGACCACAGAGCAAGTGGGTCCAGTAGAGGGAAGAGGGATAGACAGGTAGACGGGGAAGGGGGAGCAGAAGGAGGAGGGGTGGAGGGGAGAGGGTACAGGTTAAAGGGCAGAGAGGGAGAGGTGCCCTCAGAGAGGGCCCAACTGGGTCACCAGGAGGACACCGGCTGCACCGCTCCGTCACCTAGAGGATGAATACAGGGAGCGTACAGATGGGACCTCTACAGAATCCCAGCCAAGAGTTGAATCCAACAGTGGGTTTTTAACAATAAACAACTGTTTAAACTACGCGTGACCCATGAGGTCAGGCTCCATCACTTGTGTATAATAAGCAGAGACAGAAGAACAAAGGGGGGAAAGAAGAAGCTTTCGTTAGTCATTATATCAAACCAACAACAGTAACAGGCTGGCAGGTTGCCATCCAAAAGTCATCATTTTTCAACCTGGGGGGACTACCCGCTTTACTCCTTCTCAGGTGTCTTCGTATGAAGCACTTTCCTTATTTTTATTTTTATTCTTTCTGGGCGACCGAGAGCTCCACGGCGGCAGCTCGGTCATGACAGTGGGCAGCGAAGGAAGCGTTGGGAGAACTGGTAGTGGGAGCCAGCAAGGAATTTCAATTGGCTCTATTTCTAGGGGCTGCCAGCATTTTTGGAGGTCTTCCAGCATTTGGACATTTATTCTTTGGCCTCTCAGATTGATTCCCAATCCAAAGGGGAAAATCCAAGAGTATTTAATGTCTTTAGCTCAGAGGGCCTCCAATAGAGATCTCATCAGACGGCGCTTAGCCAGCGTCGTCAGGGCAAGGTCCGTCGTATTGTAGCTCCTTGTTGGACCTAGAGGCTTCAAGTATTGCTTGCGCATCTGGGTATGTCAGGAGCTTGCATATTACATCTCTAGGGGGGTCTGATCCTGAGGGTGGGGGTCTCAGCAATCTATGGATGCATTCAATCGAGATACATGAGGCTCTTTCCTGACCCAGGAGTATGGTGAACAGTTTGGTAGCGATTTTAGGCAGTGCTTCCGTCGCCCATGATTCTGGGAGGCCTTTGATTCTGATATCATTCCGCCTGTTGCAGTTCTCAATGTCTTCTTGTAGAATTAGAGTGCGATTCAACTGGTGGTGGTGATCTTGGACCAGTTGTGCGAGCTCTGTTGAATGCATGATAAGATTTGATGAGGAGGATTCTACAGATTCGACCCTTTTCCCCATGGATTTGATGTCTTCTTTGATCTCTAATAGGTCAGATCTAATTGGCCTTAAAGAGTTGATCAAGTCCCTCATAAAGCTTCTAGAGAGTTGCTCACTTTCTTGTCCTTCCGATGAGGCTGCTTCTGCTCTCTCCAAGCCGGACAAGGTCGGAGCAGTTAGGTTCAGTGACTTTTTACTAAAAGGGTGAGGAGATCTCGATACTCTTTCCTTGAAGAATTTTTGCATGTCAGACTGTCCTTTAGTTGGTCGTTGTGTGCAGAGTGTGTCATTGCTCTTATCTCTGCTGTTTTTCCCCATTACGGAATGGGGTAAATTGCAAAATTAGTCGTGTGATGGGGCCCGGAACTCGGTTCGCCCTGTTAAGGGGCCATTGTATAGATGTGCCTCTGTATAAATGTTATCGAGCCGGTGTAGACGTTGTTTCGAATTCGTACAAAAGTGGCAAGCAAGGGTGTTGAAGGGCCGCAGTTGCTCTGCTGGGGAAGGCTGGGTGGGTTTGCAGAGTGGTGCCCGGAGAGTGCTTTGGGTGGGCTGTTGTGCAGGGGCTCCGCAGCTGGGGCTCTTGTAGAAAAAAATTCAGGTTAAACCTGTTCAGGGTTTCTTCATCAAGGTGTCTCTCCCTTGTGTTAGGTCCTACAAGGCAATATGAGATGTGATATATGGGAGGTGAAATAGGGAACCGGGATCTCCGACCCTGAAATCTCAAACAGACCTTGTTTTCTTCCTATGTGAGCAGGAGGGCTGCTCCTTGATGTTTTCAGGGGTGAACAGAAAAAGTCAGGGTCCTCAATGAGGTGAGATGTGGCTCGTCTGGTTCAGAGGGGTAGATGAGGCACCTGGTGTTACCTGTAGGGTCTTGGTAATAGAAATATGCCCTCTGAATAGGACAATTATTCACCTGATAGCACGTATGAGCACCAGTCCTGTAACTGCGCTTTCAGGTCTCAGAGATGCAGTTTGTAGCAGGCCTTTGTCCGAGGCTCTGTGAGGGAGGTTCAGGTTAGGCCAGTGAGGGTCACCCGGCCTTGGGAGACTGAGCAGAACAGTCCATATCACCCCCTCTCAGGGCAAAAACAGTGGTGAGCGAGTGGGGGTTTAGTTTCTCTCTTCACCCGTTTAGGTGTAACTGGGGGGGGGGGGTGCGCTGTCGTAGTCTTCAATAGGGAAGGGGGGGGAACGATCTGTCTCGGGAGGCGGCGGGAAATCCGCGGTGAGGGGGAGCGTATGCAGACTGATTTGGCCAGCTTGCTCAGTGGGGGCAGTCCGTTATGAGTTCTGCAATGGCCGATCGGGGCATGCAATGAGGGCAGAGAGCTTCACAGCCCTCCTTCGGCTCTATGGTGCGGGCTCTCCTGCTCACTCCCATTTCCCGCCTCTATGTGTGCCTCCGCTGTACCGCTGCCCCACCGCCCCTCAGTAGTCCGCACCTACCCTCTCCAGTCGGGCCTTGTCTGGGGTATCCCCTCGGGTAGTTGCCAGAGGGCCGCTGTCTAGTTCAGTTCGTCTGGGCTCGGTTGTGTCGCGCGCCTCCGATCCAGTGCGAAAATCTAGGTCCCAGCTTTTCATCCGACACTAGGCCTTGCCAGGTAACCTGGTCCTAGAAGGGTCTGGAACGTTTCCCTCCGTTCCATAGCTCACAGAGATGCTATGGCTGGTATTGAGCGGGATGTCCAGGGGTCAGAAGTGCCGATAATCTGGTTTTAACTGCTCTGGCTGCAGGAGCAGAGGCTCCGTGCGTCCGCTCCCTCTGCTAGCTAGGACACGCCCATTTTTATAACTTTTTTACTACTTTTCTTTACACTTTTTTAACTTGTTATTTTTGTCCCACTTTTATCATTGTTACATTACACTGCTATACTTTAATATATTGGTTAAACTTGATGTAAAATGGTTAAATCCTAGGCTAATTCTCATAGGCCACTGTAGCTAGCAGACCCAGAGGCCATATTCAAGTTGGGTGCCATGGCAACTCATCAGGACCCCACAATCAGATTGCAGGGTCTGATGGATGACAGAGGGAGCCCCCTTCTCTTTGCCAGCCATTAACATGCTGTGGTCACATTGACCACGGCATGAATCATAGTATGTTAGGCTAAAGGGAGACAATGTCCATCTAGTTCAGTCTGTTTCCACCTCCCTGGTTGATCCAGAGGAAGGCAAAAAAGCCCCAATGAGACAGAAGCCAATTAGCCCATTTGGGGGAAAATTTTCTTCCTGCCTCCATAATGGGAGTCAGAATTATCCCATGATCAACATTTGAAAGCTCCTACCTGACTTCAAGATCCGAATCAACAACCCCCCTAGTTATTTAATGTCTATAACCTGTAATATTATAGCTCTCTAGAAACAGCACGGATCGGAGATTTCTCCAGTCCCTGCTGTTTGAGCAAGTGCCAGGCTTTTATCCAACAGATGAGCACCTGCTATCCCTGGTACAGGAGACCCGTGGGAGGTTTCTGATACAACACCTTAAAAAAGTAATGGCATCAGAATAAAGGCCCTTAACAGCTATCATAAAATGGTGTAGCGGTGATTGTTAAGGGGTTAATATAACTGCAATCAATACGTGCAGCGTTATCATGCAGGAGCTCACGCTCATCCTTAATGTCATTAATGCATCTGATAGAACATTCAGGAATTAGTTTTTCAGCAGAAGATGAATCAGAAAAAACAAGATGGACCAGGAAGATCAAGTTTAACCAAAAGAATAAAGATGAACGCGGAAGAGCAAGATGACTCAAGAGGATTAAAATGAACCAAGAGGTACAAGATGAACCGGAAGGATCAAAATGCATCAGAAGGAACAAGATAAGCCCACCTTTTGCCTCCCTAGATTAAGTCATGCAGAACACTGATATACAGTATGGGAGGATGAAAGAAACAGCATGTATTTGATGAGATGAATACTGTAATTGAAAAAAAATAGAGATGAGTGAGCACCAAAATGCTGGGGTGCTCGTTGCTCGAGTCGAACTTTTCGTAATGCTCGAGAGCTCGTTTCGAGTAACGAACCCCATTGAAGTCAATGCGCGACTGAAGCATTTTTGTATTGGACCGATGCTCTGCATAGGTGATGACTTGAGAAACACCAAAAAACATCAGAAAGTCATGGAAACACCACAGAAACGGATAGGGTAGGGCAGGGGGCAGCATGCATGGCTACATCTGAGGCTCCCAGGTCCCACTATTAAGCCAAAATGGGGGCAAGAGTCTGGCATCACCCCCCTAACAATTTACTTGGGACAAACCCTCATTAGCAAGGCACACGCGCTGGCACATCTTAGCTAAGCACCACACTACTTGCAGCCAAGGACAATCACTGCCTGTGGGTGACACCGCTGCTTCTTCTCCTAGGTTACATGCTGGCATTGCTGTCCAACCCCCCGCACTCTCCTGCGTCCACAGCGCACACAAAATTTTCCCTGCACAGAGTTCAGCTGCCCTCATGCCACACGCTGGCTTCATAGCCTCACCACCCTCATGTCGATTTATAAGTGCGTACTGGATGAGGAGGAACTGGAGGCACACACTGCAGAGGTTTGGCAGGGCTAGGCAGCGACCCTCTTTGAAAGTGTGGGCGATAGCCCACAATGCTGATGAGAATTGATGATAAATTGATGTACGATCATCATTCCAATCCCGTGCCACCTCCGTCACAAAATTGTCAGGAGCCACAAACGTGGGCATAAAGGGGACTCAGGTGCCAGCACTTCTCCACCTCTCCACCATGCAGCAATAATCTGTGTAGGAAGCATGTGAGCGAGCTCAGGGTCAGGCTTGGTCCCAGCCTCCACCTTGTGTGACCCACGGTGCCGCGAGTTACATAGCAATGGGAAGTCTTTGAGTTCTTTGGGCTCGCCAATGCTGTTGGTGCACAAAGATGGTATTACACAGGAAGAAATCAGAGTGCCCAAACATGGCAGAGTTTCACCCCACAAGGACCTCGCCCTCGGCCCACATTTCTACCCTAGTCAGTCAGTCTATTTGTGCCAGATAGGTAAAACACAGCGATGGGAAGTCTTTGTGCACCCACAGCATAGGCAGACCCCTGTAACATTTCTGTAGGACGAGTATGGGCGAACCCTCAAACCATTCATTAGAAAGGGTATAGGCAGACATCAGTAACATTTTTGTAGCCAAAGTATAGGCAGACCCCCTATAACATTTTGTGTAGCAATAGTATAGGTGGAGCCCAGTAACATTTCTGTAGCAATAGTATAGGCAAACCCCAGTAACATTGGTGTACCAAGAGTATAGGCAAACACCTGTAAAAATTTGTTTACCAAGAGTATAGGCAAAGCCTGGAAAAATTAATTTGCTAACAGTATTGGCAATGGCCTGAAAAATTGGTGTACCAAGAGTACAAGTGTACCCCTGAAAAATTGCTCAACCGAGAGGGAAGGTGAAACCCACAAACATTTTTTGAAGATACAGCTTCGGCTACATACTTCCTCACCATCTTTTTACAGTGCCCCCACCGACTCAGCTTTATGGCTCCCCAGCAAGGCTGTGTCACCATTCCCCAGTCAAGGCTGGCAAAGGCCTTGGAGAGTGTCCCCCTGCCTGCGCTGGACATGCTACCTGATCCCTGTGCCTCCCCTGCTAGTTGGCCCTCTGAACTGCGTCTTCTGCCACTAGCGCTGTCAGATGGGAACATTAGCATCACTTTTTCCACCAGGGCTCTGTGGTATTGAACCACTCTTGTACCCATTTCCTCTTTGGGAATGAGAGTGGAAAGGTTATCCTTATACCATGGGTCTAGAAGGGTGTACACCCAGTAATCCGTGTTGGCCAGAATGCGTCTAACGCGAGGGTCACGGGAAAGGCAGCCTAACATGAAGTCAGCCATTTGTGCCAGGGTCCCAGTATGCAACACATCGCTGTTCTCACTAGGAAGATGACTTTCAGGATGCTCCTCCTCCTCCTCAGCCCATACACACTGAAAAAAATGAGAGGCAAGCAGCATGGGTACCCTCTGCAGTGTGGCCAGCTGTCTCTTCCCCCTCCTCCTAAATGCGCTGAGATATAGACATGAGGGTGGTCTGGCTATCAAGCGACATACTGTCATCCCCCGTCTCCTGTTCCAACCACAAAGTGTCGGCCTTTATGCTTTGCAGCAAACTTATCAGCAGGCAAAGCAGCGGGATGGTAAGGCTAATGATGGCTGCATCGCCGCTCACCATCTGGGTAGACTCCTCAAAGTTTCCGAGGACCTGGCAGATATCTGCCATCCATGCACACTCCTTAGTAAAGAATTGCGGGGGCTGACCACCACTCCGTAGCCCATGTTGCAGTTGGTATTCCACAATTGCTCTACGCTGCTTGTACCACCTGGCCAACATGTGCAGCATAGAATTCCAGCGCATGGGCACATCGCACAGCAGTCGGTGGTCTGGCAGCTGAAACTGACGTTGCAGGGTCCTTAGGGTGGCAGCATCCATGGTGGACTGGCAGACGTGTGCAGACGCAGTGCACCTTGCCGAGCAGATCAGACAAGTGGGGGTAGTTTTTCAGAAACCGCTGAACCACCAGATTGAAGACATGAGCCAGGCATGGCACGTGTGTGAGGCTGCCAAGCTGCAGAGCCGCCACCAGGTTACAGCCGACCATGCCCGGTTGGAGGCTCAGCGGCGAAAGCCAGAGGTCGGTCTGCTCTGTCAGACCCTGCAACAGCTCGTGGGCCGTGTGCCTCTTGTCACCTAAGCTGATTAGTTTCAGCACGGCTTGCTGAAGCTTGCCTACTGCTGTGCTGCCGCGCTGGATGCTACCGACTGCTGGCGACGTGCTCATACTTCTTAATTTGGAGGTAGACGTGGCGGACGGGGAGGGTTTGGGGGAGGTGGCGTAAAACGTCGCAGATACCAGCACCGAGGTAGGACCCACTATTCTGGGTGTGGGTAGGACGTGAGCGGTCCCAGGCTCTGACTCTGTCCCAGCCTCCACCAAGTTCACCCAATGTGCCGTCAGGGAGATATAGTGGCCCTGCCCACCAGTACTTGTCCACGTGTCCGTGGTTAATTGGACCTTCCCAGTAACCGCGTTGGTGAGGGCACGATTCATGTTGCAAGAGACGTGCTGGTGTAGGGCGAGGACGGCACATCGGGAAAAATAGTGGCGACTGGGGGCCGAGTAGCGCGGTACTGCCGCCACCATCATGTTTTTGAAAGCCTCTGTTTCCACAAGCCTGTACAGCAGCATCTCCAGGCTGATTAATTTGGCAATGTGCACGTTTAAAGTTTGTGCGTGCGGGTGGGTGACGGCGTATTTCCGCTTTCGCTCCAACACTTGTGTTAGCGACAGCTATACGCGGTGCTGAGAGACATTGCTGGATGGAGTGGATGATGGTGGAGGTGAGGGTGTGGGTACAGGCCAGGAGGCGCTCGTGTCTGTGTCCTGGGAGGGGGATTGGATCTGTGTGCCAGGTTGTGGCACAGGGAAAGAGGCAGTGATGTGACTCGGAGGCGGTGAATGGCCTTCATCCCACCTTGTGGGGTGCTTGGCCATCACATGCCTGCGCATTCTGGTGGTGGTGAGGCTGGTAGTGGTGGCTCCCCGGCTGATCTTGGTGTGACACAGGTTGCACACCACTGTTCGTCGGTCATCCACGCTCTCACTAAAAAACATCCACACCTTTGAACACCTAGCCCTCTGCACGGAGGCTTTTTGCGAGGGGGTGCTTTGGGAAACAGTTGGGGGATTCTTCACTCTGGCCCTGCCTCTACCCCATGCCACTCCACTGACTCTTCCAACCTGTCCTGCTGCTGCACTTACCTCTGCCTCTGAAGCCCTGTCCTCAGTAGGCTTAGGAAACCAGGTGGGGTCAGTCACCTCATCGTCCAACTGCTCTTCCTCTGAATCCTCTGTGCGCTCCTCCCTCGGACTTACTGCCCTTATTACTACCTCACTGACAGACAACTGTCTCAACAACCTCATCCACAAAAAGCTCTTGACACAGTTGCCGGAAGTCCCCAGCTTCATCACCCAGACTTCAGGAACTTTCCAAAGGTTGGGCATCGGTCACGACAAACTCCTCAAGTGAGAGAGGAACTGTTTTTTCCCACTCAGGGCAGGGACCCGAGAACAGTTCCTGGTAGTCTGCCTACTCATCAGAATATGTCATTTTCATGTAGTGAAGAGGCTGGGAGAAAGGAGGAGCAGCCAGAGGATTCAGAGTTGCAGTCCCTAGGCCGGTAGTAGTGGACTGCGTAGAAGACTGGGGGTTTGATACATTGCTGGATGCGTTTTCTGCCATCCACTGCAGGACCTACTCACACTGCTCTGTTTGTAATAAGGGTCTACGACGCAGACTCGTAAATTGTGATATGAGGCTGGGGAACCCAGAAACGTGGCTCTCTCCTAATCCCTCAGCAGCCGGCTGTGATTCACCACACCCAGGAACTCGGCCTGTGCCCACACCCTCACTTTAACGCCCGTGTCCGCGTCCTCGACCCTTACCCCTACTCCTCATCATGGCGGATTAAGAATAGAGCAGGGCCCAAATAAATTACCCCACTGTACAGCACTGACAACTGTGGCTAATTCACCGCACACAGAGACTTGTAGATAGTGGAGGCTCTATGCTGTGACTAGAAAAAAGTAACCCGCTGTCTTGCGCTGATACCTAGGGGTAATTTACTGCTCGCAGAGACTTGTTGATTATAGAGGCTGTGGGAGAAGACTCTAAAGCCAGTGGATAGTGCTGGTAACTGCGGCGATCTCAACCCCACCAAGGAAAGGGTATTGTGAGACGCTCTGCACAGCGGCAGAGCTGAAATACTTTGCAGTGGCCCAGGAAATATTACAGTACTGTTTGGCAGTGACACCTCTGTCTCAGGGGTGTAACTATAGGGGATGCGGTTGCACCCGGGCCCAGGAGCCTTAGGGGGCTCATAAGGCCTCTCTTCTCCATGTAGGGAGCCCAGTACTATGAATAAAGCAATATAGTTGGGGGCCCTGTTACAGGTTTTGCATTGGGGCCCAGAAGCTTCAAGTTATGGCTCTATGCAGCATGGTTTAGGTATGGGTACGGGTACAGATACAGATAGAGGGGGGCAGCTCACGTTTTGCATCAGGGCCCCTGAGCCTTTAGTTATGCCTCTGCTCTGTCTAATGCCCTGCAGACACAGAATGTATAACTGAACTACTTTGCAGTGGGCTTGGAAATGTTAGAGTGCAGTTTCATGGTGAGAGCTCGTTGTACGGCACTGCAGGCTGAGAACACTATTACTGAAAGGCTGAGAACAGGCCTAGATACGTAATACAAAAGTTGGTGTACTACTGCTCCCAGCAGGCCACAACTATAATGCACACAGTGAGATGTAGCCCTAAGAAGGAGCGTTGGGGTTCTTGTATGGAGGATCAGGACTGCATAACTTTCCCTATAGAAGCAGCTCTGTCCCTAAACTCTGCGTTATGCATTGCAGGCTGAGAACACTATAACTGCAAGGCTGGGAACAGGCCTAGATTTGTAATACAAAAATTGATGCACTACTGCTCCCAGCCAGCCACAACTATAATGCACACGGTCAGATGTAGGCCTAAGAAGGAGTGTTGGGGTTCTTGCACAGAGGATCAGGAGTCCTGTAAAACTTTCCCTATAGAAGTAGCTGTGTCCCTAAACTCTAGGCGTTATGCACTGCACACACAGAACCATATAGAACTACTTTGCAGTAGGCTAGGAGATGTTAGAGAGCAGTTTCACAGTGAGAGCTGGTTGTACGGCACTGCAGGCTGAGAACGCTATAACTGCAAGGCTGGGAACAGGGCTAGATACAAAAGTTGGTGCATTCCTGCTCCCAGCCAGCCACAACAGTAATGCACACCATGAAGAGTAGCCCTAAGAAGGACCGTTTGGGTTCTTGACGACAGGATCCTACTCTAACACTGTCCATATATCAGCAGCAGCACTTTCCCTAACCTCTGCCAGCGTGTGTCTGAGGCGAGCCGCGGGCAGGACCAGTTTAAGTACTCGGTGGTCACCTGATCGGCCCAGCCACTCACTACTGTGGGGGGGGGGGGGGGGGCTGGCACGTCAAAGCAGGAAGTGGTAATGCCTTCCTCGCATGTTTATTGGCTAGAATATGGCGCTGAACATGCGGTGTTCGTCTCGAGTAACGAGCATCTCGAGTACCCTAATGCTCAAACGAGCATCAAGCTCGGACAAGTGTGCTCGCTCAGCTCTAAAAAAAAAAAAAAAAACATCCATTGGGCATAGCTCTTTAAAACGGAGATGACAATGCTGCCGCCAATCAATCAATATCGCTCAGTAACGCTGAGAATCATCTCTGCTATAGAGGACTTTGAGGTCAGTACAATACAACAATAGCTGCAATCAATACATACAGTTGTCATGAAGAAGCTCGCATGTGTTCCTTAATGCCATTATTGCATCTGATGGGCCATTCAGAAATTAGTTTTTTGGGAAAACATGAACCAGGAGAATCAAGATCACTCAAGAGGATGAAAATGAACCAAGAGGATCAAGCTGAACTAGAAGGATCAAGATAGGCCCTGAGGATCCATGAGGACCAAGGGGAGCAAAATGAACTGGATGATCCTGATGGATCAGGATGGAGTAGCCTTTGACATGGTCTATATTGAGAGCTGCAGTTTATGGCTGTGCATTATGGGAGGATGAAATCTACAGCATTTATTTGGCAAGAGGAGCATAATAATTAAAAAAAAAAAAATTCATGGGGCCTCCTGGAATAGCTCTTTAAAACCGAGACGTCAATACGGCCGCCGATCAATCAATATCACTCGGGAACGCTGAGGATCATCTTTGCTATAGAGGACTTTGAGGTCAGTTTAATGCAACAATAACTGCAATCAATACGTTGTCATGAAGGAGCTCGCGCTTGTCCGTAATGTCATTAATGCATCTGATGGACCATTCAGGAATTAGTTTTTCGGTAAAACAATTATTTTAAAAAAGAAAATCAATGTATCGTTCTCTCGCAGTCATCAAAAGCCATTTATCAAAGTTGTGTTCTGCCGCTGCCAGAATAACTTCCCCGTTTTATCTCCGTGAATGAGGCGGCTCCATTGATTTAGGTAGATTTTGCTGTGTCTTTTTTTTTTTCTTTACAACTTGAAGCCCTAAAATGACTCTGAAGTAGGACAACATGTTATCCCTGGATTGGAGGTGGAGTTTATATTGCCTAGTAGCTTCTTTTCAACCGTCTTTCTCCTTTTTTCTTTTTGTCATTTTTTCCTTTTTTTTTTCTTCTAGTATTGTACTTTAATTTTGCCTCAAAAACAACTCCATAGTACTTAGATACCCTCCTAGATGACCCAAGAGTGTTATGTCGGAGTTTTATGGCTCTTACAGTGTTATACACCGGGGTTTAGAGCTACTAGTGAAGTTCCAATTCAGTTCAAACCAAACTTTTTGCTTAAATTTGGCAAACTGGCTGAACCGAACTTTTTAAAAAAAGTTCACTCATCACTACTGCATTGCCTTTTAAGCTTCTCTTTGTAAGGTAGAAGAGGCACTCCCTGCTCCTCCACTGTAGAACTAAGTGGCACTGCTGATTCAATGGGCACTCCACGTGCTGGTCTTTAGTCCCACCCCCCGTAATGACCCGTAAAGGCTTTAAGGTCACTCCCAGTTTTGACGTGAAAGGCTCTCACAAGTGGGCAGGACAGTAGGCCCAGAACATGGGGGGTGTAGTGATACTCTCAGCTGAGAAGACCTAGGTGTGATGAGATAATAGCCACAGATGACCGATATGACTAGAGCCTACGAAGTAAGGGCATCAGCTCATGGGAGGAGAAAGAGGCTCTACACAGATCATGGCGGTGTGATGGATGAGATACGGCGGCTGTAGAGAGAGTGATGCAGCAGACCACAGTAGTGGTCAGTGGTAAGCCACAGATGTATGCAGAGATATGGAAGAATTGTGGTGCATGCCTTGGATAATGCTGTTCATAGCTGGACAGACAGCAAGGTGCAAGAGTGGGACTGCCAAATTGTTTTATTTAAAAACTAGAATGTGGGAGTTACACAGTAAGATAGCATATTGATGACCTCGTGTCCACAAGCCCCCCCCCCCCCCATCGCTCTGATGCAGGAAACAGGTTCTTACCTGACTAAATCCACATGAGTCCTGCTTTCTCTGCAAGTTTCCTTTTCTTGCTTTCATCCCTTTTTCTTTTTGCAATCGACATCCAAGTAAATCTTTAACGGGATCAAGACTGAAGCTCCACGGGGCTCGTTAATGCTGTTTTGGGCATCGTATTACAAAATAAATTTGGACACAATACAGAGATAGTCTCACAGTAACGAGTTGGAAAATGGAGATCACTACCTGCATCTGCCAGTTCATTTCTGTGTAATGACAAAGCAATTGTGGGCAGAGTGTTTACCAAGAACATGTTGCAGGTGCGAGTATTGCTGTCATTAAAACGTACACAGCTACTACTCCAACCGCTCAGAAAACAATGGCAAACGATAATGTGTCAATTATAAAAAATGTTTCTGCCCGCAGCAGGAGAGCCCTAGAATGCATCACCCTGAAAGGGAGCAGGGAGCCAGAATAAATACAACGTACGGTGGAAGAACAGCTCTATAAAATGTAATTGCTGCAAGAATATAACTACTATAAAACTGCGTCTTAAGTATAAAACTATAACAACTGTAATACTGCTCCCCACGTACAAGAAGAAATTACAGATCTATCACTGCTCCTATGTTCAAGAATATAACTACTATAATACTAACCCCTATGTACAAGAATATAACTACTACTATACTACTGCCTCCTATGTACAAGAATATAACTACTATAATACTAACCCATATGTACAAGAATATAACTACTACTATACTACTGCCTCCTATGTACAAGAATATTACTACTATAATACTGCCTCCTATGTACAAGAATATAACTACTATAATACTGCTCCTATGTACAGGAATATTACTACTACTATAATACCGCCTCCTATGTACAAGAATATAACTACTATAATACTGCCTACTATGTACAAGAATATTACTAATATAATACTGTCCCCTATGTACAAGAATATAACTACTATAATACTGCCCCCTATGTACAAGAATATAACTACTATAATACTGCCTCCTATGTACAAGAATATAACTACTATAATACTGCCTCCTATGTACAAGAATATAACTACTATAATACTGCTCCCTATGTACAAGAATATAACTACTATAATACTGCCCCCTATGTACAAGAGGATAACTACTATAATACTGCCCCCCTATGTACAAGAATATAACCACTATAATACTGCCTCCTATGTACAAGAATATACCTACTATAATACTGCCTCCTATGTACAAGAATATAACCACTATAATACTGCCTCCTATGTACAAGAATATAACTACTATAATACTGCCTCCTATGTACAAGAATATAACTACTATAATACTGCCCCTATGTACAAGAATATAACTACTATAATACTGCCCCCTGTGTATAAGAACATAACTATTATATTACTGCCCCCTGTGTACAAGAATATAACTACTGTAATACTGCCCCAATGTACAAGAATATAACTACTATAATACTGCTGCCTATGTACAAGAATATAACTACTATAATACTGTTCCCTATGTACAAGAATATAACTACTATAATACTGCCTCCTATGAACAGGAATAGAACTGCTATAATACTGCTCCCCTATGTACAAGACTATACCTACTATAATACTGTGTCCTATGTACAAGAATATAACTAGTATAGTACTGCCCCCTATGTACAAGAATATAACTACTATAATACTGCCCCTTATGTACAAGGATATAACTACTATAATACTGCCCCCTATGTACAAGAATATAACTACTATAATACTGTCCCTATGTACAAGAATATAACTACTATTATACTACCCCCTATGTACAAGAATATAACTACTATAATACTGCTCCTATGTACAAGAATATAACTACTATAATACTGCCTCCTATGTACAAGGATATAACTACTATAATACTGCCCCTTATGTACAAGGATATAACTACTATAATACTGCCCCCTATGTACAAGGATATAACTACTATAATACTGCCCCCTATGTACAAGAATATAACTACTATAATACTGCCCCCTATGTACAAGAATATAACTACTATAATACTGCCCCCTATGTACAAGAATATAACTACTATAATACTGCCCCCTATGTACAAGAATATAACTACTATAATACTGCCCCCTATGTACAAGAATATAACTACTATAATACTGCCCCTATGTACAAGAATATAACTACTATAATACTGCCCCCTATGTACAAGAATATAACTACTATAATACTGCCCCCTATGTACAAGAATATAACTACTATAATACTGCCCCTATGTACAAGAATATAACTACTATAATACTGCCCCCTATGTACAAGAATATAACTACTATAATACTGCCCCCTATGTACAAGAATATAACTACTATAATACTGCCCCCTATGGAAATAAGTGACACTGCTCGCTGTACACCATTGAACCAGATGACTCAGGACAATAGTGCCGTAGATGTCATATGGATAGTGTGACATTCTTGTATAGGGTTATGTAGATTACGTTCACCCTTTCCAATTAGCCACAACAAGCAGAGTGTTTTGATGAATGAAGGCATCCTGCTATTAGCTTTTGAGGTGACTTCTATATAATCATCTTTTGGTCTTCCCCAGCAGGTATTGGTTGATATACTCTCCGCTCGCCTCCCTGGCAGTATCATGACTCGGGGTGAGCTGCGGCGTCTAGACTCTACACTTTCATCTGACAGAGAATTAACCTGGCAGAGAAATAATTGAGCTCAACAGAATGAAGAACGTCGCTGCAGATCCTGAGGTTACACGATAAGCGGTGGCGCTCTTGCAGCTCGCTATATCACCAGAGACGTTTGTTTCTACCTGACTGTGCTCCCATTCTTGAACTGGAGATGTCACCTGCGGCCGGAGGTTTCAGTTGCTTTTGTTGGAGGACGACGGTAGTGCTGGATTTATGGTTGAAATCTTGAGTTTATTAAGCTGTCAGGATTGGCTCGAAGGTGAATCTCCTGGTGAAAAACAAAATTTGATTTAAAGGTCAGAGGAGAGACGCGGCGCCGACGATCTGCCATCAAATTGTTTTTTTAACACTAAATGGAGTTTACAAGGAATGAAAAATTGGAAACAAAGAATTGCGGACCTGGACGTTCTCCTCTGTTCGGCTTTCTGGTTAATAGTTGCATAAAACTTAGGTATTTTGGTGTCCTTTCATAGGAAAAAAAAATATATATACTGCATTTCTCAGAAAATAAGACACTGTCTTATATTAATTTTTTTGCCACAAAAAAGGCACAGTGTCTTATTTTCAGGTGGAGTCTAATAATACTCACCTACCGCCGGCATTCCCATTCCTCGCACTGGCCTCTGTTGCTGCCGCGTCCTCCTTCAAGCCGACAGCAGTTCTTCCTGGAAGCGTGGCTTGAATACCCCACCTCCAGGAAGCTAATGCTCTGTTTGGTTCATCGAGCGCCGCCTCTCATTGGCTAAGGCAGCGCTGGATTAACCAATCACAGCCATTGAATAACATCATTGAATGGCTGTGATTGGTTAACCCCTTAAGGACATGGCCTATTTTGGGCTTAAGGACGCAACAATTTTTGGCAAAATTTCATCTCCATTTTTCAGAAGCCATTCCTTTTTTATTTTTCCGTTGACGCGGCCGTATAAGGGCTTGTTTTCTGCGAGGCAAACTGTAGTTTCGTATCTGTGCCATTTTTGTGTACATAGACTAGATTGTGGAACTTTTATAATTTTTTTTTATGACCGCAGGGAGAGAAAATGCATCAATTCTGCCATGTTTCTTTTTTTTTAAAATCGTTAATTATGCAGCATAAATGACATTCCATTTTTTTTCTGCGGGTTGGTACGATTACTACGATACCAAAATTCTTATTTTTTTTTAGGTTTTCCCCTTTTCTGCAATAAAACCCTTTATTTGGAAATCTTCTTTTTCTTTTTCTAAATCGCTGCATTCAAAGTCCTATAACTTTGTTATATTTTCATGGGCGGAGCTCTGTAAGGGCTTCTTTGTGAGGTACCATTTTGGGATACATATGGCTTTTTTGATCACTTTTATTGTGTTTTTTGGGAGGCAAATGCTAAAAATTAGCATTTTCCTCAGTTTTTTTAGCAATTTTTTTTCGCCTTTGGCCTTGTAGGATAAAAAGCGTGTTCACCTTATTGTACATGACATTATGGACACGACGATACCAAATATGTGGAATTTGTTTTTATGCTAATATAAGAAAAAGCCCCCCCAAAAGTTTTTTTTTTTACATTCTTTTTTGCATTTTTTTATTTTGTACATTTTTTTTTACACCATTTGTGTCCCTCTGAGGGACTTGATCGCTAAGATAAGGCATCGCAGGACTTCTCTCCTGCAATGACTTATCGCTTATTTCAGCGATTAGAGGCACTGGCAATAGAGGATGCCGGTATCTGGTGTCCTGTTGCCATGGCAACTAGCCAGGCTCTCTGCGATTATATCGCGAGAGCCCGGCAATGTCACAGAGAGAGCGCGCTCCCTCTGTGAACTCTTCCCATGCCGCGATCTACATAGATCACGGCATGGGAAGGGGTTAACAGCGGGAGGCGCATCTCCGATGCTCCACCGCTTTTGCAGCAGGAGGCTGACTAGCACTGATAGCCGGCTCCCACTGCTGGATAGCGCAAGATCTCTTATGATCTTGCGCTACCCCTTTGGTGTCAGGGTACGTCCATTTGCGGGAAGTACCCCGCAGCCATGACGTACCCTTAATTCATATGGAAGGAAAGGGTTAATCCAATCTAGGTTGTGTACGGACAGGCGGGAGCCAATGTTCGGTGGTGTGGGGCCATGTAGGGGTTTGTGAGTGAGGGTGATGAGTAGAGATGAGCGAGCACCAAAATGCTCGGGTGCTCGTTACTCGGGACAAAATTATCGCGATGCTCGAGGGTTCGTTTCGAGTAACGAACCCCATTGAAGTCAATGGGCGACCCGAGCATTTTTGTATTTCGCCGATGCTCGCTAAGGTTTTCATTTGTGACAATCTGGGCAATTCAAGAAAGTGATGGGAACGACACAGCAACGGATAGGGCAGGCGAGGGGCTACATGTTGGGCTGCATCTCAAGTTCACAGGCCCCACTATTAAGGCACAATAGCAGCAAGAGTGGGCCCCCCCCCCCAACAACTTTTACATCTGAAAAGCCCTCATTAGCAATGCATACCTTAGCTAAGCACCACACTACCTCCAACAAAGCACAATCACTGCCTGCATGACACTCCGCTGCCACTTCTCCTGGGTTACATGCTGCCCAACCCCCCCCCCCCCCCCCGCACGACCCAGTGTCCACAGCGCACACCAAACTGTCCCTGCCCAGCCTTCAGCTGCCCTCATGCCACGCCACACTCATGTCTATTTATAAGTGCATCTGCCACAGGAAAAGCAGGCACACACTGCAGAGGGTTGGCACGGCTAGGCAGCGACCCTCTTTAAAAGTGGCGGGGCGATAGCCCACAATGCTGTACAGAAGCAATGAGAAATCCAATCCTGTGCCACCTCCATCTGGAGCTGCACACGTGGGCATAGCAATGGGGAACCTATGTGCCACACACTATTCATTCTGTCAAGGTGTCTGCATGCCCCAGTCAGACCGCGGTTTTTTATATATAGTCACAGGCAGGTACAACTCCGCAATGGGAATTCCGTGTGCACCCACAGCATGGGTGGTCCCTGGAACCCACCGGCTGTACATTAATGTATCCCATTGCATTGCCCATCACAACTGAGGTAACGTCATGTTTAATGCAGGTGGGCTTTGGCCCACACTGCATGCCCCAGTCAGACTGGGGTTCTTTAGAAGTGGACACATGCAGTTACAACTCCGTGTGGACCGACAGCATGGGTGGCTCCCTGGAACCCACCGGCGGTACATACAAATATCCCATTGCATTGCCCATCACAGCTGAGGTAGTATTGTCATGTTTAATACAGGTGGGCTTCGGCCCACACTGCATGCCCCAGTCAGACTGGGGTTCTTTAGAAGTGGAAACAGATGCATTTACAACCATGCTGTGGACCCACAGCATGGGTGGGTGCCAGGAAGCCACCGGCGGTACATAAAAATATCCCATTGCATTGCCCAACACAGCTGAGGTAGTAATGTCGTGCTTAATACAGGTGGGCTTCGGCCCACACTGCATGCCCCAGTCAGACTGGGGTTCTTTAGAAGTGTACACATGCAGTTACAACTCCGTGTGGACCGACAGCATGGGTGGCTCCCTGGAACCCACTGGCGGTACATAAATATATCCCATTGCAGTGCCCAGCACAGCTGAGGTAATGTCAGCTGTAATGCAGGTGGGCTAAAAATTAATTTGATTACACTGTAGGCGAGGGCCCCCAAAAATTGCTGTATCAACAGTACTAATGTACCTCTGAAAAATTGCCCATGCCCAACCAAGAGGGCAGGTGAAACCCATTAATCGCTTTGGTTAATGTGGCTTAATTGGTAACTAGGCCTGGAGGCAGCCCAGTTAAAATAAAAATTGGTTCAAGTTAAAGTTTCAACGCTTTTAAGAGCATTGAAACGTATAAAAATTGTTTAGAAAAATTATATGACTGAGCCTTGTGGGCCTAAGAAAAATTGCCCGTTCAGCGTGATTACGTGAGGTTTCAGGAGGAGGAGCAGGAGGAGGAGGATGAATATTATACACAGATTGATGAAGCGAAAAGGTCCCCGTTTTTGATGGTGATAGAGAACGATGCTTCCATCCGCGGGTGCAGCCTACGTCTTGCTTAGGTATCGCTGCTGTCCGCTGGTGGAGAAGAGAAGTCTGGGGAAATCGAGGCTTTGTTCATCTTGATGAGTGTAAGCCTGTCGGCACTGTCGGTTGACAGGCGGGTACGCTTATCTGTGATGATTCCCCCAGCCACACTAAACACCCTCTCTGACAAGACGCTAGCCGCAGGACAAGCAAGCACCTCCAGGGCATACAGCGCGAGTTCAGGCCACGTGTCCAGCTTCAACATCCAGTAGTTGTAGGGGGCAGAGGCGTCACCGAGGACGGTGCTGCAATCGGCTACGTACGCCCTCACCATCCTTTTACAGTGCTCCCAGCGACTCAGCCTTGACTGGGGACCGGTGACACAGTCTTGCTGGGGAGCCATAAAGCTGTCAAAGGCCTTAGAGAGTGTTCCCCTGCCTGCGCTGTACATGCTGCCTGATCTCTGCGCCTCCCCTGCTACCTGGGCCGCGGAAATGCGCCTTCGGCCACTAGCGCTGTCGGATGGGAAGTTTACCATCAGTTTGTCCACCAGCGCCCTGTGGTAGAGCATCATTCTCGAACCCCTTTCCTCTTCGGGAATGAGAGTGCAAAGGCTCTCCTTATACCGTGGATCGAGCAGTGTATACACCCAGTAATCCGTAGTG
Organism: Eleutherodactylus coqui; assembly: GCF_035609145.1. Classification (NCBI taxonomy): domain Eukaryota; kingdom Metazoa; phylum Chordata; class Amphibia; order Anura; family Eleutherodactylidae; genus Eleutherodactylus; species Eleutherodactylus coqui. The sequence continues at coordinate 7,796,745 of NC_089849.1, forward strand.
GCCAGAATGCGTGTAACGCGAGGGTCACGAGAAAGGCATCCTAACATGAAGTCAGCCATGTGTGCCAGGGTACCTGTACGCAACACATGGCTGTCCTCACTCGGAAGATCACTTTCAGGATCCTCCTCCTCCTCCTCCTCCTCCTCTGGCCATACACGCTGAAAGGATGACAGGCAAGCTGCATCTGTACCCTCAGCAGTGGGCCAAGCTGTCTCTTCCCCCTCCTCCTCATGCTACTCCCCCTCCTCCTCCTCCTCTGGCCATACACGCTGAAAGGATGACAGGCAAGCAGCATCTGTCCCCTCAGCAGTGGGCCAAGCTGTCTCTTCCCCCTCCTCCTCATGCTCCTCCTCCTCCTCCTGAACGCGCTGAGATATAGACATGAGGGTGCTCTGACTATCCAGCGACATACTGTCTTCCCCCGCCTCCATTTCTGATTCCAAAGCGTCTGCCTTTATGCTTTGCAGGGAACTTCTCAAGAGGCATAGCAGAGGAATGGTGACGCTAATGATTGCAGCATCCTCGCTCACCATCTGGGTAGACTCCTCAAATTTTCCAAGGACCTGGCAGATGTCTGGCAACCAGGCCCACTCTTCTGTAAAGAATTGAGGAGGCTGACTCCCACTGCACCGCGCAAGTTGGAGTTGGTATTCCACTATAGCTCTACGCTGCTCATAGAGTCTGGCCAACATGTGGAGCGTAGAGTTCCACTGTGTGGGCACATCGCACAGCAGTCGGTGCACTGGCAGATTAAACCGATGTTGCAGGGTCCGCAGGGTGGCAGCGTGCGTGTGGGATTTGCGGAAATGTGCGCAGAGCTGGCGCACCTTTCCGAGCAGGTATGACAAGTGGGGGTAGCTTTTCAGAAAGCGCTGAACCACCAAATTAAAGACATGGGCCAGGCATGGCACGTGCGTGAGGCTGCCGAGCTGCAGAGCCGCCACCAGGTTACGGCCGTTGTCACACACGACCATGCCCGGTTGGAGGCTCAGCGGCGCAAGCCAGCGGTCGGTCTGCTCTGTCAGACCCTGCAGCAGTTCGTGGGCCGTGTGGCTCTTCTCTCCTAAGCTGAGTAGTTTCAGCACGGCCTGCTGACGCTTGCCCACCGCTGTGCTGCCACGCCGCGTGACACCGACTGCTGGTGACGTGCTGCTGCTGCTGACACATCTTGATTGCGAGACAGGGGTTGCGTTGGAGGAGGAGGAGGAGGGTGGTTTAGTGGAGGAAGCATACACCCCCACAGATACCACCACCGAGCTGGGGCACGCAATTCGGGGGGTGGGTAGGACGTGAGCGGTCCCAGGCTCTGACTCTGTCCCAGCCTCCACTAAATTCACCCAATGTGCCGTCAGGGAGATATAGTGGCCCTGCCCGCCTGTGCTTGTCCACGTGTCCGTTGTTAAGTGGAACTTGGCAGTAACCGCGTTGGTGAGGGCGCGTACAATGTTGCGGGACACGTGGTCGTGCAGGGCTGGGACGGCACATCGGGAAAAGTAGTGGCGACTGGGAACCGAGTAGCACGGGGCCGCCGCCACCATCATGCATTTGAAAGCCTCCTTTTCCACAAGCCTATACGGCAGCATCTCCATTCTGATAAATTTGGCAATGTGCACGTTTAACGCTTGAGCGTGCGGGTGCGTGGCGGCGTACTTGCGCTTGCGCTCAAACTGCGGCGCTAGCGACGTCTGGACGCTACGCTGAGAGACATTGCTGGATGGGGCCGAGGACAGCGGAGGTGAGGGTGTGGGTGCAGGCCAGGAGACGGTAGTGCCTGTGTCCTCAGAGGGGGGTTGGATCTCAGTGGCAGGTTGGGGCACATGGGGAGAGGCAGTGGTGCAAACCGGAGGCGGTGAACGGCCTTCGTCCCACCTTGTGGGGTGCTTGGCCATCATATGCCTGCGCATGCTGGTGGTGGTGCCTCCCCAGCTGATCTTGGCGCGACAAAGGTTGCACACCACTGTTCGTCGGTCGTCAGGCGTCTCTGTGAAAAACTGCCACACCGTAGAGCACCTTGACCTCTGCAGGGTAGCATGGCGCGAGGGGGCGCTTTGGGAACCAGTTGGTGGATTATTCGATCTGGCCCTGCCTCTACCCCTGGCCACCGCAGTGGCTCGGCCTGTGCCCACACCCTGACTTGGGCCTCCGCGTCCTCGCCCGCGTCCACGTCCTATAGGCCTACCCCTACCCCTCAGCATGGTGTATTAGCAGTAGTGCAGAAACAGAACGCTGTAATTAAATGTGCCGCTTATTGGCCTGTGGTTGGAGGCTGACTTCGTTTACGGAACCCCAGGAAATAATTTGGCGCAAGCCTGCTGTAACACTTAGCTGCCTGCGTATTTATTTGGAGAACTACTACCGCCAGCACACACGGACCCAGAACACTGAGCACAGTGACAGGCAGGCCAAATAGATTTTTTTTTATGATTTTTTTCCAAAGGCCCACCGCGTATATTCAATCTATAATATTTGTCTTCTGGCCCTGCCTACACAATTCTGTCCCTGGACTGTGTGACGGAACTGCAGTGTTGCACTGTTATTAAGTGCAACAGACCGGTGATTTCAGAGCCAGGAAATAATTTGGCGCAAGCCTGCTGTAATACTTAGCTGGCTGCGTATTTATCTGTAGAACTACTACACCCAGCAGACACAGACCCAGAACACTGAGCACAGTGACAGGCAGGCCAAATAGATTTTTTTTCAAGATTTTTTCCCAAAGGACCACTGCGTATATTCAATCTATAATATATGTCTTCTGGCCCTGCCTACACAATTCTCTCCCTGGAGTATTACTGCGGGCGCAATGCTCTGCACGGCCGATATACCAAAAAAAAAAAAAGTGCAACACTGCTAAAAGCAGCCTCCACAGTACTGCACACCGTTAGATGTGGCCCTAAGAAGGACCGTTGGGGTTCTTGAAGCCTACACTAACTCCTAACACTCTCCCTACAGCAGCTCCAACACGATACCACTGTCCCTCAGCTATCTCACAACGCATCTGAGGCGAGCCGCGGGAGGGGCCGATTTTTATACTCGGGTGACACCTGATCTCGCCAGCCACTCACTGCGGGGGGGTGGTATAGGGCTTGAACGTCGCAGGGGGGAGTTGTAATGCCTTCCCTGTCTTTCTATTGGCCAGAAAAGCACGCTGACGTCTCAGAGAGGAAAGTGAAAGTAACCCGAACATCGCGTGGTACTCGTTACGAGTAACGAGCATCCCGAACACGCTAATACTCGAACGAGTATCAAGCTCGGACGAGTACGTTCGCTCATCTCTAGTGAGGGCTCATCTTTTGAGGGAAGTCCTGTAGTTTTTATTAATACCATTTTGAAGTTTGTGTGATTTTTTTTTTTTTTTGGATCAGTTTTTATTACATTTTTTCTTGCAGTCAACATGACCAAAAATGTGCAATTCTGGCGGTTTGTTTTTCTCTGACGACATTCACCATGCTGAGTAAATAATGCATTACTTTGATAGATCGGACTTTATGTACGCAGTGAAGCAAAACATGCTTTGATTTTTTTTATAATTCATATGGGAAAAAAAGGGGGGTAAACTTTTACTTGATTAATTACGCCCGGATGTGCCCCATCCCTGGTTATAAAGTTTTACTCAACCACTGGCAAAAAAATTTAAAAAAAGAGCCATAAATATTCGGCACACGCCTCAGGCAACCGCGATATAATATAAGATAAGTGCGCGGCTCCTCCAGCCATAATTTGTAAACTTAGTCAAATCAATGACATTACAAGATAGCAGAGGCGAGATAGTGGCGGAGTCAGCTGCTTCCTGAGATGCATTACCCACCTCCCGAAAACAATGAATCCGGGGCACATTTTAAGATTAAAAAATGGAAAATTGTCGAATCCATAGATTTGTCTGTAATTTATCATCTTCCGCTCTGTACGAGTGTGGAGAGGTTCCGAGAAAGATACAAAAAAGGTACAAAAAGCTGAAAAACCCTCTAATGATTAATCTCCGTGCCAGCAAAGGGAGTGTGACCCAATATCTGGTGCTTTATTGTTCGCGGGATCGCGCAAAACTATTTGTTTTTTGGAAAACATGTGGAGATAATATATGAGATGGAAATTAGCTGCCGCAATTCACAATACAAATGAATGACCGGGTGAAGCCAGAGACGGATAGGAGTGGAAGAATAGGTAATGCTATACGAGGCGGTGTAATGACTCAATCATCAAATGAACCCCCACCTCCAGCCATTACGGCTCTCCGCGCACACGGTAGCCGGTTGGATGAATTGTTCAACTACTGCGTATAAAATGTGCCTCAAGTAGCTGTCAGGTTCCCATTAACTGCAATCTGAGGTGCGTGAAGCCTTCATGCTACCTGAGGCGAAGTGTGAAATGGCACCCCCCCCCCCTCAAAAACAGCCACTCATTTTACAGGCGTTGATAACACCAAAACACAAGATACCCAACACCTATCTGAACCACGGAGACTTTTCTGAAGTGACAGAGTAATAGTGCCCCCAGTAGTGGCTCCAACAGCATGTTTCTGCCTTAGTGACGCCAATAGTAATAGTAAAATTGTAACCCCTTTAATGGCCCCAGTAGTAATAAAGACCATATAGTGGCCCCCATAGTAATAGGAACCTTGTTAAGGTCCTCACTAGTAATAATGCCCCCACTAATTGCTCCAATAGTAAGTGTCCCCTATAGTGACCCCAATAGTAATAGTAACGTTATAACCTCTTTAATGGCCCTAGTAATAATAGTGCCCCCATAGTAGCCCTAGTAGTAATAGGGACTCCCTTAATGGCCACAGTCATAATAGTGACAGCCTGGCCTGCAACCACAGACTGCTGCCAGAGGTGGCAGACTCTGGTTGCCTCATAGAAGGCGCACCCCTGACTACAATGGTCTTTCTAACACTGTCAAACAGCACAAAAATAGCAATACTATGCAGTTCTCAAAAAACTTAACCTATCTAAATAAAAGGACAATACAGTCCAAATAATGAACAGAACCATATCCATATAACAGTGCCATGAGGGGTCCAAATCACACAAATCAGAGCATCCGTATAGTAGGATCAAACACTAAAGTATATAATCGTGCCCATATTAGGCTGACTTCACCCACGCAGGATCCGCTGCAGGACTTCTGCTTGCAGCATTGCTGCACAGCGGTTACAAATCTCCTTCCCATCTAGTAATTTTTTATGCTGTGGATCCGCAAGAAAATTTGAAAAAGGCTACGGATTAGGAATCTGCAGCGTGTCTGTTTATGTTGCAGGGACTGCATGGAAATACAGCGGATTTTAGCCATAGAGATAATAGGACAACATTAAAAATCGAACCAAAACCCACAAATACACTTTTGTTGCAGATTTTGAAGTGTTTAGGCTGTGGAAACGCACGGCATCTACCTGCAGATTTGTTGCATCTGCTTGTGTTTGTTGATGCTTGAAAATTATGCTTGCCATTTGGACACATCGTGGATCGGGTTGACCGATTACTGGGAGGGGCTAGTGACAAAGTTAGAGGTAGGTGGAGGAAGGAGGGGTTTGGGTTCCTGGAGAACTGCTGTTGGCTACAGGCTCTACTGTAGGGAGGGCTGCATCTCAATGTGGAGGAGACAGCTGTGCTGGGGGAGAAGATGGGGTGGTGCTCCACGACGACCGAGACACGAGGTCCATGCTGAGGAGCTGCGGGGGTAGAGGTGTCACTTGTCACACTGGCTCTACCAGACTCCTCCACAGAGGGACGCATGGAAACGCGGCTAAGACAACGCTAGACCTCTGCTGGGCAACGCCAAGAAGTAGTGTAGTGGACTAGATGAGTTGTCACTAGAGATGAGTGAGTACCAAAATGCTTGGGTGCTTGTTACTCGAGTCAAACTTTTCGTTATGCTCGAGAGCTCGTTTTGAGTAACGAACCCCATTAAAGTCAATGGGAGACTCAAGCATTTTTCAGGGTGACTCATGCTCCGCATAGGGGAGGTTGTGTGAATCACCTGAAAACATCAATAAGTCATGGAAACACCACAGAAACGGATAGGGAATGGCAGGGGCAGCATACCTGGGTGCATCTGAGCTCCCAGGTTGCACTATTAAGCTAAATTCGGGGCAAAAGCCTGGCGGTCACCCCCTAACAATGTCCCTTACTCTGGCAGACCGTAAGCAGCAAGGCACACGCGCTGGCACAACTTAGCTAAGCACCACACTAGGTGCAACGTAGAGGCCAATCACTGCCTGCTTGTGACACTGCTGCCTCTTCTCCTGGGTTACATGCTGGAATGGTAGATGTGAGATGCTCTGCACAGGGGCAGAAAACAATTAACCCTGTGGATAGTGCTGATAACTGGGGCTACTTCGCCCCACACAGAGAATGCTAGATGTGAGATACTCTGCACTGCGGCACAAATAATTAACCCAGTGGATAGTGCTGATAACTGCAGCTACTTCAATGCACACAGAAAATGGTAGACCTGAGATGCTCTGCACAGGGGCAGAAAACAATTAACCCAGTGGATAATGCTGATAACTGGGGCTACTTCACCCCACACAGAGAATGGTAGTGTCAGGAATCAGGGTCCCTGGAAGTCCCTGAGAATACCCGCAACCCCTGTCCCTACCTACTTGCCCCTCTGGGCTAAGCCCCAGGGTGCCAACTGGGTGATGGTCCCTACACTCACTAGGGGAGGGGAACACCGGGACTAACAAACAGACAGACACTTGAACAAACAACAGCAAGGAGAGAGTGCCCGGTACAAGAGGGTCAGGCAAGGCAACGTCAGGTTCAAAAACAGGGATCAAAAGTCAGGAGTCACAACAAAAAGTACGCTGGTGTAGCAGGAAGACCAAACTAACACTGGCACTGGAATGCAGACACAAGCAGGTTTAAATGCTGTCAGAGCTCCCGCCCCAGCAGCTGATTGGGGTGGGGAGTCTGACAGCAGCTGAGTGCACCCAGCAGCACTGGGAACCCGCCCCCAGCCCTGCAGGAAGCAGGGAAGGAGACACATACCTGGTTGCCATGATACCGAGGACGCGGCGCGGGCAAGACCCACAGCATCCCTAGCAACTCGGCGGCAAGGAGGAGCTCGACGGCCAGGGGAGGTGATGAGGACCGGGGCTCCCCTGCGCCACACAGCAGCAGCTCGTGTAACAGGACCGGCGGTGAGGGCACGAGGGACCCGCGAACCACCGGTCCTTACAGGTAGATGTGAGATACTCTGCACTGTGGCACAAATAATTAACCCGGTGGATAGTGATGACAACTGGGGCTACTTCACCCCACACAGAGAATGGTAAATGTGAGATACTCTGCACAGGGGCAGAAAAAATTAGACCACTGTTTAGCAATGAGAATTATGGCTAATTCACCGCACACAGGGAGTGGTAGATGTGAGATGCTCTACACAGGCCTAGATGCTTGAAAAAAAAAAAAAAATAGGTGCACTACTGCTCCCAGCCAGCCAAAAAAGTAATGCACACAATGAGGAGTAGCCCTAAGAAGGACTGTTGGATTTTTGAAGACAGAAACCCTACTCTAACACTTTCCCTATCTCAGCTGCAGCTCTTTCCCTAACCTCTGCCATCATGCGTCTGAGGCGAGCCGCGGTGGCCCCAGTTTAAGTACTCAGCGGTCACCTGATCCCGCCAGCCACTCACTGCTGTAGATGTGCAGAGGGCTGGCACGTCATAGCAGAAAGTGGTCATTCCTTGCCTGCATGTTTAGTGGCTAAAAAATGGCGCTAAACAGGCGGGGAGGGGGAATGAAATCTACTCAAGTACTGCGTGGTGCTCAACTCGAGTAGCGCACATCTCGAGTACCCTAATACTCGAACGAACATCAAGCTCGGACAAGTGTGCTCGCTCATCTCTAGTTGTCACGCGTGACGCTACCGTTCCTTCACAAAGTTGATTCTCCGGTGGTAGAATAAAGAGAGTCCGCACACACGAATTAAACACACGATAAAACTCAATCACTGGGAATGGGCAATGACCGGTGAACTTTACTGTATACTTGAAGACAATACAGCTTACACACATGTACAGGAAAGACAGCTTTTCAGTAGACGGTCAGGGGGAAAAACACGGGCTGAAACCGGGCCTACGGTCTAATTTATTTGTAATGCTCCACTTCTGGACACACACACTCCGGGACTCTGAATAACTCTGGAGGGGGATACAACACTCCGCTAACACTCACTCAGTATTCTTGAAGTAGACATTGCACGGTGGACTCCTTTACTCCTTTCTCTCCTCACAGGCGGTTCCTGGGATTTAGAATGTCAGGATACCTCTCTTCTGCTTCCATCACTTCACCACATGAGGGTTGAAGGCACCCCCATGTGGCCAGCACCCTCACTCCTTTCTCAACCGTTGAAGATGACAGAGGACAACACCTAACTTACAATTTTGCACAGTGCATTCACATAAAAGACATGACATGTATGACAATTATGGCAGTGCCAGATGTAGGTGTTTTGGGTGACTACAACGGCTAGAAGGTTGGAGAGGTGTTAAAAGTAGGGACTAGGGTGCAACCAGAGAGATAGGGGGGCAAGACAGTGTAGACAGTGTAAATTCCCCAAACAAGGAGAATTGAAGAGAAATATGATGTTATAGGCATCACAGAAACTTGGTGGGATGATACACATGATTGTGATACATGGCTTGAAGGATACAATATATTTGTAAAAAAAGGACCTAAAAAAAACGTGAGGAGGTGTTGTGTTGAATATTAGGAAAGCATTAATCTCCACCGAGATTCAAGCTTCAGAGCATCGGAGTTCTGTACAAACTGTTTGGGTAAGAATACAAGAAGAGAACAACAGAAAGGACACCATTGTAGGCATTTACTATAGGCCGCCCGGACAAGCAGAAGATATTGATGAACTCTTTCTACATCAGATTAGCAAGCTCTCAAAGAAGCCCAACATAGTGATCATGGGAGATTTTACCCATCCAGACATTTGTTGGGAATCTCTCAGGTAAAAGTAACGGATCCAACAAATTCTTATCCTCTCTTGCTGACAACTTTATCTTCCAAAGCTTAGAAGAAAAAACAAGGGGATCTGCTATCTTGGGCGTAATGCTTACCAACATGGAAGTAAGGGTGGCTGGGACCTTAAGAGGCAGTGATCATGCTATCCTTGGATGTTGGATAACAAGAGGGAGGAAGACCTGAGAAAACTCAGACCTCAAGGTTGGATTTCAGAAAGGCAGATTTTAATGAACTCAGAAATAGGGTAGGAAGAATCCGATGGCTGGATGTTCTTAAGGACAGAAATGTCCAAGAAGGTTTGGAAATATTGCGAACTGAGATTCTCAAAGAACAATTGTTAACCGTTAGAGATGAGCGAGCACCAAAATGCTCGGGTGCTCGTTACTCGAGTCGAACTTTCAGTGATGCTTGAGAGTTTGTTTCGAGTAACGAACCCCATTGAAGTCAATGGGCGACTCGAGCATTTTTGTATATAACTGGTGCTCCGCTAAGGTTTTCATTTGTGAAAACCTGGGAAATTCAAGAAAGTGATGGGAACGACACAGAAACGGATAGGGCAGCGCGAGGGGCTACATGTTGGGCTGCATCTCAAGTTCCCAGGTCCCACTATTAAGCCACAATAGTGGCAAGAGTGAGACCCCCCCGCACTGTCAGCATAAAGATCATTCTCATCTGCCACAGCTGTAACAGCTGTGGCAGAGAAGAACGATGTTAGCACATTGAATTCAATGGAGCCGGCAATACAGCCAGCTCCATTGAAAGCAATGGGCTGCCGGCGATCGCGGGATGAATTGTCGGGAAGGGCTTAAATATATAAGCCCTTCCCTGCAATTCATCCAGAAATGTGTAAAAATAAAAAAAAAATCTGATTGGTCCCGCTGAGCCAATGAGAGGCAGCAGTCACTCACCCATTCATAAATTCATGAATGGGTGTGTGAGTGAGATCTTCCTCTGATTGGTCAGGCTGCGACCAATCAGAGGCAGCTCATTCAGCAGGCGGGGGTTTTAAATCCCCGGCTGCTGAATACTACTCACAGGTGTTCAGAGCAGTTCAGGAGGACTGCCGCCGGCCGCGCTGAACTCCGTTTGCCGGGACCAGGTGAGTATATATATTTTTTTTATTTTTACACATTTCTGGATGAATTGCAGGGAAGGGCTTATATATTTAAGCTCTTCCCGACAATTCATCTTGCGATCACCGGCAGCCCATTGCTTTCAATGGAGCCGGCTATATTGCCGGCTCCATTGACTTCAATGGGCTAACATCGTTCTGCCGGGACAAGGTGAGTATTAGAGATGAGCGAACGTACTCGTCCAAGCTTGATACTCGTTCGAGTATTAGCGTGTTCGAGATGCTCGTTACTAGAGGCGAGTACCACGCGATGTTCGAGTTACTTTCACTTTCATCTCTGAGACGTTAGCGCGCTTTTCTGGCCAATAGAAAGACAGGGAAGGCATTACAACTTCCCCCTGCGAAGTTCAAGCCCTATACCACCCCCCTGCAGTGAGTGGCTGGCGAGATCAGGTATCACCCGAGTATATAAATCGGCCCCTCCCGCGGCTCGCCACAGATGCATTCTGACAGAGATCAGGGAAAGTGCTGCTGGTGCCGGAGCTGCTATAGGGAGAGCGTTAGGAGTTATTTTAGGCCTCAAGAACCCCAACGGTCCTTCTTAGGGCCAGTACTGGTGAGGCAGGGAAAGAGATATTCAGGCTATATAGGCAGCGGGCTTTTTCCAAAAAATTGGGGAAAAATACTATATTTGGGCTGCCTGTGACCGTCTTCAGTTTACTGCGTGTCTGCTGGGGGTAGTAGTCCTAATTAATACGCAGCTAAGCGTTACAGCAGGCTTGCGCAAAATTGTTTCCTGGATCTGCTGTCTCTGTTACATGATCGCCGTCATCCCGCCAGAGGGAAACAGTATACATAATATTATACGCTGCCTACAGTATCTGTCTGCTGTATCAGCTCAGCATTTTAAAAAAATAGAAGCAAAATACTTAAGGCCTACTACTGGCCTTTGGCCACTTGACTGCCTCTGCGCTGTGAATTCCACTAGCTCAGTCATACGCACCTACGTCTCACTACAGGCGTGCGCAAAATTGTTTCCTGGCTCTGCTGTGCGTTCCGTAAGGGAAGTCAGACTCCAACCACAGGCCAATAAGCGGCACATTTAATTACAGCGTTCTGTTTCTGCACTACTGGTAATAAAGCATGCTGAGGGGTAGGGGTAGGCCTAGAGGACGTGGACGCGGGCGAGGACGCGGAGGCCCAAGTCAGGGTGTGGGCACAGGCCGAGCTCCTGATCCAGGTGTATCGCAGCCGACTGCTGCGGGATTAGGAGAGAGGCACGTTTCTGACGTCCCCACATTCATCTCACAATTAATGGGTCCACGCGGTAGACCTTTATTAGAAAATGAGCAGTGTGAGCAGGTCCTGTCGTGGATGGCAGAAAGTGCATCCAGCAATCTATCGACCACCCAGAGTTCTACGCCATCCACTGCTGCAACTCTGAATCCTCTGGCTGCTGCTCCTCCTTCCTCCCAGCCTCCTCACTCCATTACAATGACACATTCTGAGGAGCAGGCAGACTCCCAGGAACTGTTCTCGGGCCCCTGCCCAGAATGGGCAGCAATGGTTCCGAATCCTCTCCCACTGGAGGAGTTTGTCGCGACCGATGCCCAACCTTTGGAAAGTTCCCGGGGTCCGGGGGATGAGGCTGGGGACTTCCGGCAACTGTCTCAAGAGCTTTCAGTGGGTGAGGAGGACGATGACATTGAGACACAGTTGTCTATCACTCAGGTAGTAGTAATTGGAGTAAGTCCGAGGGAGGAGCGCACAGAGGATTCGGAGGAAGAGCAGCAGGACGATGAGGTGACTGACCCCACCTGGTTTGCTACGCCTACTGAGGACAGGTTTTCAGAGGGGGAGGCAAGGGCAGCAGCAGGGCAGGTTGGAAGAGGCAGTGCGGTGGCCAGGGGTAGAGGCAGGGCCAGACCGAATAATCCACCAACTGTTTCCCAAAGCGCCCCCTCGCGCCATGCCACCCTACAGAGGCCGAGGTGCGCAAAGGTCTGGCAGTTTTTCACTGAGAGTGCAGACGACCGACGAACAGTGGTGTGCAACCTTTGTCGCGCCAAGATCAGCCGGGGAGCCACCACCACCAGCCTCACCACCACCAGCATGCACAGACTTGTGATGGCCAAGCACCCCACAAGGTGGGACGAAAGCCGTTCACCGCCTCCGGTTTGCACCGCTGCCTCTCCCCCTGTGCCCCAACCTGCCACTGAGATCCAACCCCCCTCTCAGGACACAGGCACTACCGTCTCCTGGCCTGCACCCACACCCTCACCTCCGCTGTGCTCGGCCCCATCCACCAATGTCTCTCAGCGCACCGTCCAGCCGTCGCTAGCGCAAGTGTTGGAGCGCAAGCGCAAGTACGCCGCCACGCACCCGCACGCTTAAGCGTTAAATGTGCACATAGCCAAATTTATCAGCCTGGAGATGCTGCCGTATAGGGTTGTGGAAACAGAGGCTTTCAAAGGTATGATGGCGGCCGCGGCCCCGCGCTACTCAGTTCCCAGTCGCCACTACTTTTCCCGATGTGCCGTCCCAGCCCTGCACTACCACATGTCCCGCAACATTGTACGCGCCCTCACCAACGCGGTTACTGCCAAGGTCCACTTAACAACGGACACGTGGACAAGCACAGGCGGGCAGGGCCACTATATCTCCCTGACGGCACATTGGGTGAATTTAGTGGAGGCTGGGACAGAGTCAGAGCCTGGGACCGCTCACGTCCTACCCACCCCCAGAATTGCGGGCCCCAGCTCGGTGGTGGTATCTGCGGCGGTGTATGCTTCCTCCACTTAACCACCCTCCTCCTCCTCCTCCTCCTCCTCCTACGCAACCTCTGTCTCGCAATCAAGATGTGTCAGCAGCAGCACGTCGCCAGCAGTCGGTGTCGCGCGGCACGGCAGCACAGCGGTGGGCAAGCGTCAGCAGGCCGTGCTGAAACTACTCAGCTTAGGAGATAAGAGGCACACGGCCCACGAACTGCTGCAGGGTCTGACAGAGCAGACCGACCGCTGGCTTGCGCCGCTGAGCCTCCAACCGGGCATGGTCGTGTGTGACAACGGCCGTAACCTGGTAGCGGCTCTGCAGCTCGGCAGCCTCACGCACGTGCCATGCCTGGCCCACGTCTTTAATTTGGTGGTTCAGCGCTTTCTGAAAAGCTACCCATGCTTGTCAGACCTGCTCGGAAAGGTGCGCCGGCTCTGCGCACATTTCCGCAAGTCCCACACGGACGCTGCCACCCTGCAACATCGGTTTCATCTGCCAGTGCACCGACTGCTGTGCGACGTGCCCACACGGTGGAACTCTACACTGCACATGTTGGCCAGGCTCTATGAGCAGCGTAGAGCTATAGTGGAATATCAACTCCAACATGGGCGGCGCAGTGGGAGTCAGCCTCCTCAATTCTTTACAGAAGAGTGGGCCTGGTTGGCAGACATCTGCCAGGTCCTTGGAAACTTTGAGGAGTCTACCCAGATGGTGAGCGGCGATGCTGCAATCATTAGCGTCACCATTCCTCTGCTATGCCTCTTGAGAAGTTCCCTGCAAAGCATAAAGGCAGACGCTTTGCGCTCGGAAACAGAGGTGGGGGAAGACAGTATGTCGCTGGATAGTCAGAGCACCCTCCTGTCTATATCTCAGCACATTGAGGAGGAGGAGGAGCATGAGGAGGATGAGGAGGAGGGGGAAGAGACAGCTTGGCCCACTGCTGAGGGTACCCATGCTGCTTGCCTGTCATCCTTTCAGCGTGTATGGCCTGAGGAGGAGGAGGATCCTGAAAGTGCTCTTCCTAGTGAGGACAGCCATGTGTTGTGTACAGGTACCCTGGCACACATGGCTGACTTCATGTTAGGATGCCTTTCTCGTGACCCTCGCGTTACACGCATTCTGGCCACTACGGATTACTGGGTTTACACACTGCTCGACCCACGGTATAAGGAGAACCTTTCCACTCTCATTCCCGAAGAGGAAAGGGGTTCGAGAGTGATGCTATACCACAGGACCCTGGCGGACAAGCTGATGCTAAAATTCCCATCCGACAGCGCTAGTGGCAGAAGGCGCAGTTCCGAGGGCCAGGTAGCAGGGGAGGCGCGGAGATCAGGCAGCATGTACAGCTCAGGCAGGGGAACACTCTCTAATGCCTTTGACAGCTTTCTGGCTCCCCAGCAAGACTGTGTCACCGCTCCCCAGTCAAGGCTGAGTCGGCGGGAGCACTGTAAAAGGATGGTGAGGGAGTACGTAGCCGATCGCACGACCGTCCTCGGTGACGCCTCTGCCCCCTACAACTACTGGGTGTCGAAGTTGGACACGTGGCCTGAACTCGCGCTGTATGCCCTGGAGGTGCTTGCTTGTCCTGCGGCTAGCGTCTTGTCAGAGAGGGTGTTTAGTGCGGCTGGGGGAATCATCACAGATAAGTGTACCCGCCTGTCAACCGACAGTGCCGACAGGCTTACACTCATCAAGATGAACAAAGCCTGGATTTCCCCAGACTTCTCTTCTTCACCAGCGGACAGCAGCGATACCTAAGCAATACGTAGGCTGCACCCGCGGATGGGAGCATCGTTCTCTATCACCATCAAAAACGGGGACCTTTTTGCTTCATCAATCTGTGTATAATATTCCTCCTCCTCCTCCTGCTCCTCCTCCTGAAACCTCACATAATCACGCCGAACGAGCAACTTTTCTTAGGCCCACAAGGCTCAGTCATATAATTTTTCTAAACAATTTTTATACGTTTCAATGCTCATTAAAGCGTTGAAACTTTCACCTGAACCAATTTTTATTTTAACTGGGCTGCCTCCAGGCCTAGTTACCAATTAAGCCACATTAACCAAAGCGATTAATGGGTTTCACCTGCCCTCTTGGTTGGTGATGGGCACCTCAGCTGTGATGGGCACTGCAATGGGATACATTAATGTACAGCCGGTGGGTTCCAGGGAGCCACCCATGCTGTGGGTGCACACGGAATTCCCATTGCGGAGTTGTACCTGCCTGTGACTATTTATAAAAAACCGCGGTCTGACTGGGGCATGCAGACACCTTGACAGAATGAATAGTGTGTGGCACATAGGTCCCCCATTGCTATGCCCACGTGTGCAGCTCCTGATGGCGGTGGCACAGGATTATATTTCTCATTGCTTCTGTACAGCATTGTGGGCTATCGCCCCGCCCCTTTTAAAGAGGGTCGCTGCCTAGCCGTGCCAACCCTCTGCAGTGTGTGCCTGCGGTTCCTCCTCATGGCAGACGCTCTTATAAATAGACATGAGTGTGGCGTGGCATGAGAGCAGCTGAAGGCTGCGCAGGGACAGTTTGGTGTGCGCTGTGGACACTGGGTCGTGCAGGGGGGGAGGGGGGTTGGGCAGCATGTAACCCAGGAGAAGTGGCAGCGGAGTGTCATGCAGGCAGTGATTGTGCTTTGTTGGAGGTAGTGTGGTGCTTAGCTAAGGTATGCATTGCTAATGAGGGCTTTTCAGAAGTAAAAGTTGTTGGGGGGGGGGGGCACTCTTGCCGCTATTGTGGCTTAATAGTGGGACCTGGGAACTTGAGATGCAGCCCAACATGTAGCCCCTCGCCTGCCCTATCCGTTGCTGTGTCGTTCCCATCACTTTCTTGAATTGCCCAGATTTTCACAAATGGAAACCTTAGCGAGCATCGGCGATATACAAAAATGCTCGGGTCGCCCATTGACTTCAATGGGGTTCATTACTCGAAACGAACCCTCGAGCATCGCGATAATTTCGTCCCGGCCTGTCAGCCACAATGTTTCTGTGTGGGCCTCTGCGAGGCTGGCGCAGAAATAGGACATGCCGCAATTTTTTACTGCGCCAGTTTTCACGCTGTCTCTTCGCGGCTATCTGCATAGGAGTGCATTATCTAATAATCTATGCTAAGTCTATGACAGCAGGCAAGGGCGGTAATTCTGCGGGAAATCCTCCTGCGAAATTTCCGCCCGTGTGCAGGAGGCCTAAATGATGCTTTTGCTCCGATATTGTAATCATTTACTTATATCAACCTTATAATCATACAGAGAAAGCTTCATTCTGTTCTGACAACCTCCGGGGGGGGATTGGATTGACAATGAGGTTTTTCTACAAGAATTTCTGTTTTCTTTTCATACTTTCTAAGAATTGCATTAAACACTATTATTTTTCAACAAGTACTGCCAGTAGACAGATTATATCCAACTGTGTAGGCATATTGTTAGCGGGTAAGGGGGAATCATTTTATGCTCTACCTATATAGCGACATATGTACATCCACTATTATACTGCCAGTGGATCACCTAGGCAACGCACTGATTTCTCAGGACCTGATATGTAACAAGACTAGATCCCGGAGGCAGTATTACAGTAGTTATATTCTTGTACATAGGGGGCAGTATTATAGTAGTTATATTCTTGTACATAGGGGGCAGTATTATAGTAGTTATATTCTTGTACATAGGAGCAGTATTATAGTAGTTATATTCTTGTACATAGGAGGGCAGTATTATAGTAGTTATATTCTTGTACATAGGGGCAGTATTATAGTAGTTATATTCTTGTACATAGGGGGCAGTATTATAGTAGTTATATTCTTGTATATAGTGGCAGTATTATAGTAGTTATATTCTTGTACATAGGGGGCAGTATTATAGTAGTTATATTCTTGTACATAGGGGCAGTATTATAGTAGTTATATTCTTGTACATAGGGGGCAGTATTATAGTAGTTATATTCTTGTACATAGGGGGCAGTATTATAGTAGTTATATTCTTGTACATAGGGGAAGGTATTATAGTAGTTATATTCTTGTATATAGGGAGCAGTATTATAGTAGTTATATTCTTGTAGATAGGGGCAGTATTATAGTAGTTATATTCTTGTATATAGTGGCAGTATTATAGTAGTTATATTCTTGTACATAGGGGGCAGTATTATAGTAGTTATATTCTTGTACATAGGGGCAGTATTATAGTAGTTATATTCTTGTACATAGGGGGCAGTATTATAGTAGTTATATTCTTGTACATAGGGGGCAGTATTATAGTAGTTATATACTTGTACATAGGGGGCAGTATTATAGTAGTTATATTCTTGTACATAGTGGGCAGTATTATAGTAGTTATATTCTTGTACAGAGGAGCAGTATTATAGTAGTTATATTCTTGTACATAGGAGCAGTATTATAGTAGTTATATTCTTGTACATAGGAGGCAGTATTATAGTAGTTATATTCTTGTACATAGGAGGCAGTATTATAGTAGTTATATTCTTGTACATAGGAGCAGTATTATAGTAGTTATATTCTTGTACATAGGGGGCAGTATTATAGTAGTTATATTCTTGTACATAGGAGCAGTATTATAGTAGTTATATTCTTGTACATAGGGGGCAGTATTATCGTAGTTATATTCTTGTACATAGGAGGCAGTATTATAGTAGTTATATTCTTGTACATAGGAGGCAGTATTATAGTAGTTATATTCTTATACATAGGGGGCAGTATTATAGTAGTTATATTCTTGTACATAGGGGTCAGTATTATAGTAGTTATATTCTTGTACATAGGGGCAGTATTATAGTAGTTATATTCTTGTACATAGGAGCAGTATTATAGTAGTTATATTCTTGTACATAGGGGGCAGTATTATCGTAGTTATATTCTTGTACATAGGAGGCAGTATTATAGTAGTTATATTCTTGTACATAGGAGGCAGTATTATAGTAGTTATATTCTTATACATAGGGGGCAGTATTATAGTAGTTATATTCTTGTACATAGGGGTCAGTATTATAGTAGTTATATTCTTGTACATAGGGGGCAGTATTATAGTAGTTATATTCTTGTACATAGAGAGCAGTATTATAATAGTTATATTCTTGTATATAGGGGCAGTTTTATAGTAGTTATATTCTTGTACATAGGGGGCAGTATTATAGTAGTTATATTCTTGTACATAGGAGGCAGTATTATAGTAGTTATATTCTTGTACATAGGCAGCAGTATTATAGTAGTTATATTCTTGTACATAGGGGACAGTATTATAGTAGTTATATTCTTAAACATAGGGGACAGTATTATAGTAGTTATATTCTTGTAC
This sequence comes from Eleutherodactylus coqui, assembly GCF_035609145.1. Classification (NCBI taxonomy): domain Eukaryota; kingdom Metazoa; phylum Chordata; class Amphibia; order Anura; family Eleutherodactylidae; genus Eleutherodactylus; species Eleutherodactylus coqui. The sequence goes on from NC_089849.1 coordinate 7,814,875, forward strand.
ATAGGAGGCAGTATTATAGTAGTTATATTCTTGTACACAGGGGGCAGTATTATAGTAGTTATATTCTTGTACATAGGAGGCAGTATTATAGTAGTTATATTCTTGTACATAGGGGCAGTATTATAGCAGTTATATTCTTGTACATAGGGGGCAGTATTATAGTAGTTATATTCTTAAACATAGGGGGGCAGTATTATAGTAGTTACATTCTTGTACATAGGAGCAGTATTATAGTAGTTATATTCTTGTACATAGGGGGCAGTATTATAGTAGTTATATTCTTGTACATAGGAGGCAGTATTATAGTAGTTATATTCTTGTACATAGGAGTAGTATTATAGTAGTTATATTCTTGTACATAGGGGGCAGTATTATAGTAGTTATATTCTTGTACATAGCGGGCAGTATTATAGTAGTTATATTCTTGTACATAGGGGACAGTATTATAGTAGTTATATTCTTGTACATAGAAGGCAGTATTATAGTAGTTATATTCTTGTACATAGGGGCCAGTATTAGAGTAGTTATATTCTTGTACAAAGGGGGCAGTATTATAGTAGTTATATTCTTGTACATAGGAGGCAGTATTATAGTAGTTATATTCTTGTACATAAGGGGCAGTATTATAATGGTTATATTCTTGTACATGAGGAACGGTATTATCTGACCTAGCTGGAGACAATGTGTACACAAGTCTAGTAACTTATTGTGTATTCCTGAGAGCATAATTGTGTTAATTGCTATTTATGACCCTGGATTAGTGGTTGTAAAAAACAATTATTTGGAGATTTATTTTCTCGTTCTTTTAATTATTTACATTATGAAACTGGGGAACTGAGCGAGGAAAAGCACGGTTCTCAGCTGAATTTCTTTAGCCTTTGTGGAAACTTGCCAGAGACAGAGTGTAAAAAGAGTGAACCGAATGCTGAGCTTCAAGGGCAGAACTTGATTTCTTTGCCCTCATTCACGCATATATCTTGTGTTATTAGACTTGCTAAGTATTTATTATCATGTCTCCTGTTCTGAAAAATCAGTCGCAAAGTCAGTGGCAGAACATAGTTTTCATGAACCAAGTCTTCACAGCACTTGATGTGGACATCACAGCAGGGTCTTAGTTCAACTTCCTTCATCCTGAACTCCTTATTCCTAGGCGCCCCCAAAACATTGGTGCTACCTCCACTGATTGTTTTACTCTAAGGCTGGTCTCACATAAACGGATTTGAATTGCGGATTTTGTGATCGCCATCCACACGCATGTTTGTGGTAACACATATGTATTATGTGCCACCTGACAATCCACACTGGACAACACCTCCCTACCCCAAACACCCTCTTTCTCAAATGGACCTGAAAGTTGGACTTAGTTGTAGGGTGTGTGGTCAACAGAATCCAGACAACAGGGACAAATGTTTGACTTGCAGTGCTCATCGCTCACGAGTCATGCGAGGAATTTACTCTGCCATAACACCCAATCAGGCAATAGCACAATGAGTGGCAGCCGCAGCAGAGGGAGGAGCAGACAGTTCTGATCTTTATAATACTTCGTCCTCTTCAGGGATCGGAGGGACGGCACCAGGGGGAATCACACAGGTGTCCTTGGCAGAGTACAGTCCCTGGACTCCCCAGGAACACATCACTGATTCAACAATTGCCAGACGCTATTGCCAGACTGATGCCATACTACAGACAAATGGCACAAATACAGAGCACCTACAATGCCACATGGCAGGACCTGACACCTCTAACTGCTCTCAAAGCTGGAGAAGCTGTTGGGGTGATCATAAATGACCATGTAAAAAGGCATTGTGGGCACGATTTCAATCAAATAAACCACCTTGATTGGTTATATGGTCCATTGTACATCACGGAACTACACCACTGGGCTAAAGAAAAGTTACAGGAATCCTCCCTGTTCCTTTCCAATATAGTACATGAAAAGGGAGACCGTATTGAGACTTTCCTTGCAAAGCTTCAGACCAGATGGGCTGACTTGGGGTATAATGAGATTGGACAGATGGGTGACACTATGCTTGCATTGGCATTTGTGGATGGCCTTAAGCCATCCATCAAGGAACAATTGTAGGATTGCAAGCCAGAATGGTGGACGGCTGCAGCATCCTCCTTGCTCCAGGTCGCCAAGGGCATAGAATTAAATGAGAGATCAGAGAAAGTTACTCCTGGTAAACATGTCATGTTAGTACAAGGGGGAGGTGGTAGAAGCTACAACAAAAAAGGTGGTTGACCCAAACAGCATCATTTCAAGTGCCATTCTTGTGGCAAACCTGGTCATTTCAAGCGTGAATGCAAGAAGTTTTTGGGCAAGAGCAACAGTCTGACACTGTGCCTCTTTCTCCTACGGAGGAACAGACATGAAAAACAGGCAACCCCCTACCCCTATTTCCCGTCACTGTAGAAACAGAAGGTTCAGTGGTCTACATGAAGGGGGAAGTTTTACATCATGAGATTCCATTTCTTATAGATATGAGGGCTGCCATGTCGATCATTAAGGGGCACCTTGTACCTCCACCCCATAGACAGCAGAGTACACAATCAGTAGTGGGGTTGGGAGGAAAACCTGTTGCATTACAAGAGACCAAACCCCTTCCACTCAAATTCAGGGGCCAGATGGTAATAGTTTAGCTGCTAGACAGCGATGATATCCCCATCTCTGTTCTTGGCACTGACATCTTACAAGCCTTATCTGCATCCATCAAATTCTCACTGGATGGATCGGTACGGGTTGGGACCTCAGGTGCCAGTTCAGAGAAATTTTGCAAACTAACTGCTCTCTTGGTGGAGCCGGCTCATGTGTTTGTCCTGACAACCTCTGAACAAACCCAGATTTCCGCGGTTCTTGACAAATTGTGGGCCACCTCCAAGACAGACATAGGGAAATTGAATATACCCCCTATGATGGTATATCGGAAGCCAGGATATACACCCTCCGGGTTAAACAGTATCCTCTTACTTTCCTACAAGAAGATGCAATTTGGGGACAGGTGGGAGACTTGGTCCAACTGGGGGCTTTACACGAGATATGCTCTCCAGCAAACCCCCCTCTTTTTCCAGTCAATAAAAAGATGCAAAAAGGTCAGCCGGACACCTACCGAATGGTCCATGACCTCCACGAGGTGAATAAGGTTACGGTAATGGACACCCTTTTGGTGCCCAATTCTCACACCTTACTAGCACAGGCACCACCTACCGCCACCGTGTTGGATCTGACAAATGCCTACTTCAATGTTCCCCTGCACCCCTGCTTCACCTTTAAATGTAAACAGTATGGGTGGACAGTTCTCCCACAGGGAGCTCAAAACTGGCCAAACATGTACACTCAGGCACTCCAGTCAGTGTTGGCTTCTCCCACCTGGATCTTTTGCTGTGTGCTGATAATCTGGTAACCTGTCAACAGGTCACCATCACGCTGTTGATTTTCCTTGCAAAAAATGGTTGCAAAGCCTCAAAGGAAAAACTTCAGTTTTGCAAAACAAAGGTTGTTTTTTGGGTCATTGCCTGGCTCAAGGAACCAGACATTTAACAGAGGAATGGAAAGCCGCTGTCCAGGCCATTCCTGTGCCTTCCTCTGTTGCCAAACTCCGTACCTTTTTGGGTCTTGTCTCCTACTGCCGTCCGTGGATCTGCTCTGACTCCTCTCTCATGCAACCACTGTATGACTGCCTCTCTGTCACTCCTTTCTTTCTGACCTCTGAGCAATTGACAACTTTCATACTTTAAAACTCTCTATCCTCATCTCCCCAACCTTGGGAATTCCTAACTATACTTTACCTTTCACTCTCTTCTGCACTGAACTTTCTGAACACACAACGGCAGTATTGACACAAAAACACGGAGGGCAATCACGACCACTTGGATACTACTTCATACGTCTGGATCCAGTGGCTCGGGGAGCTCCCTTATGTGTCTGTGTGGTGGCAGCATTACAAACAATGGTTGACAAATCCTCTGAGTTGGTATTAGACTACCCCCTAGTGGTTCTCACCCTTCATGACATCCAGAGCATACTGACACAGGTCCAACCAAAACATTTGTATTTGGCTTCATCAAAACAGATTGCAATGTGCCCTTCTTATGCCCCCTAACATCTCTTTCCAGCGGTGCCCTACGTTGAACCTGGCTACTCTTCTTCCAATCGAGTACACTGGTCCGAATGTGGGAGGAAGAGACATATGTGATCTAGGTACTGCAGATCAGTTATTTTTAAATTCTTTGAAGCAAGATTCTGATCTATTTGAAGGAGAACATCAGCATGATTGTCTAGCATTGATGCAACAAGAAACTGCATGTTTTGAAACAGTTACTGTAACCCCTTTTGACAATGCACATTTTGAGCTTTTTGTAGATGCTTCCAGGTACCAGGGTGAGGATGGACGATTCTATACCGGATATGCAGTGGTCACACAACTTGATGTCCTAAAACCAGAAGCTTTGTCTCCACATGTCTCAGCACAAGAAGCAGAACTGAAGGCCCTCACTGAGGCGTGTAGAGTGGCAAAAGGTAAGACGGCAACCATTTACACTGATTCCTGGTATGCATTTGGCATAGCTCATGATTATGGCCCAATATGGCAGGCCAGACAGTTTCTTACCTCAGCAGGACAACCAATTAAGAATGGTGCAGAGTCTCATGGAGACCCTACTTCTACTCGACAAAGTGGAAAGCTCACACCAACTCCTACACTTGATAAGCAAGAGGCAACGCCCTCGCCGACAGCACAGCAAAGGCAGTGGCCCTCAAGCTGTGAAAGAAAGAAGAAAAGATACTGACAGCACGAGTCAGAGGCAAAAACTTGTACATTGACAAAATTTGGACATTGATATGCTAAGGACTTTACAGTTACAAGCCAGCAAGTAAGGAAAGAATAAATGAACTAAAAACGGGAGCAGCAGAAACAGGACAGCGTATGGCGAACAGTCAACAGTACTTGCCTACCACGGTTCCTGTATCCCATGATGGCCCAGCTGATGCACGGAAAGACGCACCTAGTAAAGCAGCAATGATGTTGACGCTTGAACGAGGATGGTTGGCTCCTGGGTTTTCTGTAGCTGCTGCATCATTTGTCCAGTTTGCATGATCTATGCCATAGGCGAGTCAGGACAGAAGGAAAATGTGCCCCAAAGACACTTGCCTAGACCACTCTACACATTTCAGGGATTGCAAATTGACTACATTCAGCTCCCACCTGTTGGGAAGTATGAATATGTGCTTGTTGATGTCTTTTCAGGTTGGAGGTCTACCCTTTTACCAAGGCAAAGGAGTAGGTAACCACAAAGAAGCTCATGAATGAGGTAATCTGCAAATATGGGGTACCAGAAGTGATTAAGTTAGACAGAGGTATGAACTGTGCAGGTGAAATAATGCAACACATCTTGTCTGCCCTGGGTGTATCCCTGGCCATTTACACACTCTACCACCCATAGAGTAGTGGAAAGGTGGAGAGACATAATGCCATGCTAAAAAGCAAGATGCTTGAAATGACGCCGGAAATAGGGCTACCCTGGACAGACCGTCACCCAATAGCCCTATTCAGTGTTAGATATATACCCAGGGGGAAACAAGCATTATCTCCCTACGATATTCTGTTTGGGTCAGCCCCAAGGCTAGGTTGCTACTATCTCCAGTAGTTAAAATTACAATCTTCAGACTTCACAGCAAAGACAGTGGCCCTCAAGCCGTGGAAGAAAGAAGAAAAGAGGATACTGATAGCACAAGTCAGAGACAATGAGCAAGGAGACTTCAGAAAACCTACCTGTATACCAGATAAAACAGCCACTGGAGAATGGGTGATGGTGGGAATCGGGCAGAAAAACAGAAGAAAAAGCCCTGCAAGGGTTGAGTAGAACCGTAGAATGTACCTTTAACACAACGTCACCAAGAATCTTCAGATTAACTGTTTTAAAAGGGGATAAATTTAAGACTGAAGCTCTGTTAATCTCCATTTTGTCTTGTCTTGTCTCTGAACTTTAGCCCAATTTTGTTTTTCACCTGAGATGAGGATTCATCTGGGCGTACCGCCATTCCTTTGTTCTTTCAGAATCTCTCATGAAATATAGTTTGTTCAGTTATATCAGAATTCCACAACTAGAAATGTTACAAGTTTTTGTAGATACGAATATGTACTTGTGTGTTAGTTTCACATGAGAATGAAAACTTGCTTATGTGAGATAATAGTTTCACACAAGACCTTATGTGAAGCTTTGGCATAAAGCCTTCTTTCTTTTCTTGATAAAAACTCATTTTGTAGTAAAAAACTTAGGATTCTTTGGAATACAACTTGTCTGGCTGTGTCTCATTGATTGCTTCTGTCCGGATATACAATCTAATTTGGAACTCGGCAACATATCATTTGGGGTATCTGGAATATCCCTAACAGGACTATGGTGCTAATGGATGTTCCAATGTCCTATGAGACCCCCAGTGCGAGGGCAGACAATGTACATGATGCCTTCACAGCTTGTATAAGGCTTCACTGTCCATGTTCTGTCAGTTTACAAGGTCTCTCTGAACATGGCAGCACAAAAAACACCGGATGGTTTCTATTTCCCAATAACGTGGCCAATAGTGGAAGGTCCAGAAGCTGTGATGTTCCATACTGATTGATTGGTGACATCCCCCACCAGACCCCTTTGTCAGCTCTACACTTGGTGACATCCCCCACAAGACCACGTTGTCAGCTCTACACCTGGTGACATCCCCCTACCAGACCCTGTTGTCAGCTCTACACCTGGTGACATTCCCCCCACCAGACCCCATTGTCAGCTCTACACCTGGTGACATCCCACCACCAGACCCCATTGTCAGCTCTACACCTGGTGACATCCACCCACCAGACCCCGTTGTCCGCTCTACACCTGGTGACATCCACCCACCAGACCCCGTTGTCCGCTCTACACCTGGTGACATCCCACCATCAGACCCCATTGTCAGCTCTACACCTGGTGACATCCACCCACCAGATCCTGTTGTCAGTTCTACACCTGGTGATATAGAATCATAGAATGGTAGAGTTGGAAGGGATCTCCAGGGTCATTGAGTCCAACTCCCTGCTCAGTGCAGGATTTACTAAATCATCCCAGACATATATTTGTCCAGCCTTTGTTTGAACACTTCCATTGAAGGAGAACTCAACACCTCCTGTGGTAATCTGTTCCACTCATTGATCACCCTCACCGTCAGAAAAGTTTTTCAAATATCTAATTTGCGTCTCCTTCCTTTCAGTTACATCCTATTGCTTCTAGTCTTTCCTTGTGCAATCCCCCTGCCAGACCCCGTTGTCAGTTCTACACCTGATGACATCCTCCACCAGACCCCGTTGTCAGCTCTACACCTGGTGTCATCCCACCAGCAGACCCCATAGTCAGCTCTACACCTGATAACATCCCGGCACCAGACCACGTTGTCAGCTATACACCTTGTGACATCCCACCGCCAGACCCCATTGTCAGCTCCACAACTGGTGACATGCCACCACCATACTCTGTTGTCAGCTCTACACCTGGTGACATTCCACCACCAGACCCCTTTGTCAGCTCTACACCTAGTGATGTCCCCCTGCCAGACCCCGTTGTCAGCTCTACACCTGGTGGCATCTGATGGTTTCTGTACTAGGATCTCCTGTGTGATCCTCTCCTTTATACCTAATGCTCACATGTCCGATTTGCGTATCCCCTTCACCTGGCAGCACAGGCTCTTGGTGCCACCAGTACTTTGGGTACATGCCTCTCCACTTCCAAGTGTGATGTACCTGCTAGCATGACTGATGAAGGGGTTCACCTCGAAGTGTGTACATTTGCTTGCTTTTACTTTACTTAATAAGAGAAGTCGGCTATTTCATCCTATTGTCTCACGACTTTTATTGGAGAGTTGCAGATAGATTGAAGATAGCAGGTAGTTGAAGATACCATTTTTTTGTATCCGCATATCTAGTCTGCCAACCTTTGGTGGGTTAACCTGGTTGCAGCATCTCCACTACCTGACTTCTATAACCCCCCTCAAAGCTGTTTGAGTCCTGGTCTTTTGTCTATGACTCCACCTCATTTCTTTCATCCTCAGCACAGGATTGCCTTTATCAACACAGTGTAAGTGGATATTATACTAATGGTCCATATGGCCTCTTGTAGATGAAAGTAGGAAGTTTCAGTAAAGTTGTAGCAATTCTTTAAAAATCATCAAATCCCAAAACACCCAGGTTATTATAAAAAGGATAAAAATTAAGCGATAAACGGCGCCATTAGCGAGATTTCTGGAGCTTAAGAGAGAAAATGGGCCACAAACTCATCGGGCTAATGTGCTCTATTGTGAGAGAATACAGTGTATACTGACGGGTGAATACAGCAGCCACTAAAGAGCTGACTAATGGCGGGAATTATAGTGCTGCCTCCCAGCACTAATACGACTCCTCTGATGGAAGAGGCAGCCTGTGATTTACATCACGCCGCTTCAATTCATGCGGCCTTTTCAGACTTCAACTTTTTATGTATCAGTATAAGTGGCCGAACGTTTATTGCGGCCGCGTCCATTATAAGAAGGACCATTATGGAGCAGAATGTGGAGAGATGGAGGACTGTAAATGCTGAAAGCTGTAGCGTAATACGGTAACATGCAAAGTGTGACTGTAGCCGTAATGTGCAGAGCAGAACTCGCTACATAAAGGGAACTCAAGGGTTTCGGTGGGACAAAGCAATAGAGTTCAATGGAGTATCTAATTCTATCCTGTGTGATACTTTCTGCTGAGCTGCTGTATCTAATCCTATCCTGTGTGATATTGTCTGCTGAGCCATGTATCTAATCCTATCCTGTGTGATACTTTCTGCTGAGCTGCTGTATCTAATCCTACCCTGTGTGATACTCTCTGCTGAGCCATGTATCTAATCCTACCCTGTGTGATACTGTCTGCTGAGCTTTGTATCTATCCCTATCCTGTGTGATAATGTCTGCTGAGCAGTGTATCTAATCCTACCCTTTGTGATACCGTCTGCTGAGCTGTGTATCTAATGCTATCCTGTGTAATACTGTCTGCTGAGCCGTGTATCTAATCCTACCTTGTTGTAATACTGTCTGCTGAGCCATGTATCTAATCCTATCCTGTGTGATACTGTCTGCTGAGCTGTGTATCTAATCCTACCCTGTGTGATACTGTCTGCTGAGCTGCTGTATCTAATCTTATCAGGTGTGATACTTTCTCCTTAGCAGTATTGCTCATTTTGATTGGCTGGGTGATAAGACTGTTCCAATTTTCACAAAAATAAATCAGGCCAGTCTAAGCCGATTTTTGGCACAAATCACATGAAAATATAATTTCCCATAATGACTGCTGCAGAGGTCAGAGTGCAGCCAATCAGCAGCCAGGGCACCTTGCTGATGTCACCAAATGTGTGCTTCATCTTGCATATAGGCAGCAGCTTCATTGGACGCCTATATAACATAGGCACAGTGTAACCATGGCCATTTTTCAGTTGAGCACAGAACAGAAAAGCTGCATCTGCTTCATACACCTATACGAAATGTGGTCTGTACATTGGGAGTGGGGATACGTCTACTGCTGTCAATGTATATAGCGGCAAAGCAGACAGACAAAATAAGCTTTGGTGTGGGGAATATTGCAATTCTCTATTTGTGGCCTCAGACATCATTCACTGACGCCAGTCCGACCACTATGAATTATCGCAGATCTTACACAGCTAGCAGGGGAATTTGGGGAATTAAATTACACTGCACCAAGCAGGGACAGCTCACAAATATACAGGCTATACTGTGTGGCCTTCTGTTCTCACATATCCTGCCTCCCAGGGATTGCAGCTTTTTTAGTTGGCCATACTTTTTTGTTAATATAAAACAAAAAGAAAAGCAAACAGGGAAACAGCAAATACATACAGTGTGTGTCAGCCGCCTCAAACATCATTCAAAGTTGACAGTCTGGCCATTAGGAATTATTTGCAGGCCTTATGCAGCTGGCAGTGGTTTTCTGCAAAATACAGTTAAAAGCTAAACATTAGCTCATAAGTTACATGCAACTACACTAAAAAGTAAACAAAAAATAAAAAAAGGAAATATGACAAAAACAAGGGGCAAGGATTGCGTCAGTGGTGGAGATGGTAGATGACGGGATAAGTTGGCACTGCAAGCAGCTCCAACTGAAGCAACAGCTTCACATTCTGCAGGAGGTGAGGAAAGCCCACTGCCAATCCTTAGAAGTTCTGCCTGTGCGTCACATCAGCAGCACACGGTACAGGTCATAGAGCGGATGACATAGTTAACCTCAAGTACCACCACCTCCTCTTCCTCCCAGTCACAGGCACACAACAGTAAGTTGACCCTCTACTTCACTCCATGCCAAATTCCTCACACCCTTGGAAGAACTCCGGATGGATCAGTCTGAGGTGCTGTTTGGTCATTCAGCGTCATGGATGTCAACTGAGCCAAACAAGCAGATGGAGGAGAGCAAGATATTGAATGCACTGATGTCCAACCATTTGAAGATAAGGAAGGATCAGTGCCGGCAGTCAGCCCGCCACAGGCAATATGTACTCAGGAGGATGTGGAAACAGAGATGTCGACTCCCAGTGCTCATAGTACACTGAGTAGGAGGACGACGACAAAGAGGAGGTGGAAGATGAGGATGTTTTTGATCTAACATAGAGAGGCAGGGAGAGTCATGACAGCAGGTTGCAGGTGGCAGAGGGGGACGTTGCAGGGCAGCACCATGCTAAGACAGGGAGTAGCATTTTTCAGAAAAACAGAACAGCAGTGCCACCCCCCTTAGGTACTACTGGTACTGTTGTATCTTGTCTCCACCGGAAGCTAAGGGCTGTATGGCCTTTGCTGCAGTGTACGCCCCCTGTCATGCCCCTAGCTTGGGTGCTGGTGTTTGGTTCCCACAGCTGTTCCACCCCCACACATACAGCTATTGGCCAAGCAGAACACAGCGGGATGCGTAGCTGACACTGCTCCCTGCACAGCAGAATACAGCTGTGCTCATGTATCTGCTACCGTGACTTCTGCCATGTCAGCTTCCCCTCTCGTCTGCCTTGTTGGAGGCCAGTGCTTGCTAGCGGTGCTGTCAGTCTGGTTGTGTCGACTGTGCTTCTCATCTCCTCAAGGCGGCATGGCTGCTCCTGCTCCCCGCTGTGATTGTTACTGGCAGACTGCCTGCAATGTGCCCCCAGTCACTGAGCACCGGTCTCCATGCGCTGCCATCAGGAGGGTGGCGCCGACACTGACAGCAGGGGACCGCAGCAGAGCTGCTTGCCTGAGTTTCTTCCTGCTGTTCCTAGCGGTGTAAGTGCCAACACTAACACCAGGGGACCACGGCAACTGTCACAGTGGGGGACTGCGTCGACACTGACAGTGGGGTACTGCAGCGGAGCTGCTCTGCCGCGTTTGTTACTGCTGTTGATAGGGTCAGTGGCGGCAATGCAGGACGACCGAAGCACACCTCCAGCAATACTCAACACAGCGCCCTGGTGAGCTGGTAAACTGGTGGTAGTATGGTGGGAAAAGTCATACGAACCCCTAGCACAAAACTTACAGGAGGCTAACGCTGTCAGGCATCAGTCAAGTCACTGTTGGGGGTGCCTCCTACCCTTCCCTGCATTAGTCAATCTATTCCTAGGGGTGTCACCTGTCACTGAGCCAGCACAACCCATGTCTCCACCCCTACTTCCATTGGAGACAAGATACAGCAGTATCTGTACTACTAGTCGCAGCAGCACTAACATCAGGTCCACAGCTGGTTCTGTTCACAGGACTTCTGCAGCCCGGGCATTCTTTGGAAGCATATGTGATGACAGAAGAGCATCATCTGCAAGATCTGTTACAAGTATGTAAACAACCTCAACACAACATGTATGAACAGTCCCACCAGCTGCTGCCTTGGAGAGCTCACCTGGGCCAAAGGGTAAAAAGTCAGTTTTGTCCTGCTCGTACTCCCACTGCCTCTTCCTCCATCTCCCTACCTGGTCATACAGTAGTCTCTGAGCACAGAGAGGCAGGTTTGTGTAGGGTCAGTAGCACGACTACTTCAGGCCTCTCCTCCCCAATTGACGATCAGGCTGCAGACTTCAGAGCCAGGAGTGGGACATGGAGAGCAGAAGTTGAGCCGTCACCATCACCATCTTCACCAACATTGACATCTACCCCATATTCCAGCGTGTCCCAGGTCAGCAGCCCTCCACCCCTCGCTATAGCAACATAGAAAACTACCACCCAACCATCCACAAGCACAGAGCCTCAACCCAAGCATTGCACAGCTGTTGGAGATGAAAATGCTGCCCTTCAGGCTAGTGGACACAGATACCTTCGATGATGTGATGCTCCATGCTAATCCATAGTACCAGATGCCAAGATGCCATTTCTTTACCCAAAAGGCCAACCTTGCCTTGCACCACAATGTGAGGGATTACTTATCACTGGTATTGAAGAAAGCTGTCAGTGGCAGGATGACCTAACCATGGACAGTGGTCCACGTTTTGTAGTACCCCCGACAGTTGAGACATTCATCCATGTCTATCCCCTCCTCTCCCCTCTCCAGCTCCTTCTTCTCTTCCTCCACCTCTTCATACCAACTTTCAACATCCTTCACATGACCACAGATATCCATATGCAAAAACAACCTGGCCTCTATACAGCGGTGCACGTTGTAAATGCCAAAATGCTATTCTAAAACTCATATGTCTAGGAAAAGCAGCCACGCGGCCGAAGAGACCAGGCTGATGTACGGCTGACCCCACACAATATGTATGGAGGTTCATCATTTGACATCTGTGGAGTGACTGCATATCAAGGACGTGTGTGCCATTTTAGTCTGCTTTGAGGAAGTGACTAAAATTATCAGTTGTGATGACACACTTATCTGTATGACCAAATGCGGCTGCTAGAGAGGGGGCGGTCCTTCATCCTTCATCCCCACGACCAAATACAATCCGTTCGTGTGGGCGAAGGACATCTCCCTCTTCACCCGTAAATTACGCTGGCACAAATACTTTGCGCTCAAAAACAGAGAACGCGCCAAGGAATTGGGGTTAAATACAGCAGATCTACCAGGCCTGGATGCTCTCCAGGCACTTAAGGATAAAAATCTAAGACCTATGGGGTCAGGTCGATTTACAGACCTCAAACCTCCCAATACCTGCAATCACCCTCCTGTCCCTGTCCTGAACTTGATAATCCACATATGGCCGACTAGTACAGGACCCTACCATTAATTTTCTATCAGAGCTAAAAAAATCTATTACGGAAAGCCTTAGAACTAGGATGCATAGACGACAAAGAATACCAATTTATGTATCCAACGAATCCAATGATGGCAACCTTTTATGCCCTTCCCAAAGTGCAGAAAGGGACTAATCCTCTTAGAGGAAGACCCATTATATCGGGAATTGACAATCTCACACAAAATATGAGTATTTATACTGATGGAATACTCAGACCATTTGTCTTGTCATTACGATCCTTTGTCCAGGATACTATGGACATTCTGCGCTTGCTTGATGGCATCTCCATTAGCACGGATACGTTCCTGCCTACGATAGATATAGAGTCATTATATAGCTCTATTCCGTACAAAGGCGGCAAAGAGGCTCTCAATTCTCACACCATAACCAATGCGTCTTGGACAACGGGGACATCTTGTGCCCCATCGTACGCCAATCTGTACCTGGGCTGGTGGGAGGAAAAATACATCTATGCCACTGGCGATTCCATCTGGTTAGAGAACCTCATTCTATGGCTAAGATATATTGACGACGTACTGTTTTTCTGGAAAGGCATGGAAGCGTCATTCCTAAGTTTTGTGGACTCTCCTAATGTCAATGACCTAAATCTACGCTTTACACCCGAAATCAATGCAACATCAGTGTCGTTTCTGGATTTACTGATTACGAAAAACACTGATGGATTTTTTTTTGTCCACTTTATAACGTAAAACAACGGCCACAAACAGCCAACTAGGATGCGATAGCTACCATCCCTTTTTTTTTAAGAAAAGGGATCCCGAAAGAACAATTTTTGTGGATAAGACGCAACTGCTCTGATGGTAAAATTTCCACGAGGAGAGTCACAAACTCAGACAGCACTTCCGGGAGAGAAATCACCCTGAGGATGTGATTGACATCACATATGAGAATGCTGCACAACAAAAGAGAACACATTTATTAGTTCCACACAATCGTCCAGCTACCCAATTTTCCTGTGTCATAGGTACATTTGACACGGGCACAAGACAAGTACGTGAAATACTCAAGCATTATTGGGATATTCTTATGGATCATGAGGACCTGCGGGATGTTGGACCTCAATCCACAATGATTACATTCCGCCGTGGCCATAATTTAAAAGATCACTTGGTAAAAAGCCATCTTCCACATTCCGAGGACAGTACCACCTGGCTAGACTCTGCAGGACCGGCTGGCACCTATCACCGCCACAGATGCATGGCTTGCCCAATTATTCTTAAATGCAATTCTTTTCAAAGCGCTAGCACTAACAGAGTTTATCAGAATCGCAGCTTTATTAATTGCAAAACTCCAAATGTGCTGTATATGGCTTCTTGCCGTGCCCTAAAAACTACATAGGGAAAACTATTTAAGAGTTTCGCGGCTGTATTCTCTCGCATGTAGGAAACATCCGCCATCAAGAGTCAACCCCACTGGCAGACCACATTTGGTCTGTGCATAAGGAGGATATGAATTCCCTGAAATTTCCGGGGCTCGAGGTGCTTCGGAGAAATGCTCGTCGTGGCAATATAGATAAAAAGCTACTTCACAAGAAAGCGTCATGGACATTTAGACTCAATACTCTTTCTCCGGTCGGTTTGAATGCGAACATCAACTTGTTTTCTTTAATCCAGTAATCTTGAGCCTTTGTGCTAGCTCTCCGGATAGTGCTGAGCCGTATCATGTAACCATCTCTGTTATCTAGATATCGAGTTATTATTTTAGATCTCACTGGGTTTACACTGAGATCTTAATGAGCTCTACATTATCATGTGATCGCTCATTGTCTGATCTTCCATTTGATGAATGGTCGTTTGGAATATTTGTCTACTCCGAATCGGGGGCAGACAAGAAGATGCAGCGCGCTACATCGCTACAAAATCTGCATTTTTCTATTCATTAGTCTATACTTACCTTACTGCCCCGATCCTCTGTAATCAGTAACTGAAATAGGTATGGTAATACATGATCGAGCTTACAACTAGTTCCGATCATGTGAGCTGACATATGATCTTTGGGGGAAGAGTTCTCTCAATGAATATAAAACAGGACTTAGTTTACTACTAGTCCCGATCATGTGACTCCTCACGTGACCCTGGCTAGAAAATCTCTCAATGGATGCAGCCGTATTAATTACAGAACACGTGACAAGCGCCGTGGCATCATGACGTCGCGACACAAGCGCGCATGCACAATACCACCAGACGGCGGATCCATTTACTACTGGGAACCGTTTGTCATCGGGAGCCACTGTGAGCAATCGGGAGGCAGGTTTCTATGCTCCAAGCAATTAGCTGCAAGTACATGGCGGGAAAGTATCTTAATTGTCGTTTCAAAAGGAACGATCGCCAGGGGATGGATTTGGGGCAGTCTTCACTCCCTTTGGCTACCTCCACGTAATTGGCAAGTGGCTGCTAAGGAGGACACACCTTAGATGGGAAGTCCCCTGTGGATCTTAAATAGGAAGACAAAAAGATCCGAACTCATATACCTGTCGCTCACCATCAGAGCCACAGGCGCTACCATTTTTGCTTTATTTTATTTTCTGCTCATTGGCAATCTATTCTTTAGCATTTAGTCTCTTTTGGGGTCATTGTACCCATTCCTCAGAGTCGGCTAGCAATAGATTTGACTAGAGGGTCCAAATCATAGGGCTGATTTCTTCTATATACCGAGTTGAGCAGTTATCCTGTTTGGTACCAGTCCTTCAACAGGTTACCGTATCTGTCGGTCCTGTCAAATCGCTTATTGAATGGGATAATATATTGCCCATTCCATTACTGCGACATCATGCAGTATGGACAATGATTTCAGCTATGCCGATCTCTAGGGGATTGCCAGGTATTATGAGAAGAGAATATAATTGGCCCACTGCTGCGACGGCCCCAAGTACCGACACTCATGCATTTGGGGCCAGCTTTCATTTAGCAGCATATTGCCGAGCTATTGTTATTAAATAAACGACAGAAATAAAGAGTAACGGTAATATCCGTACTCCGGGTCACAACCTGTACTCAAATTATGATCTGAGAGATGTATACGTATGATTAATTCTGAGATGAGCTCCTGATGAACTGTCCACAATAGGACAGAGAAACGCGTTGAGCAACAATCCAGTTCCAAATGAATCTAACTTTAAAAACACAATAAAGGGTCAATCTCTGTGTTCTCAAAAAAACATATGAACACTAAGATCTGTCATCTCACATGAAAACTTAGTTAGGACCACTCAGATCTCTCTTGAAATCCATCTCGCTTGAGTCTGGGGCATGATTGCACACAGTAACATTGCTGGACCAATGATGATCTGCTTTTTTTTTGCATGAATCATCTAATCGTGTCTTGCACTCCATGTTGTGACTGATATAATACGTTCTGTATATCACACGTGATCATCACTCACGAAGGCGCACAAATTGGGGCAATGTCATACCCTACTGTGTACAGCTAGGACATTCGATATTGACTGTCCCTTACCCCTTATAAGGCTGATAACCCAGCACAGCCCAATTATTCTTTTCTTGTCTGTTAGCCCAATATTTTAGCATTATTAATGCAGTTTTGTGTTTTAGTCCATTTCTGTGAAGGGCGAGGTCAATAGTTATATAGACTTCCTACCACTGTGAATTCTGACTACAATAGTGTAGCATTAAATAGCATAGTTACTGAGGCACGTTGGGCACACCCCAGGGCACACGGGGTTCACTTCAAATGTAGTAATCGTAGGTCTAGGATAGATAGGTTTTATTTAAAGGAGGAAGCCGTCTCCTCACTGACGCAGCATAAAATCCTCCTAGAGGATGAGGTAAGTAGGAATATTCTGAGTATGCTCTCTGGAATTTTAAAGGCTGGGTGAGCCAAGGATGGCCTACCTCTAGATGAGTTTTTACTTTGGGGTTCCCTAGCTTGGAGAACTCTGTGGGTCTGGTGTAGTAGCGAAAATAAAGAGTGAAATGTCTATTTCACTATCTGAGCTAACAGAAAAGATGTGCCGGACGCATTCCAACTGCCAACAGTTATCAGTATATGCAGCTTTCGTAGAAACACCCGCACATAACCTCAGGACATATCTTGCTTGCTCGCACGTAACCCTCAGGTGTCATCTGACGACACACTGCTCACCACGCCCCTGCCCCCTCCATCGACCACCCAAAATGTTGCCTGCATCCTACATGAAACCACGGGATAAGGACGTCGATGACAACAGACGCACACGCAGGACCGGATGCAAGAAGAACTTAAATGGTTTAACCTACCACTTGCTTACACGTATCACTTACACTATTTCCGGCATGCCCATAAAGGGAAGTTAACTCACAATGCTATAAAAGATGCTAGTCGCCTACTAATAAATAGAGTAAGGGAAGACTTTATACACTGAACATCTGTGTTAGTGTGATTTTCTTCCGTCGTGCGCACAATCTCTGAGCATTGATCTGGAAGGGTGCAAACATTCCTATTGATTACGCCGTGGACCCCAAATAAATCCACGACACAGGATTCTTTCACCCTAGCTTTTTGTTTTGTTTTTAGATTAAAACTTTGAGTGAAAGTCTTACGGGACCCAAATAGGGTTGCCACCTTTGTCACAAATCAAAGATGTGTCTAATAGGCTGTCAAGACTCTTCAGTCCTACAGAACACCACCCATTCCTACTAATACATTTAGGGACAAATGACAGCAAAAAAGGACCTTGCAACTATCTGTAAAGACTTTGAAGACCTAGGAAAGAAGGTGAAGGAACTAGGAGCACAGACGGTCTTCTCATCCATCCTCCCAGTGGATGGCCATGGAATAAGAAGGTGGAACAGGATTCTAGAAGTGAACAACTGGCTACGTTCATGGTGCCATCAGCAAAGATTTGGATTTCTAGACCATGGACTGAATTACTTATACAATGGACTGCTTTCTAGAGATGGGTTGCACCTTACAAAAACCGTTAAGCATATTTTTGGTGTGCGCGTTCTTTAACTCATTAGGAGAGCTTTAAACTAGAACAATATGGGAAGGGAAGTGAAAAGCCAGGGAAAAATATACAGCTAATTATTACATTTGAGAACCTCGCTATTAGAAGTGGAAAGAAAGAACAAAGACAAAAAATGCAGAAGGCAAGTAGAGGAGCAACAGACCCTCATCACAAACTAACATGTTTCTACACAAATGCACAACATGGGAAATAAACAAGGAGAATTGGAGCTCCTAACACAGGAAGAGAAATATGATGTCATAGGCATCACAAAAACTTGGTGGGATGATAAACATGATTGGAACACAAGGCTTGTAGGATACAACTTATTTATAATAAACAGACCAAAAAAAAGGGTGAGGAGGTGTTGTATGTTAGGAAGACATTCATCACCACCGAGATTCAAGCTCCAGAGCATGGGAGTTCTATAGAAACTGTTTGAGTAAGAATACAAGGAGAGAACAACAGAAAGGACACCATTGTAGGCATTTACTATAGGCCGCCTGGACAAGCAGAAGATATTGTTGAACTCTTTCTACATCAGATGGCCAAGCTCTCCAAAAAGCACAACATAGTGATCATGGGAGATTTTATCCATCCAGACATTTGTTGGGAATCTCTCTCAGGTAAAAGTAATGTATCCAACAAATTCTTATTTACTTTTGATGACAACTTTATCTTTCAGAAGGTCGAAGAGAAAACAAGGGGATCTGCTATCTTGGACCGAATTCTTGCCAACAGGGAGGGAATGGTTGAGGATTGAGGAAGTTAGGGTGGCTGGGACCTGAGGAGGCAGTGATCATGCTATCCTTGAATTTTCGATAAAAAGAGGAGGAAGACCTGAGAAGATTCAGACCTCAAGGTCGGATTTCAGAAACGCAGATTTTAATGAACTCAGAAAGAGGGTAGGAAGAATCCAATGGCTGAATGTTCTTTAGGACAGAAAAGTCCAAGAAGGTTGGGAAATATTGTGAAATGAGATTCTCAAAGCACAATCGTTACCAATCCCTAAAAGGAAGAAGAATGGGAAGCATTTAAAGAGACCAGGATGGATGAACACAGAACTTGCACACATGTTAAAAACAAAGAAAAATATGTTTATCAAATGGAAAGAGGGTGAAATATCTAAAGAAGAATTTAATCGGATCTGCAGAAACCGTAGGGCAAGTGTCAGAAAACCTAAAGCTAATAATGAATTTAGGCTTGTTAAAGAGGCCAAAAGCAATAAAAAAGGATTTGGGGGTCAAAAGAAAAATCAAAGATGTTATTGGATGCTTACAAGATGAAAACGGTGAATTGGTTAAGAAGGATTTTGGGAAGGCCAAACTTTTAAATTCCTATTTGGTATCCGTTTTCTCTTAGAAAGTAGATGGAACATCAACTGATATTCTCTGTGCTATTGGGGGAATAAAAGAGTGTAGGCTATCTGTAAGCAGAGAGATGGTGAGGGAACACTTAGCTAACTTACATGAATTTAAGTCTCAAGGTCCAGATGAATTACATCCTAGAATACTAAAGGAAGCAGTGGAGGTAATTACTGAGCCACTCGTCATAATCTTTGAAAATTCTTGGGGAACAGGAGAAGTCCCAGAAGATTGGAAAAGGGCAAATGTTGTCCCTATCTTCAAAAAGGGAAGAAGGTGGATCCAGGAAACTACAGGCCTGTGAGCCTGACTTCTATACTGGGAAAGATCTTTGAACAAATTATTAAACAGCATGTATACAAGTACTTGGATGAAAATGGAGTAATTAACCAGAGCCAGCATGGGTTTGTAACAAACAAGTCATATCAGACTAATCTAATTGCCTTCTATGATAGTATCACTGACTGGGAAGATGTAGAAGGGTGCAGACAGCACAACCTTGCACCGTATTCAGCCAGGCAGGAAATATGCAACTGCCACAGAGAGGGAACCTGATCCAAATAGGTCCCTTAAAATTTCCAATGAGTATAGATATAGGAGTGGCATATTTTTCAAATATGTATCACTGACTGGGTTGATCAGGGAAATGCGGTGGATATAGTATATCTTGACTTTAGTAAAGCATTTGACAAAGTATCTCATACTATACTTATTGAAAAAATGACCAAATTTGGGATTGACATGACAACTGTTAGGTGGATTCAGAAGTGGCTGAGTGATTGTACTCAGAGTGGTCATAAATGGCTGCACATTAGAGATGAGTGAGTACACTCGTCCAAGCTTGATGCTCGTTCGAGCATTAGGGTACTCGAGATGCTCGTTACTTGAGACAAACACCATGTGGTACTCGAGTCAATTGCATTTCCTTCCCTGCATGTTTAGCGCCATTTTCTAGCCAATAAACATGCGGGGAAGGCATTACCACTTCTTGCTGTGACGTGCCAGCCCTATCCCACCCCACAGTAGTGAGTGGCTAGGCCGATAAGGTGACTGCCTAGTACTTAAACTGGTCCCGCCCGTGGCTCGCCTCAGACGCATGCTGGCAGAGGTTGGGGAAAGTGCTGCTGCTTATACAGGGAAAGTGTTAGAGTAGGATCTTGTCTACAAGAACCCCAACGGTCCTTCTTAGGGCTACTCTTCATAGTGTGCATTACTGTTGTGGCTGGCTGGGAGCTGTAGTGCACCATTTTTTTATTTTTTTTTTAAGCATCTCAGGCTGTTCAGGTCATTTCAACTATAGTGTTCTCAGTCTGCAGTGTATTATACAGAGTTTAGGGAAAGAGCCGCTTATATAGGGAAAGTGTTAGAGTAGGATCCTGTCTTCAAGAACCCCAATGGTCCTTCTTAGGGCTAAATTTGACCGTGTGCATTATAGTTGTGGCTGGCTGGGAGCAGTAGTGCATCAATTTTTGTATTACGCATCTAGGCCATTTGCCAGCCTTTCAGTAATAGCGTTCTCAGCCTGCAGTAAAGTACAACCAGCTCTCACCGTGAAACTGCACTCTAATATTTCCTAGTCTACCGCAAACTACTTCAGTTATACCGTTCCGTATCTGCATGGGTGTCCAAGTGAGGGTGTGGGCACAGGCCGAGTTCCTGGTCGTGGTGAATCACAGCCGGCTGCTGCAAGATTAGGAGAGAGGCAAGTTTCTAGGCTCCCCACCTTCATATCACAATTTACGGGTCTGCATGGCAGACCTTTATTACAAACAGAGCAGTGCAAGCAGGTCCTGTCATGGATGGCAGAAAATGCGTCTAGCAATGTATTGACTACCCAGTCTTCTACGCAGTTCACTACTACCGGCCTAGGGACTGCTACTCTGAATGCTCTGGCTGCTTCTCCTTCTTCCCAGCCATCTTTCTCCATGGAAATGACATATTCTGAGCAGGCAGACTGCCAGGAATTGTTCTCGGGTCCCTGCCCTGAGTGGGAAAAAATGGTTCCTCTCTCACCTGACGAGTTTGTCGTGACCGATGCCCAACCTTTGAAAAGTTCCCAGAGTCTGGGTGATGAGGCTGTGGACTTCCGGCAACTGTCTCAAGAGCTTTTTGTGGAGGAGAATGATGAGACACAGTTGTCTGTCAGTGAGATGGTAGTAAGGGCAGTAAGTCCGAGGGAGGAGTGCACAGAGGATTGAGAGGAAGAGCAGCTGGACGATGAGGTGACTGACCCCACCTGGTTTGCTAAGCCTACTGAGGACAGGGTTTCAGAGGGGGAGGCAAGTGCAGCAGCAAGACAGGTTGAAAGAGGAAGTGGAGTGGCCAGGGGTAGCGGCAGGGCCAGAGCGAAGAATCCCCAAACTATTTCCCAAAGCACCCCCTCACGCAAGCCTCCGTGCAGAGGGCTAGGTGTTCAAAGGTGTGGATGTTTTTTAGTGAGAGCACGGACGATTGTCGAACGGTGGTGTGCAACCTGTGTTGCACCAAGATCAGCCAGGAAGCAACCACTACCAGCCTCACCACCACCAGCATGCGCAGGCATATGATGGCCAAGCACCCCACAAGGTGGGACGAAGGACATTCAGCGCCTTCGGGTCACATCACTGCCTCTTCCCCTGTGCCCCAACCTGCCACACAGATCCAATTCCCCTCCCAGGACACAGGCATGAGCGCCTCCCGGCCTGCACCCACACCCTCACCTCCACTGTCCTCCACTCTATCCAGCAATGTCTCTCAGCACAGCGTTCAGCTGTCGCTAACACAAGCATTGGAGCGAAAGCGCAAATATGCCGCCACACACCCGCACGCACAAGCTTTAAACGTGCACATTGCCAAATTAATCAGCCTGGAGATGCTGCCATACAGGCTTGTGGAAACGGAGGCTTTCAAAAACATGATGGCGGTGGCGGTCCTGTGCTACTCGGTCCCCAGTCGCCACTGTTTTTCCCGGTGTGCCATCCCAGCCCCACACCAGCATGTCTCCTGCAACATAAAACATGCCCTCACCAACGCAGTTACTGGGAAGGTTCACTTAACCACCAACACGTGGACAAGTACTGGTGGGCAGGGCCACTATATCTCCCTGACAGCACATTGGGTGAACTTGGTGGAGGGTAGGACCGAGTCAAAGCCTGGGAACGCTCACGTACTACCCACACCCAGAATAACGTGTCCTACCTGGGTGCTGGTATCTGCGGCGTTTTATGCCACCTCCTCCAAACCCTCCCCCTCCTCCTCCTCTGCCACGTCTAGCTCTCAATTAAGAAGTGTGAGCACGTCGCCAGCAGGCGGTAGCGTGCGGCAGCACAGTGGTTGGCAAGCGTCAGCAAGCCGTTCTGAAACTAATCAGCTTAGGTGACAAGAGACACATGGCCCCCGAGCTGTTGCAGGGTTTGACAGAGCAGACCGACCTCTGGCTTTCGCCGCTGAGCCTTCAACCGGGCATTGTCGTGTGTGACAACGGCCGTAACCTGGTGGCAGCTCTGCACCCTTACACACGTGCCATGCCTGGCCCACGTCTTCAATCTGGTGGTTCAGCAGTTTCTAAAAAAATACCCCCACTTGTCTGACCTGCTGGGCAAGGTGCGCCGCGTCTGCGCACATTTCCGCAAGTCCACCACGGACGCTGCTACCTTGAGGACTCTGCAATGTCGGTTTCAGCTGCCAGAGCACCGACTGCTGTGTGTCATACCCACTAGCTGGAATTCTACTTTGCACATGTTGGCCAGCCTGTACGAGCAGCGTATAGCAATAGCGGAATACCAGCTGCAACGTGGGCTGTGGAGTGGTAGCCAGCCTCCGCAATTCTTTAATGAGGAGTGGGCATGGATGGCAGATATCTGCCAGGTCCTCGGAAACTTTGAGGAGTCTACCCAGATGGTGAGCGGCGATGCGGCCATCATTAGTGTTACCATTCCGCTGCTTTGCCTGCTGAGAAGTTCGCTGTAAAGCATAAAGGCCGACACTTTGCGGTTGGAACAGGAGACGGAGAATGACAGTATGTCGCTTGATAGCCAGACCACCCTCATGTCTATATCTCAGCACGGTTTGGAGGAGGAGGGGGAGGGGGAGGAGCAGGAGGAGGAGGGGGATGAGACAACTGGGCACACTGCAGAGGGTACCCATGCTGCTCACCTCTCATCTGTTCAGCGTGCATGGGCTGTAGAGGAGGAGGAAGATCCTGAAAGTCATCTTCCTAGTGAGGACAGCGATGTGTTGCCTACTTGGACCCTGGCACACATGGCTGACTTCATGTTAGGCTGCCTTTCCCATGACCCTCATGTTAGATGCATTCTGGCCAACACGGATTATTTGGTGTACATCCTTCTCAACCCATGGTATAAGGAGAACCTTTCCACTCTCATTCCTGAAGAAAGAGGAAAGGGGTACGAGAGTGATGCAATACCACAGGACCCTGTGGAAAAAGTGATGCTAAAGTTCCCATCAGCGCTAGTGGCAAAAGACGCAGTGGCAGAAGACGCAGTTCCGAAGGCCAAGTAGCAGGGGAGGCGCAGTGTTCAGGCAGCATGTCCAGAGCAGGCAGGGGAACACTCTCCAAGGCCTTTGCCAGCTTTATTGCTCCCCAGCAAGACTGTGTCACCACTCCCCAGTCAAGGCTGAGTTGGCGGGAGCACTGTAAAAAGATGGTAAGAGGGAGTACGTAGCCGATCGTAGCACCGTCCTCCGTGATGCCTCTGCTCCATACAACTTTTGGGTGTCAAAGCTGGACACGTGGCACGAACTTGCGCTGTATGCCCTGGAGGTGCTGGCCTGCCCTGCCGCTAGCGTCTTGTCAGAGAGGGTGTTTAGTGCAGCTGGGGAAATTATCACGGATAAGCGTACCCACCTGTCAACTGCCAGTGCCGACATGCTTACACTCATAAAGATATACAAAGGCTGGATTTCCCCAGACTTCTCTTCTCCAACGACGGAAAGCAGTGGAAACTAATGATTCTTTTCGCTGCAACAGGAGAAAAATGCATCCTCTATCACCACAAAAAAAGGGGGAATTAGCTCTGTCAATCACTCTCGGATATTATTACTCCTCCTCCTAAAACAGCATGTCATCACGCTGAACTGCCAATTTTTCTGCAGCCCAAAAGGCTCTGTTTAAAAGGTTTTTACAATTTTTCAAAGTTTCAAAAGTATTGATACTTTAACAGAAACCAATTTTTTTCACAGGGCTGCCTCCAGGTTCTGTTACAAATTAAGCAACAGGGAGCTGTATCTTTAAAACCTGCCCTCGTGGTTGTGCACTTGTACTCTTGGTACACCAATTTTTCTGGCCCTTGCCTATACTGTTATCTAACTAATTTTTCCCGCCTTCGCCTACACTCTTGGTACACCAATGTTTCAGGGGTCCACCTACACTCTTGCTACAGAAATGTTACAGGGGTCTGCCTATACTTTTGGTACAGAAATGCGGTGTTTTACCTGTCTGACACAAATACACTGACTGACTAGGGTATAAATGTGGGCCAAGGTCCTTGGCGGGGTGAAACTCTGCCATGTTTGGGTGCTCTGATTTCTTCTTGTGTAATACCATTTTTGTGCACTGACAGCATAGGCAAGCCCAAGGAACTCAAAGACTTCCCATTGCGGTGTTGAGCTATCTGACACCTACACAGAATGAATTGTGTGGGGACACATGGATTTCCCATTGCTATCTAACTCGCGGCACCTTGGGTCACACAAGGTGGAGGCTGGGACCGAGCCTCACCCTGGGCCCGCTCACATGCTTCCCACACAGAGTATTGCTGCATTGTGGAGATGTGTAGAAGTGCTGGCACCTGAGTACCCTTTATGCCCACGTTTGCGGCTCCTGACAATTTTGTGAAGGAGGTGGCACGGGATTGGAATGATGATCGTACGTCAATTTATCATCAATTCTCATCAGCATTGCGGGCTATCGCCCACACTTTCAGAGAGGGTCGCTGCCTGGCCCTGCCAACCCTCTGCAGTGTGTGCCTCCAGTTCCTCCTCATCTAGTACGCGCTTATTAATATGGGAGTGGTGTGGCTATGAAGCGAGCGTGTGGCATGAGGGCAGCTGAACGCTGCACAGGGAAACTTTTGTGTGCGCTGTGGACGCAGGGTTGTGCTGGGGGAGGGGGGGTTGGACTGCAATGCCAGCATGTAACCCAGGAGAAGAGGCAGTGGTGTCACCCGCAGGCAGTGATTGTCCTTGGTTGCAGGTAGTGTGGTGCTTAGCTAAGATGTGCCAGCGCGTGTGCCTTGCTAATGAGGGTTTGTCCGAAGTAAATTGTTAGGGGGGTGATGCCAGACTCTTGCCCCTATTTTGGCTTAATAGTGTGACCCGGGAGCCTCAGATGCAGCCATCCCTGCTGCCCCTGCCCTTACCTATTCGTTTCTGTGGTGTTTCCATGACTTTCTGATGCTTTTTGGTGTGTGACAAGTCATGACCTATGCGGAGCGTCGGTCCCATATAAAAAAAATGCTTGCGTCCCCCATTGACTTCAATGGGGTTCGCTACTCGAAACGAGCTCTCAAGCATTACGAAAAGTTCGACTCGAGCAACGAGCACCCAAGCATTTTGTTGCTCGCTTATCTCTACTGCACATCCAAGTGGAAGAATGTATCAAGTGGGGTACCACAAGGCTCTGTCCCAGGCCCAGTGTTGTTCAACATTTTTATAAATGATCTGAGGAGGGAGTTAATGGGAAACTGATCAAATTTGCTGATGGCACAAAGCTAGGAGGGATAGCTAACACTAGGGAAGAGAGAGTATTCAAAAAGATCTAGAAAAGCTTGCACAGTGGGCGGCGACTAACAGAATGGGATTTAACAAGGAGAAATGCAAAGTACTACATCTGGGCAAGAAAAATGAAGAAAGCATATGCAGCATGGGAGGAATTGGGCTAAGCAACACATGTGAAAAAGACTTGGGTATACTAATAGATCATAGACTGAACATGAGTCAACAATGTGATGCAGCAGCCAAAAAGGCAAACACAATTCTGGGATGTATTAAGAGAAGCATAGAGTCTAGATCACGTGAGGTCATTATCCCCCTCTACTCTTCCTTAGTCAGACCTCATCTGGAATACTGTGTCTAGTTCTGGGCGCCCCACTTTAAAAAAGACATCGACAAACTGGAGCAAGTTCAGGGAAGAGTCACCAAGATGATGAACAGTCTACAGATCATGTCCTTAGAAGAACAGTTAAAGGATCTGGGAAGGTTTAACTTCTAAAAAAGAAGGCTGAGAGGAGACTTAATAGCGGTCTACAAATATCTGAAGGGCTGTCACAGTGCAGAGGGATCAGCCCTATTCTCATCTGCACAAGGAAAGACTAGAAGCAATGGGATGAAACTGAAAGGGAGGAGACACAGATTAGATATTAGACAGTGAGGGGGATCAATAAGTGGAACAGGTTGCCACGGGAGGTGGTGAGTTCTCTTTCAATGGAAGTGTTCAAACTAAGGCTGGACAGACATCTGTCTGGGATGATTTAGTGATCCTGCACTGAGCAGGGGGCTGGACCCGATGACCCTGGAGGTCCCTTCCAACTCTACCATTCTAGAAGTTATATATGTGTTCCAGGGATGGGTATAGAGAATGGGTATAGGCTGTGGGTATCGGTATAGGGTATGCATATGTGTATATATATACTTATGTTGCTTATGTGTGTCTGCAGGATTATTAGATATGATTTTCTATTCATTTTGTTTTGAAATATATATATTATGTTTTTATATAAATTACTTGGTGTAAACCGGACATGCATGGATGGTTATGCGGCCCAGTCAGGGTTTTTTTTTTCTTCTCTTGGTTTTATTTTGTAAATATCTCTTTTTGTTTGTACTGTTGTATTTTGATGATTTTAAGTTGGTTTATTATGCTTTTGGCAATTTTCCCGTTTATTCTTTGCTATTATCCTTTAACCCAGTTGTGTTATCATGTAAACACAGTGTTGATAACAAGCTGTGTGCCCGTCCCAAGCCTGGTACAATGGGGAGGGGTGGAGAAGAAAAGACTACTGCAATGATTTGCTTAAAACTCATTTGAAGATACGGTGCTGGGACGGATTGCATCCCTGCCGAGCTGCTCAAGCCCCGGCCAGTCCGGACGCTATTAGCACTCCGACGCAAGATTTGGGAAACCAAATAATGGCCAAATGATTAACAACGTCAGTTCCCAAAAAAAGCGACCCGAGAGAATGCTCAGAGTACAGGAGAAAAGCCCTAACATCACATGCAAGCTAAATCCTACTGCAGATTCTACAAACACATGACAGCGACAGCGGGGCCGAAACTCCAAGGGGCACAAGGAAGAGCAACAAGAGACCAAGCTACAAATCTCTGATAGTTCATGGGATATGAAAGAAAGAAGCCGTACAGAACAGAACGGTGCGGAGGGGCAGATACACAAAGTGTCTGAGTGTCGCCCGACTAAACGGATCCAGATAGATGTTATTCTTTATTATGCTTTTTACTTTGAAAATAAAAAGTTCTGCTGTATCTAATCCCATTCTGTGTGATACTGTCTGCTGAGCCGTGTATCTAACCCTATCCTGTGTGATACTGTCTGCTGAGCTGTGTATCTAATCTTATGCTGTGCGATACTAACTGCTGAGCGGTGTATCTAATCCTACCATGTGTGATCCTGCCTGCTAAAATGTGTATCTAATCCTATCCTGTGTGATACTATCTGCTGAGCCGTGTACCTAATCCTACAATGTGTGATACTGCCTGATGAGCTGTGTATCTAATCCTATCATGTGTAATACTGTCTGCTGAGTCGTGTATCTAATCCTACCATGTGTGATACTGTCTGCTGGGCTGTGTATCTAATCCTATCCTGTGTGATGCTGTCTGCTGAGCCGTGTATCTAATCCTATCATGTGTGATACTGTCTGCTGAGCCGTGTATCTAATCCTATTCTGTGTGATACTGTCTGCTGAGCCGTAAATCTAATCCTACTATGTGTGGTACTGTCTGCTGAGCTGCTGTATCTAATCCTATCATGTGTGATACTGCCTGCTGAGCTGGGTATCTAATCCTATCATCTGTGATACTGTCTGCTGAGTTGCTGTATCTAATCCTATCTTGCGTGATGCAGTCTGTTGAGCTGTGTATCTAATCCCATCCTGTGTGATACTGTCTGTTGAGCTGTGTATCTAATCCTATCCTGTGTGATACTGTCTGCTGAGCTGTGTATCTAATCCTATCATGTGTGATACTGCCTGCTGTGCTGCTGTATCTAATCCTATCATGTGTGATACTGTCTGCTGAGTTGTGTATCTAATCCTACCGTGTGTGATACGGTCTGTTGCGCTGCTGTATCTAATCCTACCGTGTGTGATACATTCCCTTTCTGCCGGTCTCGGCTCTGCTGTTCCGGCGCGGAGTGCTCGGCTCTGTAGCAATAATATGTAATAAATGAAGCCATGAGCTATAAGGGAACGTCCGCCCCCCTCTTGGCAGATGTCTGCAATCTACAGACGCGGCTCAGAATTCTAATTCCGCATCATCTTATGGAGCCTTGAAAATGAATAGTCTGAAGTGAATTATGGGAAGTCTGTGTTTTCCCCGTGAGGCTGCGGGATATTAGCGTTGCTGTGGCATCTCCGTGCTGTGACATACGCCGTGTAAATCTGTCTCCTCGCTGACGCTCACTTGGAGAACGAGCAGCAGCTGGCAGTGTGCAGCTTCATAATGTCCCCCCAAAAAAGGAATCAACTGCTGCCGAAAGCAGGGGGGCACAAACTTATTTTGGTCCATGGATATCATAAAATGACAAAACATTCAGTTCTATAAAACTTCACTCCATATCTGCCCATAACTCCCAATTTTTCAACAACAGTAAAAGGGCCAACAGTAGTGGTGCATGTAGCGCCACGAGACAAATTTTTATTACAGGCCACGCCCCTTTCATGCAAAGCCACGCCCTCTGTGTCCCATAATAGTGCCCCTTAGTGATTCACTCACAGTAACAGTCACCCCCTTTATGGAACCAGTAGTAATAGTGACCCGAGTTGTAATATTGATCCCCTTAGTAGCCCCAGTAGTAATAGTGACCCCCCCCCCTTACTTGCCTTAGTAGAAATAGTGTCCCTCATTAGTTGCCCCAGTCTTAATTGGTACCATCATCAGCGAAGCTGTTTGGGATGACTTGGATCTTGAAGTACAAAATTCCCTGACTACTGAAACTAAACTCTAGGGCAAGACGGACATTTATGGGAACGAACGGGAGCCACTATGGCCACTGCATACCGAGAGGTATTCTCATCTCAGCTATAGTAATGATGTAGCCAGGGTCAAGCAAAGAAGTGTCTCCAAGCTCCAACGCTGCGGCGGATGGCATAGATGAGGCAGGTAATGTTAGGCTCAATTCTTGAAGACTGACCAATGTCTCTCGGTCAACATGACACCAGACCGGGACATGGCCGGGATCAGGCCATACTAGATCGAGTTGCAGCCTAAAAGTGAACTGAGCTCTTGATAAAACTAGAATCTGTACAAGCCGACTGTAGGAGGCGTAGTCCAAAGGGGCCATATTGATGCTCTGAAACGTAGATCGAACAATATGACAGCTCCATTAACAATATAGTTCTGGTTTACAAAGTCTGTGGTCTCTAAAAGTCCTTCCCGTTTATTGATATAAAGTGTCTCGGTCTGCCTGGAATAGGTCCTCACTCCTCACACATCTTTACATGCCCGCTTCTGGGCCAATCAATCAGTGGTGGATTCACTATTACTATCTATGTCAGTGTGTAAGCGGAGGGGGGTGACTGGGTATAGTCTCTGACTTCCACCTTTTCCAAAACAAAATAACTTTTTTGATATAAATCAGGACAAATGCTACAGCTGTTCCTCCTAAGCTGCTCTAGGGAGTATCCTCAGCTCCTAAGCATGCAGCATAGCGGCCTTACACTCACTACTTCCTGTGCCATGCAGAGACTCCATTCCCTCACTCCCTCCCCTCCAAAGGCACGGGGGCCATATCTTCCACAGTCAACACAAACATCAACAACACTAAAACACCCTTACTACACTGATTGGCCAAGATGGGGATACCCCTTTAAGAGGACAGAGCTCTCCATATTGGGACTCGGGAACCTTGAGTTATGTCTCTTCACCTCTCTCCATGGGAACTTATATCATCAGCCTAAAGAAACACATGTTCTACATTTCAAAATGCAATGCAACAATCTGACCATCCCCCGTGTGTAATTATGAGAATTAAAACTTTACAAGCTGATTATTTTTTTTGCCTCATCATTAAAGTGTATTCCACATAAAGGAGGTCATCCTGGTAGCTGCGCCCCCTTCTGGATTTCTAAACTAGACAAACCCCTCCAGGTACATTTTGCCAGAGTATACTATTACCATTAATTGATCACCCCGTCATTAAAGGGATTGCCTGGATTAGAAATACTCTATTAGTAAATTGTCAATTAATAGTGGTGTTCTTCTGTTCAAGACATTTATCCCTTAGTAATAGTGAAGAACAGCTTCAAAGAGTATCTCTGACTGTGGAGGACTCAACATATCCATACATTACATGGACAGCCCATTGGTTTAGATTTCAACTGTGTAATGCTAATTTTCTCCTGTGGTGGCGCTGCAGGGAAACTGAACACTTATCATACTGCCAGGTTCTCTTGCAGATTGTAGCTGATCGCAAGCGGATGCCTCTTTAAGTAAACATTTCCTGAAAAGGGTTTTGCCACAGTCTAGATAAGCAATAATATTAGACGTGACCGGGTTTCCCAGCCTTCTCCGTCTTGGGGCACCCGTGGGAATATTTTTTATAATCAACTGCTCAGATTTGCAAGTGAAACAGCTATTTTCCAACAAAATTATATGGCCCCTTAACAAACAATTTAAAAACTGGAGAGGCCAAAGGCAAGATAGTAAGATGGTGTTAATTGTGGCCTCCGACCACATGGCTGCATTGTGTAGGGGGCAGTCCTGGTAGGTCACTATGGCACAGTGTCCATTAAGGCTCCTATTGGGCTTCGAGAATGTCTCTCTGTAGGCAGTACCTCGTTACCTTGTGTGGGAGGTCTGATGTCCCATAATGAGTGCTGGCCTGTGCAGAAGAGCTGGGGAGACTGGTGTTCTGGTGGATAGTACAGGCAGAAATGGAGGGATGTCTCCTTTGTATAAGACCAATAGCAGGTTGGACTTGTCCTTGCCGTCAACATGCAGAGGAATCATTACCAAAGGGCATTATTGAATGAGGGCATGCGGGGAACTAATAATGTGAGGGCATCACAAATACGTATTATTACTATGAGGGGATCACTGAGGGGCACTATTACTGTGAGGGGGCACAAAGGGAATGGCTTAGCAAAAAAGGGGTATGGTCTAATGGTAAAAATTTGCAGCAGCAGGCATAGCTGGGACGCAACAATTGTTCCCTTTTCGTTCTTCAAAACTTAGGAGGTATGCCTTCTAGCCTGGATCAAAGTAGATCGAATGAACTGTATAGTGTTCCTCCATGGAGTAGGAGGAAACGGAAAGTGTATCTATGCTCAGGCTCCTCCCACCCGGATGTAGAACAGTTGTAGAAAGATGCTGTAAAAGGGATTCTCAGTCTGAAGTGTTGCAGTACTTCTGGCAGTACTCAGCATCCCAGGGTAATACGCCATCCTGATTGGGGATTGCAGTCTTAAAAGGTCATTAAAGGGGTTTTCTGGTTGTAAACTATTGAAGGCCTATCCTTACGATAGGCTATCAATAATAGATCAGCGGGACTTTACTGCCCCGATGCCCACCAATCAGCAGTTTTCAGAGTTGGTTTGCCTGTGCATTGAGCTAATTTCTGCAGAAAATATGCCCCCACTGCTGTGGCCACCCTTGGTATTACATGCAAAGTCCCCACTACAGCGAATGAAAACTTTGCATGCAATTCCAAGCCTGGCCACAGCAGTAGGGACAGAGCTGTCTGCTTCCTGCAGAAATCAGCTCAATGCAGGGATGCCCGGTGGAGATCCCGAGTGGCAGACTGCTGTTGATCTACTAATGACAGGCCATTAATTGGTTACAACCGGACAACCAATTTAAACATTTTTTGATGTAAATCAAACTACTGTATTTGAAGAATTCTGATGAGGGACGCCCAACATCTACTGTAAATCTTCAGAGTTTCCATATAAATGTTCACTGTCTCGCTCTGTAATGGTTTGGATCCGCGGACGCTGATGGCAGTGAGATCTGTGCTTCAGATTGTTTATTTAGTCACCCTTTTTGATGTAAAATTCTCTGTCGCTGGAGTAATATTTTATTAATAGCGGCCTTTCTGCCTGAAAACTAACAAGGCTTCACAGGCCCAATAGATTAAAAAATAATAGCTTTTGCTTGGTATTGTTACGTGGGATACGTCAAACTGTTGGGCGTTTGACGCCTCTGAACATGGTACAAGAGTCGCTGGCTAGAACGGCTGTCTCAGACTCTTTCTGCATAGACAATGCGCCAAAGTTCCTCTTAATGTGCTGTCTGTCTAGCAATGAGCATCGTGGAAATACTTCCAACTTATTTTGTCATGTTTTTGAAGTCTCCCTTCAAAGAGACCTGGCAGCTCCTGGGGGCGGACATCACCGCACATGCGGAAGCTAATCAACAGCGTTGGCTGAACGGAAACCTAAATGCTTCTGATGACTCAAATGCTGAGGGATCGGCTTTGCTTATTCTGAAATTGCCTGTGACAAATCTGACTACTGATTCTGCCTTTTATCGTTTGATATCGGTGGTGGGACCCGCCTAAAAGCAGAAATATGCTAAAATTCAATTCTTTACATTTGGCGTCTTACAGAAGGAGCATTGGTTGTCCTAACCCTAAAAGGTCCACCAGAGATATTGGGGTCCGAGTTGACAAGGAGAATTGAGAAGAGAGAAATCGATACATCTGACTTTGAAACCTTTATTTCACACCAAAACTGCTGGTTGCCCCTAAGAGTTGTCAGTTTTTAATTGACACAAACCTGAATGCACTGAGATAGAAATGCCAGGCTGCTGCACAACTTGGCCTGCAGTTATGTCATAACATAGTATGATAGGCTGAATAAACTAATCTAGTTCAGCCTGTTTCAACCCCCTTGTTGATCCAGAGGAAGGCAAAAAAAACAAGAGCCAATTAGCCCATTCGGGGGAAAAATTACTCCATAATGGCAATCAG
Organism: Eleutherodactylus coqui; assembly: GCF_035609145.1. Lineage (NCBI taxonomy): Eukaryota > Metazoa > Chordata > Amphibia > Anura > Eleutherodactylidae > Eleutherodactylus > Eleutherodactylus coqui. The sequence goes on from NC_089849.1 coordinate 7,848,578, forward strand.
AATAATCTCTGGATCAACCTTTGATAGTTCCTACCTGTCTGTAGACCCAGAACAACAACCTGCTGGTCACCTAATGTCTATATCCTGTAATATCGTAGCACTCTAGAAAGACATCTAGTCCCTCTTAAACTCCTCTATGGATCCTGCCATCACCACGTCCTCAGGCAGAGAGTTCCACAGTCTCACTGCTCTTACAGTAAAGAACCCCCTTCTATGTTGGTGATGAAACCTACTTTCCTCTAATCGTAGCGGATGCCCTCTTGTTACCATCGCAGTCCTGGGTATAAACAGATCCTGGCAGAGATCCTTTTATTGTCCCCTCATGGATTTATACAGAGTTATTTGGTCGCCCCTTAGCCGTCTTTATTCTGGGGTGAATAATCCCAGTTTTGGTGCCTCTCTGGGTATTCCAGTCCCGTCATTCCATGTATTAGTTTAGTTGCCCTTCTTTGAACCCCCTTCAGCACTGTGACATCTTTCCTGAGCACCGGTGACCAGAACTGTGCGCAGTATTCCATGTGAGGCCTGACAAGTGCCTTATATAATGGGAGGATAATGTTCTCGCCCCTCGCCCCTATACCTCTTTTAATGAACCAAAAGACTTTATTTTCCTTTGCAGCAGCTGACTGGCATTGATTGCTCTATTTAAGTCTACAATCCACTAGTACCCCCAGGTCTTTTTCCATATCACTTTTCCCTAGCTGTACCCCATTTAGTGTATATTGGTGACATCCGTTTCTCCTGCCCATGTGCATAATCTTACATTTATCCACATTGAACTTAATTTGCCATTTCCCCCCCCCCAAGCCCCCAGCTTATCTACATCCTTCTGTAGCCGCACATTGTCCTCCGTTGTATTAATTATATTGTATAATTTTGTTTCATCTGCAACTATTGATATTTTGCTGTGCAGCCCCTCTATCAGGTCATTGATAAATATATTGAACAGAATGGGGCCTAATACTGAACCCTGTGGCCCCCGCTAGTGACGGTGGCCCAATTAGAGTACAATTTATTATGTCAGGCAGATATGTAAGTGATTACAGTTGTGATTTGGTTAGACACCGAAGGGACAAAAGGTTTCAATAAAGACTCATAAAAGACCCTGTGAACCTCCCATGTAAGTGGAAAGTCCAGTTCACAGGGGAGAGGATTCACTACACGTGTGACAACAACGGGACCCACGTAACTCGGCGCCAGCTTCAAGGATAGGACTAGAGATGAGCGAGCACCAAAATGCTCGGGTGCTCGTTACTCGAGTCGAACTTTCAGTGATGCTCGAGAGTTCGTTTCGAGTAATGAACCCCATTGAAGTCAATGGGCGACTCGAGCATTTTGTATATGACTGGTGCTCCGCTAAGGTTTTCATTTGTGAAAATCTTAGCAAATCACCAAAGTCATGTAAAAAACACAGAAATGGATAGGGCAGGCGAGGAGCAACATGCAGAGCTGCATTTCGGGCTCCGAGGTCTCACTATTAAGCCACAATAGTGGCAAGAGTGAGCCCCCCCCCCCCCCCCCCCGCACTGTCAGCATAAAGATCGTTCTCCTCTGAGAAGAACGATGGTAGCCCATTGAATTCAATGGAGCCGGCAATACAGTATCTCGAGCACCCTAATACTCAAACGAGCATCAAGCTCGAACGAGTATGCTCGCTCATCTCTAGATAGGACCTTTAATTTGAGATTTTTGGAAGACAGGTAAACCTTCTGCCCTACGCTGTAAGGTCCAGACACTAATAGCCTCCTCCCACTACGCAACTGCATACGAGCCCCCGTTGCTTTCAAGTTTTTCTGTACTTCTTTCCATACTCCTTGCAGCGTATCTGTGGTGACGGAGTAGGAATCGCTGTAAGAAAGCGAGGATGCTGCCCGTATACACAAAAAAAATGGAGATACCCCAGTGGAAGAACAAATGCGGCTGTTCAGCGCAAACTCTGCCAACGGCAGGAACTCTGCCCACTGATGAGCCTTTTTGCTAGCAAACAACCATAGATATTGCACTAAATCTTGGTGCTTCCGCTCCGTCTGACCAATGGTTTCCGGGTGGAATGCTGACGAGAAGGAAAGTGACGTTCCTAAATTTCTACAGAAGGCTCGCCAAAACTGCGCAACAAACTGAACCCCGCGATCAGATGCAATGTTTTCGGGCACCCCATGGAGGCGAATGATTTCCTTTACAAAAATCCTTAAAAATTCTATTGCCGAAGGTAGTATCTTTAACGCCACAAAATTTGCCATCTTCGAGAACCGATCGACAGCCACTAAAATAGTAGTGAACTTTTGAGATTCCGGTAGGTCGGTGATAAAGTCTACCGATACCTGCGACCACGGGCGCGAAGGTCCCGGTAACGGTCTCAGAGGCACCTCTGGAGGACGCCGATGACTTTTATTGCATGCACAGGCAGAGCATCCCTTAGCTAAGTAGCGGATCTCCTGAGCCATGCCTGGCCACCAGAAGTGTCTGGAACAAAGATCCAGAGTCCCCTGTACCCCCGGATGGCCTGCGAAAACCGAAGAGTGAGATTCTTCAATGACTCTGAGACATAAGGTCTCTGGCACAAACCATCTACCCTCCGTACCCCTGAAGAGGCGTCCTGCTGACAGTTCTGTAGTTGGGGACGAGGTTGGTTTCTACCGCTGCCACCACCACCTCAGGTGCCAAGATATTCTCAGGAGTAACTGTCTCACTTTCCGGCGACCCGAAACTCCGTGACAGGGTGTCCGCCTTCACATTCTTTTCTCCCGGAATATAAGTTACGTGACGAAAAACAATGCCCACCTGGCTTGACGAGCAGTGAATCGTTTAGCATTGGCAAGATATACCAAGTTTTTGTGATCGGTATACACTGTAATGGCGTGTCTAGCCCCCTCAAGATGGTGCCGCCGCTCTTCAAGGGCTCATTTGATCGCCAGTAACTCACGGTACCCACGTCATAGTTACGTTCTGCCAAGCTAAACTTCCGAGAAAAGAATGCACATGGGCAATACCCGGATCTCCCACTGACTTCTTGAGACAACATAGCTCCTGCTTCAACCTCAGACTCATCTACCTCAACGAAAAATGGCCCCCGCGCGTCCAGCTGTATCAACCCTGGGCAGTGGTAAATACAGCTACTTTTGTCAGACTCCATCTGAATCTCCATGGGTGAAATCACATAGCCCAGGAAAGATACTCGTTTGGTACCAAATATGCATTTCTCCAACTTGACAAACAGTTGGGTTAGAACCAGCCTCAAATGCCGCAACCAGGTGGTGGGCCCCCACAACCTGACCCAATAAGTCCGGAATCAGGGGCAAGGAGCACTGGTTCTTCACTGTAATTTTATTCAGAGCTCGATAATCCACACAAGGCCTCAATGTCCCATCCTTTTTCTCTACAAAGAAGAGACCTGCCCTGGCAGGGGACCTGGACGTCCTGATATGTCGTTTGGCCAGATCCTCCGAGATATAGGACTTAATGGCTTCATGCTCACGCCCCACCAAATTGAAAATGGCTCCCTTAGGGATGGGACTGTCAGGAATCAAGTCAATACCACAGTCCCACTCCCTATGGGGATGCAAAGTCTCAGACAGTTTCTTGGAGAATACATCCTTGAAATCAGACAAATACTCCGGGACAAACACGGTATCTGCTGAGCACAGGGATATGGTAGTTAAGTGATTATGACAAGATGGCCCCCAATGTGTCAATTACCGGGTGGACCAATCAAATTGGGGGTTGTGCTGTGCCAACCAGGGCATACCAAGCACCACACCAACTGACATCCTCTCCATAACCAGGAAGGACAGATTCTCAGAATGGAGAACAACCACAGTGAACTGTAGAATGGGAGTCCTGTCGATAAAGGAGTTGAATCAATACTAGTGAAGTGTATGGGAATCTTTAATGCTGAGAATTCAGTTGTAAGAGGTCTGACAAAATTTGAATTAATCAAATTGGCGGCAGCACTCGAACCAATAAAGGCTTGACCAGATGTGGAAGCCAATCTGACAAGGCACCAACAACTTAGGGAGCACCTGTGATCCTAGGCGACTCTCCAGAGAGTCACCTAGGATCTGAAGTTCTTCCATCGGTTCAGGCTGATGTTGCATCCACTTCTGAGGGCAGGTCGCTACACGATGTCCGGCTTTCCCACAATACAGAGATGCTGAGCCATCCGGAACCGTCTCTGTTCTTCGGGACTTAGCTGGTCCACTTCCATAGGCTCGGCTCCAGGAGATGGCATGGGAGAAGTAGGAGCAGGTCCATAGGACTCCCTAGTTTTATAGGCCTGTCATTCCTTTTGTCTAGATCTCAACCTCCTGTCAGCTTTTACTGCTAATTCCATCGCCTTACTAAGTGTTGTGGGAGCAGGATGGGAAATAATTAGATCCTTGACAGCATCAGAAAGGCCCAACAAAAACACATCTTTGAGGGCGCCATCGTTCCAAGAGGTTTCACCAGCATACTGTCTAAACTTAGAGCAATAGTCTTCAGCACACTGCTGCCCCTGATGTAACGCCATGAGATGAGATACTGCTAACCCCACTTGGTCCGGCTCATCAAAAATACCTCCCAGTTCCCGAAAAAATGGTCAACAGATTGCAGGCAAGCTGAAATCTCGGGCAAGGAGTAGGCCCATGTCTGGGGGGAACCCTGCAGTAGGGACATAATCAATCCCACCTTCAGGGACTCTGAACCGGAGGATCAGGGCCGCATCCGGAAATACAGTCTGCATGCCCGCTGAAAAACAAAAAACTTACTTCTCTTCCTGGAAAATACCTCAGGGAGAGGACACTTAGGCTCGGGGCTGGGAGGTTCAGCAGAAACATACGCATTCTGCCGCTGCGCCTGGGCCACCATACGACCGGACAGGTCTTGGACCATGCCCACTAAAACCTGCAACTGACTTGTGAGGTTACTCACGGCCGCCATTGGAGAGCAAACACAAACCCTGCTGGGCAATTTTAAGGGCCAGTTATTATGTTACGGTATATTGCCCTTGATACGCCAGCCTGGGTTGCCCTGATCTCACCCGCAACCCCTCTTCCTGCCTACTTGCCTCCACTCCTGGCTAACCCCAGGAGTAACTGGGCGGTGGTCCAGACCGAGAAGGGACGCTGGCGTACCTGATGGAAAGGGCAGAATACTGACAGGAAAGGCAGATGTATTAAACCAACACGAAAATACAAAGCAGACCTGAGGCAGATGGAAAAACCTGGCAGAAATAGCAAACAAGCTGACAAGAGCAGGAGACCGACAGAGGCAGGCTAGCTAACTCACTGAGGGAAACCAATAACTGGCAGTGAATGAACCTCACTGCCAGCCTTATAAACAGAAGCCTCCGCCCAGGGACGGAGAGAGGGAGGTGCTACCTCCCAGCAGAATCCAGTATACAGGAGCTCATAAACGGATCTGTAATGACAGGCATGTACGGCGCCGCCCAGACCCACGAGCGTGCACACTGCACCGACCGCCCCCACCCCCCGACAGCCGGACAACAAGCCGGGGGGACGTGCCCCGACCACAGGAGCCAGTGCCTGGCCACCGCTGCATGGTAACAAGTTGAGGAACACTTTTCTGCTCAATGGACCCTTCTAGCAGGTAGGGACTGTCCAAAGTGGTGAGCCTCTTTAGTGAAGAAGAGTACATTTTTGTGCTGTAAGGGGGCTGCTATGTTGTTAACAGACCCCTCTTGTATTTTTTTCCCCATTGTTTTCTTTGCATCAAAATATGCTCTGGCCTGAGATATGTTTATACAAGCAGTGGGTACCTAATGGAAGGAGGAGCAGTGCTGTTGGCGTCAGGTGGGAGGAAGTGGCAGCATCTTACTAGAGTGAGCCTGAGCAACCGAGCAGGCAGAAGTGTCAACCAGGTTCTCCTAAGAACTTGTGTGGTGGCACCATGGTGAACAGCTCACCGATCTGAAGTATCGGCAGTGAATGGTTACCTATAAATCTTCCTGCATTGGTGGTAGTAGCATCAGATCCTCTCATTACATGCAGAGGTAAACCGGCACCTTATAGGAGTGTTATCTGGGCAGCTTCTGGCGGTATTATCTGAGCATTTTGTAGCAGTCCCCTTGTTAACCCACTAACTGACAAAGTCCCTGCTCTATAGTAAAGCAGTCCACCAGCCTACGGGGTGTGCCGTCTAAAAGGTTCAGATCTACAGGAACATCTGTCCTAGTGTTATAGTGCCTACAGGGTTTGCCGCCACAGAGACTGTAGACTACACCGGATGAGAATGGTCCCAGTTTTCACTGAGTTGTTATAATATCTCCGAGGCCATGTCTGGCTAGCTGGCTTTTTTACATTGACTGAAATATGTTATAAGTTGTCATTTGAAACGTTTAATAGAAATCTTTCATGGTCCAGAAGTAACTGCAGAAGTTTGAATAAAGTCATTGTTGTTATTTGAAAGCATGGAGTCAACCCCTAGAAGTTTGTTATCCGATGCCGAACATCAAGCCATCGATGCCCATACAAGGGGTTTCCCACTCCACCATCTGGTACACAGTTATATAGCTCTGGCTGCATACCTGCAGCTTGGTCTGGTCTTTGCTTATCACCTGCTGCTCCCCAATGGCCTTTACTACCACTCCAAGACATTCAACCCCAGTGGCCATGCCCACCTAATATTGGTCACGGAGGAGCGCCCCACCAGTTGTGATACATTTTGAATTGTTTTGCTTGATAATAAATTCCCCACATATTATTTTCGCCAGTGCTTTTCCATGAGAATCTCTCACATTTCCAAAATTTTCCTTTCAGCCCTTTCCCTTCCTCTATCAATCTACCGATCCTCCCCCACCTCCCATGGTCCTGCTCTGCAGAATACAACACTGTCATATAAGCAGAGTAGAGAATCTATTAGAATTTCCACGTCTGCTGTACATTGACTCAATTAACTGAGCTCAGGCCGAACATTAAAAAGATTCTATTATCTCCGCTACCGGTGAGCCGAAGGCAGATCCTTCACAGAGTCCATGGCTCCAATCTGCATTGTTGCTTGTTAAAGAAACATGATATTTAATGCGATACATTGTGCCCATCCAACAATATTTGTTTTAAGGTTGACTTCCTCCAGAGAGCTCTAGGCGAAGACGCTCGGCAGTGATGCGAATTCTAATTTTCTCTTAAATGCTTGATTTGTATCGTACAAGAAAACAAAAAAAACAATGAGGTTATTTATTTTCTTAATTGTCTTTGAAATGATCATCGGGGAGTCTTTCCCGTCACCGGCTGCGTTACATTTGTTCATAGCCTGAGCAGACAACAAAGAGTCACTGAATGAGTTATTACCATATTGTGTTCACCCGGTGCAACGTGGAGCCTCGCTGTGGGGAGAGCGGATCCTACTGATGCCGCACCAGCACAAAAACTCAACCGCTAATGAGATGAACTCCGCTTAGAGTGTGCAAACCTTCTCCTAGCAACTGTACACGGCGCTCTTTACAGCGTGTCATCCGTGTGAACGGCGGACAGTTTCTTCCTCTCCAATCTTTCCTTTTTTTTCAAGAGCGAAAGGAGATCAGTGAATGACTAGAGAGGACGGACCGTAAGGAACCGACGAGGAGCGAGAGATGTCTTTAAAGGAAATCATGTAGAATATCTTTAATGGACTCCCAATCACTTCATTTCATGTGACGTTCTCACATCGGACGGTTCTTCTGGCGCTCAGATAACACATAAGAGAACAGAAGGGATATACTTGAGGTTTTTGGGAAGTAGTTACAGGGTTGGGGAATGCAACCAAGAAAGGGGTGATGTTCTCTTCTGAAGGCCCATTTACATGAGCAGATAATTGCTCAAAGATCCTCAAAGAGCGATTATTTTGCATAAAAAATAATTAGTATTCAATAGCTTCTCAGCTACTTAAATGCCAATTATGTACGTTAATGAAGCCTTCCCTGAGTGCAGGCTAACAGCCCGAGGCTATTCGCTGCTCTCAGATCCTTTGTTCTCCACGGGGAAACAATGCTATCAGCACTTCCCCGTGGAGAACGACTGATAAAACTGATCCCTAAAATTAAGCTCACTTGATTTTAATGCTCAGTGAAATGCATGTGCCCCGCGCCCATTTACACGCACGATTATTGCTAAAATGATTGCCGATGAGCGAAGTTTTAGCAATAATCGTCCAGTGTAAATGGGCCTTACGAGACCAGCCTTTGAGTTGTGTATTTACACATGACGCCATTAACCTTAACATCCCAGACTCCCAGGTCTGGGCCCAAACCTAACAGTACCTTAACATGGTAGCGATTATCGTCAATAGTCGGGCTGTGTACAAGTGCTACCGACAGGGCAGAAATTGCTCACTTTTTGGAGTTGCTTGGCTTTTAGCTAATCTAAAGTGCCTGTCGGCCCGTGTAGACAGGCAGTTGTCCATCTATGCCTGTTTGCAGTGATTGGGAGCAGGCAGGTGGAAGAGATCTCTGGCTGGCTCCGCCACCATTCACTGAACAACTATGATTCCTATGTGAAAGCACAGGAGCGTTAGTCGTTGGGACAGCCGTCAGGCGCTTATGTGCTTCCGACAATCATCCCATATATGGGTACCTTAAGGAAAGGCAGCTGTACTGGATCCATCTTCCTTGACTATTTTATTGATAAGGCAGTGCCATCTGGGCACTTTTTTTGCAGCATTATCTGGGCATATTAGGACAATGTTAACTACGCACTTAATGGCTGTATTAGCTGGGCTTCCTATAGGAGTTATCTGGGCACCAACTGGCAGTATTATCAGGGCATCTTGTAACAGTATTATATGGGCACCTTATAACTGTTTTCTGAGCACCCTATGACAGTGTTATCTGGGCACCATGTGGCAGTGTTATCTTAGCCCTCTGCAGTAGTGTTATCCAGACACCTTACAGCAGTGATATCCAGTTACCTTATTGCAGTACTATCCAGGCACCTTGCACTAGTGTTATCGGGGCACCTTCCAGCAGTGTTGTGTGGGTACCATGCAGCAGTATGAGCTGGACACCTCATGGCAGCGTTATCTGGGCACTCTACAGCAGTATTACCTGGGCATCTTGTGGCATTTTACGGATGTAGCCCATAATCCTGCAGACCGATTTCATCACCTAGTGGGATCTATGCAATAAGTAATTGCTGCTGTTCTGAAGGCCAAAGAAGGAACATTGTGCTACTAGATCGGGGGTGGGGGGTGGGGGGGCTAATAAAGAGGTCATTCAGGTGACAAGAGACGCTGGGCAGTGAACTACCACCACAACCCCAAGGGCACTTACCCCTTGTACCCACCCTATATTTTGGCCCTTTGGGATGTGCTGGTCCACTGAATCTTCCCTTGTGCTTATTAAAGGTCAGCACAGCAATTCCAAGGTTAAAGTTTCATCCTGGAGGAGTTTCAGGACATGGCGGGAACACAAAAGTTCACCAGGAATAACCTCCATTTCTTTTTTGAAACTTTGCGATGAGGAAACGGCGGGGAGCGCGAGGCGAGTCTCTCTGTAAACTTATGATCAAGGAGATGGGAATCCAGTATATAATTTAACCATTTGCCTTAAAGTTAGTTTTGCTTTCCTACCGCGCTCCACAGCCAGAGGGATGTTCAGTGGAGTCTCTTTGTTTAGTGAGTTTGTTTACTCGCAGCCAAAACATCTGAAATGAATCCTGAGATCTTGATAAGCCAAATCCATTTACTTTATAATATTCAAAATCAGTCGGCTCCGCATTCCGCCTGGATGCTGAAATCACAGCGGGGCGAGCCGTCTCAGCTCTCGGAGCCGACGCAGCGTCGCAGTCTGAGCCTCAGTCTCTCACATTGTTTTTTTCTCGCCATGCAGATGTCGGAGCCGACGAGACGATTCTTCTGTATTGTTCACCTTCATTGTCTAATTTATTATTATATAAGATGGAGAAAAGTCTGTATACAAAAGCGAAGAAAAGCCAGACAGAAGAGAGAGGAGGAGAAGAACAACGGGGACAAGAGGGAAGAACAGACATTTCAGCCAGATAAACAAATTCTCCAGACCGTCCAGGAGCATAGTAATGGTCATTTATATTCCTGTACATAGGGGCAGTATTATAGTAGTTATATTCTTGTACATAGGGGGCAGTATTATAGTAGTTATATTCTTGTACATAGGAGGCAGTATTATAGTAGTTATATTCTTGAACATAGGAGGCAGTATTATAGTAGTTATATTCTTGTACATAGGAGGCAGTATTATAGTAGTTATATTCTTGTACATAGGGGGCAGTATTATAGTAGTTATATTCTTGTACATAGGAGCAGTATTATAGTAGTTATATTCTTGTACATAGGAGGCAGTATTATAGTAGTTATATTCTTGTACATAGGGGGCAGTATTATAGTAGTTATATCCTTGTACATAGGAGGCAGTATTATAGTAGTTATATTCTTGTACATAGGGGGGCAGTATTATAGTAGTTATATTCTTGTACATAGGGGGCAGTATTATAGTAGTTATATTCTTGTACATAGGGAGCAGTATTATTGTAGTTATATCCCTGTACATAGGGGGCAGTATTATAGTAGTTATATTCTTGTACATAGAGGCAGTATTATAGTAGTTATATTCTTGTACATAGGGGGCAGTATTATAGTAGTTATATTCTTGTACATAGGAGGCAGTATTATAGTAGTTATATTCTTGTACATAGGAGCAGTATTATAGTAGTTATATTCTTGTACATAGGAGGAAGTATTATAGTAGTTCTATTCTTGCACATAGGAGGCAGTATTATAGTAGTTATATTCTTGTACATAGGAGGCAGTATTATAGTAGTTATATTCTTGTAAATAGGGGGGCAGTATTATAGTAGTTATATTCTTGTACATAGGAGCAGTATTATAGTAGTTATATTCTTGTACATAGGAGGCAGTATTATAGTAGTTATATTCTTGTACATAGCGGGCAGTATTATAGTAGTTATATTCTTGTACATAGGGGACACTATTATAGTAGTTATATTCTTGTACATAGGGGGCAGTATTATAGTAGTTATATTCTTGTACATAGTGAGGGTTCTCAGGTAACTCTAAAACGTAACTTTTAATTACAGTCTTACATAAAAAGGATTCACATTCACAGTCTTACATAAAAAGATAGCTACCTGCCTACCACTGAGGCTGGTTGCTGCCATTTTTTTTTTTGTTTTGTTCCTGAAAAATCTTTTCTGGGGGAAACTGGGCTTATCTTTTCTAACCTAGTGATAGGATCGTCTATCTCCTCTGAGTGAATGCAGGGTATCTCCCCACCTTGGGACTTACCTTTCAATCTTCAATCCTGCAGTTTTATTTTCTGTCAGGAAGCGGACTTATTTGTTCTCATTAATTGGTAGAACAGTCCACTTTCCTTCTATTTAAAGAGGGGTGAGTCTCGTTTTCGGAACTTACCAATCTCTTTATAGCTGACTTATTGATCCATAATTGATGGTTCCTGATGAGGCTGCGTTTATCGTAGCGGAAACGCGTCGAACCCAGTTAAGCATTTTTTCAGCAGTTGATGCACTGCACTTTGTGGCCATACATTGGCTTATAAGAACGCCATGTTGAGCCATAACGATTGACGATTGTCAGCTTTAAATTTTTTTCTTCTTCGACTAGCCGTAAAAGGTGTATCTCATCCCAACCAAGAGACACAAACCACGGCCTGTTGATGAAATTGACAGCATTCATCTTGATTGAATAGCTGTACTATCTGTTCACTATGATGGGAACAATCTAGCTAGTCCCATTGAGCCAAACTTAAATACTCTGTCTCAAGTTGTATACGATATTAAACTTGAAAAGTGTCGGGAATTCCTGATTTCCCGATACTGTGTAACTATACACTTTTTTCAAGGGTGGCTCATTGGCTGTCCTTTCCCCAGAAGCTGCTAGGGGTTAGACATTTTAATATTTTTTGTCTGTGTGTCTGTAAGCTAGGACTTTGACTAAACAGAATCCTTTTTATGTAAGACTGTAATTAAAAGTTACATTTTAGAGTTACCTGAGAACCCTCACTGTGACGAAATAAAGAATTATCCAGGTGTTCCCCCTGCTACTGCGAAACCTATTCTTGTACATAGAGGGCAGTATTATAGTAGTTATATTCTTGTTCGTAGGGGACAGTATTATACTAGTTATATTCTTGTACATAGGGGGCAATATTATAGTAGTTCTACTCTTGTACATAGGGGGCAGTATTATAGTAGTTATGTTCTTGTATATAGGGGGCAGTATTATAGTAGTTATATTCTACTACATAGGGGGCAGTAATATATTAGTTATATTCTTCTGCATAGGAGCAGTATTATGGTAGTTATTTTCTTGTACATAGTGGCAGTATTATAGTAGTTATATTCTTGTATATAGGGGGCAGTAATATAGTAGTTATATTCTCGTACATAGGGAGCAGTATTAGAGTAGTTATACTCTTATATATAGGGGGCAGAATTATAGTACATATATTGTTGTACATAGGGAGCAGTATTATAGTAGATATATTCTTGTACATAGGGGGCAGTATTATAGTAGTTATATTCTTGTACATAGGGGGCAGTATTATAGTAGTTATATTCTTGTACATAGGAGTACCATTATAGTAGTTATATTCTTGTACATAGGAGAGGTATTATAGTAGTTATATTCTTGTACATAGGAGGCAGTATTATAGTAGTTATATTCTTGTACATAGGGGGCAGTATTACAGCAGTTATATTCTTGTACATAGGGGGCAGTATTATAGTAGCTATATTCTTGTACATAGGAGCAGTATTATAGTAGTTATATTCTTGTACACAGGGGGCAGTATTATAGGAGTTATATTCTTGTACATAGGGGACAGTATTATAGTAGTTATATTCTTGTACATAGGAGCAGTATTATAGTAGTTATATTCATGTACATAGGAGGCAGTATTCTAGTAGTTATATTATTGTACATAGGGGCAGTATTATAGTAGTTATATTCTTGTACATATGAGGCAGTATTATAGTAGTTATATTCTTGTACATAGAGGGCAGTATTATAGTAGTTATATTCTTGTACATAGGAGGCAGTATTATAGTAGTTATATTCTATTGCATAGGGGGCAGTATTATAGTAGTTATATTCTTGTACATAGAGGGCAGTATTATAGTAGTTATATCATTGTACATAGAAGCAGTTTTATAGTAGTTATATTCTTGTACATAGGAGGCAGTATTATAGTAGTTATTTTCTTGTAAATAGGAGCAGTATTATAGTAGTTATATTCTTGTACATAGGAGCAGTATTATAGTAGTTATATTCTTGTGCATAGGGGAGCAGTATTATAGTAGTTATATTCTTGTACATAGGGGAGCAGTATTATAGTAGTTATATTCTTGTACATAGTAGGCAGTATTATAGTAGTTATATTCTTGTACATAGGAGCAGTATTATTGTAGTTATATTCTTGTACATAAGAGCAGTATTATAGTAATTAAATTCTTGTACATAGGAGACAGTATTATAGTAGTTATATTCTTGTACATAGGGGGCAGTATTATAATATTTATATTATTGTATATAGGAGCAGTATTATAGTAGTCATATTCTTGTAAATAGGGGGCAGTATTATAGTAGTTATATTCTTGTACATAGGGGGCAGTATTATAGTAGTTATATTCTTGTACATAGCAGGCAGTATTATAGTCGTTATATTCTTGTATATAGGGAGCAGTATTATAGTAGTTATATTCTTGTACATAGGGAGCAGTATTATAGTAGTTATATTCTTGTACATAGGGGGCAGTATTATAGTAGTTATATTCTTGTACATAGGGGGCAGTATTATAGTAGTTATATTCTTGTACATAGGAGTACCATTATAGTAGTTATATTCTTGTACATAGGAGAGGTATTATAGTAGTTATATTCTTGTACATAGGAGGCAGTATTATAGTAGTTATATTCTTGTACATAGGGGGCAGTATTACAGCAGTTATATTCTTGTACATAGGGGGCAGTATTATAGTAGCTATATTCTTGTACATAGGAGCAGTATTATAGTAGTTATATTCTTGTACACAGGGGGCAGTATTATAGGAGTTATATTCTTGTACATAGGGGACAGTATTATAGTAGTTATATTCTTGTACATAGGAGCAGTATTATAGTAGTTATATTCTTGTACATAGGAGGCAGTATTCTAGTAGTTATATTCTTGTACATAGGGGCAGTATTATAGTAGTTATATTCTTGTACATATGAGGCAGTATTATAGTAGTTATATTCTTGTACATAGGGAGCAGTATTATAGTAGTTATATTCTATTGCATAGGGGGCAGTATTATAGTAGTTATATTCTTGTACATAGAGGGCAGTATTATAGTAGTTATATCATTGTACATAGAAGCAGTTTTATAGTAGTTATATTCTTGTACATAGGAGGCAGTATTATAGTAGTTATATTCTTGTACATAGGAGCAGTATTATAGTAGTTATATCCTTGTACATAGGGGAGCAGTATTATAGTAGTTATATTCTTGTACATAGGAGGCAGTATTATAGTAGTTATATTCTTGTACATAGGAGCAGTATTATAGTAGTTATATCCTTGTACATAGGGGAGCAGTATTATAGTAGTTATATTCTTGTACATAGGGGAGCAGTATTATAGTAGTTATATTCTTGTACATAGTAGGCAGTATTATAGTAGTTATATTCTTTTACATAGGAGCAGTATTATTGTAGTTATATTCTTGTACATAAGAGCAGTATTATAGTAATTAAATTCTTGTACATAGGAGACAGTATTATAGTAGTTATATTCTTGTACATAGGGGGCAGTATTATTGTAGTTATATTCTTGTACATAGGGGGCAGTATTATAATATTTATATTATTGTATATAGGAGCAGTATTATAGTAGTCATATTCTTGTAAATAGGGGGCAGTATTATAGTAGTTATATTCTTGTACATAGGGGGCAGTATTATAGTAGTTATATTCTTGTACATAGCAGGCAGTATTATAGTCGTTATATTCTTGTATATAGGGAGCAGTATTATAGTAGTTATATTCTTGTACATAGGGAGCAGTATTATAGTAGTTATATTCTTGTACATAGGGGGCAGTATTATAGTAGTTATATTCTTGTACATAGGGGGCAGTATTATAGTAGCTATATTCTTGTATCTAGTGGGCAGTATTATAGTAGTTATATTCCTGTACACAGGGGGCAGTATTATAGTAGTTATATTCTTGTACATAGGAGCAGTATTATAGTAGTTATATTCTTGTACATAGGGTGCAGTATTATAGTACTTATACTCTAGTACATAGGGGGCAGTATTATAATATTTATATTCTTGTATATAGGAGCAGTATTATAGTAGTTATATTCTTGTACATAGGGGGCAGTATTATAGTAGTTATATTCTTGTAAATAGGAGCAGTATTAGAGTAGTTATATTCTTGTACATAGGGGGCAGTATTATAGTAGCTATATTCTTGTACATAGAAGCAGTATTATAGTAGTTATATTCTTGTACATAGGAGGCAGTATTATAGTAGTTATATTCTTGTACATATGAGCAGTATTATAGTAGTTATATTCTTGTACATAGGGGCAGTATTATAGTAGTTATATTCTTGTACATAGGCGGCAGTATTATAGTAGTTATATTCTTGTACATAGGGGGCAGTATTATAGTAGTTATATTCTTGTACATAGGGGGCAGTATTATAGTAGTTATATTCTTGTACATAGGAGCAGTATTATAGTAGTTATATTCTTGTACATAGAGGGCAGTATTATAGTAGTTATATTCTTGTACATAGGGGGCAGTATTATAGTAGTTATATTCCTGTACATAGCATGTAGTATTATAGTAGTTATATTCTTGTACATAGGGGGCAGTATTATAGTAGTTATATTCTTGTATATAGGTGACAGTGTTATAGTAATTATTGTTGTGTCCAAGTGACACTAGAACATCACGCATCAGCACGGACTCACGGTGTCATACATGCAGAACCTTGAAAGCATGCATATAATGTTGAGATAGGCTACATCACTTTAGGCAATGGAAGATGGAGAAACTTGCACCTTACTAGTTTGCCCAAGGCCTCGTTCAGACGGGCGTTCCTTCGTGCGATTTACGCATGTGCATGCGATCTGCGCATATACAGAACCATTACTTTGCAATGGGATAAGTCACAGAACCGCTTTTTATGCGGATGTCCGATAAATTATTGGACACGAGGAATCGCAGATCGCGCCTATCTGCGTTCTGCGATTCCTTGTGTTCTATATATGCGCTCAATGGGGCCGGCAGCAGCAGCGCCGACCCCATTGAGAACATATACTACAAAGATCATTCTCCTTTCCCACAGCTGTAACAGCTGTGGCAGAGAAGAACGATGTTCGCCCATTGAATTCAATGGAGGCGGCAATACAGCCGGCTCCATTGAAAGCAATGGGCTGCCCCCAAGCGCGGGATGAATTTTCGGGAGGGGCCCTTCCCGAAAATTCATCCCGCGCTCGCCAGCAGCCCATTGCTTTCAATGGACCCGGCTGTATTGCCGGCTCCATTGAATTTCAATGGGTTGGACAGTGCTCCTTTGATCGGGCCCGTTTCGCCAAAAACGCTGCTAGCTGCAGATTTTTCGGCGAATCGTCGGCCCCAGTCACTCGATTTGCGGATGCGCATCCGACATGCGATCCGCCAATCGCGGCCAAAAAATGGTCGTCTGACCGAGGCCTAAATGTGTAGTTCGCGTCCTGGTAGGGATGCATCTAGAACTTGACTATCCCTGAGAAGGCACCTAGGGGGGATGCACTAAACACCACAAAACAAGTGTACAAACATTAGCAAAGCAAAAGGAAAGTAAGCCAGCACTTATCTGTATGTAGATTGCTTTCACCCAAATAGAGGCTTCAACCAGCTCCAACCACTACCACCAACTGATGTAACTCCCCAAATACTTACCTAGTGTACCTGCACACATAAACAGATGGAATTGCTACAGTACGTATGAGGTATTGTTTTCTTTTTGGCGTGGACACTTAAGCCCATCAGCCAGCGACAAGGGTCCTCGTTGATTAGTGGGTCCCTACTCTTCAAGGACAACTTAGCACATAAATCATAAATACTGCCTGCAAGCGGGGAAACAGTCCCAATAGGGACGGCCCCAAGCTGGAACCTAAGGACTTAATCTGCCCTGGGCGATAAACGGTCCAAGCAGACAGGACACAGTTCACACCAACACACAATGTAATGCATACCATACAGAACAGGACTGTTCACACCTCACGTCCAGCCACCTGCACAGACACACAGAACACTTAGCTGCTCTCACCCACACAACAACTTCCATACTGCAAACACCAGAGTATTGGGAAAGCAGCGTCCTCTAGCTGCAGGCGCTGGTATTTATATGAAGCAGACCAGTGGTGATTGCCTTGTTGGAGAAGCTCCACACCCAACCGGCTCAATTATCCCATAACTGTGGCAGTGTGCTCCCATGGAACTACAGATCCCAGCAGCAAAACCTAACAGCTATATACTTTTAGAGAGGAGCGGTATTAAATTACTTATATTTTTGTGGTTTTTCAGGTGATCAACAGAAAGTGTTAATTTATGACAGCTCCTGCAGAATCCTGGAATGGTCTCTTTCATATTTTGTGTGTATATATAATATTCTTATTCTCTAGAAGCCTTATTATATGATTACAATAATTGCCTGGTCGGCATCCATTAGTGCATGATTCTTTGACATATGTTCCTATTACATTGTGCAATAATGATTTCAATACAAATTAATCCTCTGACTAAAAGGAAAGTGTCCGCAGGATGTGTTAATGTGAGCGGAATAATATCAGTGATTACATGTGGAACAATCTGCGCCTCTTTCATCTTGCTTCCCAATGAATGCAGTTTTCTGGTGACCATCAATTTCTAACCTGTTATTTCCAAAGATTTTTCTGGTGGCGTCATGTTTCGTCTTTCAGTTTTTATAATATTGGTTTTCAACAAATTAAAATCCTTTTTGTAAAATGCGCAGGCTAAAACAGAGGCGTCCATCATCGGTGAGTACGCCGCCATTACCGTCCGCAGACATTGCCACCCTCATGCTTGTTCTTTATGGTGGACTTAGATTTTCAGTCTCGTTGTTTTTATGTTTATTTTTGCTTTTTCTCCCACATAGTTTTGCCTTTTTATCCCTAAATAACGCGGCCAGAAGTCTGTGGGGAACGTGTTCTGTCTGATGAGACTGAGAGGGAACTTGTTGGCCAGAAGGTACCAACCCTGCTATCACCAGAAGACCCCGAAAGAAGAAGTGAGGGTAGAATAATGTGGGGGCTGCTCTGCTGCTGGAACTGGGGCTTTAGTTATGAATAGGGATGAGCGAGTATACTCTCTAAGGCACTACTCGCTCGAGTAATGTGCTTTAGCCGAGTATCTCCCCGCTTGTCTCTAAAGATTCGGGGGGCGGGGAGCTGCAGGGGAGAGAGGGGAGGAACGGAGGGGAGATCTCTCTGTCCCTCTCTCCCGCCCGCTCAACCCTGCTCCCCGCCGCAACTCACCTGTCAGCTGCAGCGGCTCCCGAATCTTCAGGGACGAGCGGGGAGATACTCAGCTAAAGCACATTACTCGAGCGAGTAGAGCCTTAGAGAGTATACTCGCTCATCCCTAGTTATGAACAGTTCCAAATATCAGTTCATTCTGGCCCAAAACCTTCTGGCCTCGGCTAAAAGCTAAATATGAAGAAATGTCAGCTCGATCATGACCCAAAGATAGTGAAGTCAGGATGTGCTGATGGACACCAACTCAATAAGAGTGAATGCCGTCATAAAGTCAGAGGGCACAACAACAAAGTATTACTTTTAGGGTGTGCAGATGCATGAAAACACAATATTTTTTTTATTTGTCCAGCTTAAAAGATTTCAGTTTGTTTCCGATGGGATTGTCCAAATAACGGGGCAGACGGAATAAATCGGAAATGATCTTGTTACACGACAAAAACTGTCATCTTCACGGGGCGTGTAAACCTTTATAGACACTGTGTATGTATCAATGAGTCTTTCTATAAACATCTTCTGACCGCTCTAACTTTCTTATCGCCCCATGGTGTTGTGCTAGGGCTTTTTGCAGTATGACTTGTATTTTCTATCGGTCCTATTCTCTAGTACACACAACATTTTGATCGCTTTTCATTAGATTTTTTATTGGAGACATAGTGACTAAAAAAACTGCAATTCTGACATTGTGTGTATTTTTTTCTGTCGATGTTCACACTGCGAGATAAATATCTGATATTTTGATAAATTGGACTTTTACAGATGGGGTGGTTCAAAATATGCTTTGGGGTTTTGTGTTTAATTGTTTTTTTTAAGAATACTATAAAAGTGGAGTTTTTTTTAATTTTTTTAAAATTTCAGTATCCTGTATTTCTTTTAATAAAATATGTTATTTGCCACTTATTTTTCCTTTTTCTTTTAGTCTCTATAGGGTACTTGAACTTTTGATCATTTGATCACTTATACTATGTACTGCAGTACTTCGGTATTGCAATATATGGTATTTTAGGCTTGTCAGAATAGTTAGAAATACAGGGCCTCTCTTGGGGGCCTTTAGAAGGTCCCCTGCTGCCATGACAATCGAATGGTAACTCCTGGTGGAGGGCGTGTTCAGTCCCTCTGAACTCTGATCAGGGCACTTCATTGCCGTGTTGGAATTGACAGCAGCATTTAAAGGGTTAACATCAGTGCTGCTCACGGCTGTTGGGGGTTTGTGTCAACTGCTATGTATCTAGCAGAACCCGACACCAGAGGGAATACATGTACACTAAAAAATGTCCAGGGGTTAGCCTCCTTCCAACACCCAGTGCACATGACTTAGGCACTCTGTGTGCTGGTGCAGTACAACATGCAATGGGACATTTTACAATTTCTTTTTTATTAAAGGGGTTGTCCCGCGGCAGCAAGTGGGTCTATACACTTCTGTATGGCCATATTAATGCACTTTGTAATGTACATTGTGCATTAATTATGAGCCATACAGAAGTTATAAGAAGTTATTCACTTACCTGCTCCGTTGCTGGCGTCCTCGTTTCCATGGAGCCGACTAATTTTCGCCGTCTAATTGCCAAATTAGCCGCGCTTGCGCAGTCCCGGTCTTCTTCTTTTTTCAATGGGGCTGCTCGTGCTGGATGCCAGCTTCGTGTAGCTCCGCCCCGTCACGTGCCGATTCCAGCCAATCAGGAGGCTGGAATCGGCAATGGATCGCACAGAAGCCCTGCGGTCCACCGAGTGAGAAGATCCCCGCGGCCATCTTCCTCAGGTAAGTAAGAAGTCACCGGAGCGCGGGGATTCAGGTAAGCGCTCTCCGGTGTTCTTTTTTAACCCCTGCATCGGGGTTGTCTCGCGGAGAACGGGGGGGGGGGGGGGTTGAGAAAAAAAAAAAACAGTTTCGGCGCGTGACAACCCCTTTAAGGCCCATTTACATGCAACGATTATCACTCAAAATGCGTTCAAATGAACAAATTAGAGTGATAATCGCTACCTGTAAACGCACGGCCATCGTGCGCTATTGCTTCACTTGTCGCTTATTGCGGAGTTCCAGCCTGCATATTAATAGTCATTAGTTCGTTCACTTGTTGTTGGGCTTAAATGGCACTCGTTCAGTTGTTCGGTCTTTCAAACAACTTGCGGGAAATGTGATTGTTTGCCCAGCTAAACACAATCACTCATGCTGCAGTGGACAATGGATTTCCTTCACACTAATTGAAAACCGTCCAGCCATAGATTCCTCATATATACACACACCCATCTGAGTAAACAACACATAGTGTTTACATAGCTAACGAGGGAAATGGCGGGGATTTCAAACCATTATCTTTACGTGTAAACGCTCAGCATTTGAAAGACAAAAAGTTGATAATTCTTTCATTCAAACGAAAATCATTGCGTGTAAATGGGCCTTTAGTCAGTTGTTTTAATGAGGATCTATGGCATCTCCTGCTCTTAAGAATTGGTCCCAAGTCTAAGGGGGAGGGACATTTTGGACCCTTTCAGGTCTTGCCTAATTTGCATGTTAGATATAATTAGAATATCTCCACCTACTTATCTATCTATCATTATCTGTTCAGTTGGGGCCTACTCTTCAACACTTTATGGATCCACCTACTCCTAGGAGTATTATCATCCCTGTTTAAGAGGAGAGGAGAATGTAAAATGATTTCCTATTCACCATCATCTTACATCTATGGAAGCCAACCCCCTTTAAGAAGAGGCTGACTCGACAATCAGTTGATCACCTCTAATCCCGGGCCATTAACTGGTATTATTAGTGGTGTTATAAAGGATGCAGCCGTGGACAGATAGAGGCAACATAGTTATTAGAGCGCCCCCTTGTTACAGTCCTGGGTATAATAGATGATGGGAGAGATCTCTGTACTGACCCCGGATATATTATACATAGTTATTAGAGCGCCCCCTTGTTACAGTCCTGGGTATAATAGATGATGGGAGAGATCTCTGTACTGACCCCTGATATATCTATACATAGCTATTAGAGCGCCCCCTTGTTACAGTCCTGGGTATAATAAATGATGGAAGAGATCTCTGTACTGACCCCTGATATATCTATGTATAGTTATTAGGGTGCCCCCTTGTTACAGTCCTGGGTATAATAGATGGTGGGAGAGATCTCTGTACTGACCCCTGATATATTTATACATAGTTATTAGAGCGCCCCCATGTTACAGTCCTGGGTATAATAGATGGTGGGAGAGATCTCTTTACTGACCCCTGATATATCTATATACAGGCATTAGGTTGCCCCTCACTCATCTTTTCTCTAATAGAAACAACCCCAATTTTGATAACCTCTCTGTTAATTGTAGTCCGCTCATTCCATTTATTACTCTAGTTGTCACCTTTGTACCCGCCCAAGCTCTGATATGTGCTTCTTGATTATCGGTGCTTAAAACTGTCCACAATATTCCATATGTGGTCTGACCAGTGACTTGTAAAGAGGAAGAACAATGTTCTCGTCATGTTCCACCTTGACCTCTTTTGATGCCCCCCATGATCCTATCTGCCTTGGCCGCAGCTGCCTGACCCTGGCTGCTACAGTTAAGCTTACAGTTAACTAAAACCTCCAAGACCTTTTCTATGTCAGTGCAGCAACCGAGGCGCAAGGCACACCACTGAGGAGATGGCGGGGTAGTTGTCAGGGATGTTACAGTGGCACTACCAGCTCCTCCCAGGAGGGGCGCATGTGACACTCGGCCAAGGAGCTGGCAGGCCTCTACAGGCAATGCTAGAACAGCAGTTACCTGAATAAATAGTGTAGTGGACTGGAAGAATCTTGTCACGGGTGACGCCACCATTCCTTACTCCGTAGGATATCCGACGGGAAAAATAACAGAGTCCACACACAGTTAACTTGAGAAACTCAGTTGTTGGGTCGGTCTACAACTGGAACTTTACTTGTAGATGGATTATCTGAATACACAGTCACAATTCTTTGTGAGAATTTCACACACCAGTGCAGGAAGAACAAAGATGGAGGTCAGAGAGAGGAGAACACAGGATGACACCGGGCCTACAGTCAGGTTATCTGTATGACTCCACTCCTGGACACACACCAGAGGAGGACACAACACTCTACTGACACTTACATGCTGACGGTTTAAGGACACTGCATGGCGGAACCTTTTTCTCTTCTCTCTCTTTCTTAAGGTAGGAATCCTGGCATTAGACCATCAGGGAAACCTCTCTTCTTCTTCCATTCTTCACCACATGAGGGATGGGTACCCCCTAGTGACCGGCACTCTCACTCCACACCCAACAGTGGAAGAGAATGGAACTCTCCCACTCTCGTCTTGCATTCACAAATATAACTTGCATACTCACGTGATAACACAAATTGTTACATTTTCCAGACCTATCCCAGACATTCACAGACATTAACCTCTTGCATGCTGCAGCTGCGCAATACACATAACTGGTGACAAGACATTTTGCACAGAGCATCCACATTAAAGACATGACATGTGAGACAAATACAAGACAGTTATGGAGGGGCCAGACATAGGTATTTTAGGCCACTACATTAGTATTCCCCAGTGGTTTCCCATTTAGTGTGTAATGGTTACATGTATTCCCCTGCCCATGTGCAGAACCTTACATTTATCAGTGTTAAATATAATTTGCCACTTTTCTGCCCCCAATTTATCCAGATCCTCTTACAGCCACATTATCTCCCCTCTTGTGTTAATTTCTTTACATAGTTTTGTATAATCTGCAAATATTTATATGTTACTGTACAATCCTTCTACCAGGTCATTAATACATACATTAAAAAGAATAGGGCCCAAAACTGCCCCCTGTGGTACCCCACTAGTAACGGTGACCCTATCAGAGTATGTACCATTTATACCACCCTCTTCTTGCTATCACTGACCAGTTACTTACCCCCTTACACACGATCTCGCCCAGACCAGGCATTCTCATCTTATATACCAACCTTTTATGCGGCACAGGATCAAATGTTTGGGAAAAGTCCAGATACACAAGATTCAGTGACCCGCCGGTCCAGTCTAGAACTTACCTCCTCGTAGAAGCTGGTCAGGTTGGTGTGACATGAACAATCTCTTATAAACCTGTGCTGATACAGAGTTATACAGCTATTTTCCTTGAGATCCTCCAGGATAGCATCTCTTAGAAACCCTTCAGACCTTTTTTCCTACAATAGAAGTAAGACTTACCGGCCTGTAGTTTCCAGGGTCACTTTTTTGACTCCTTTTTGAATATCAGCACCACATTGGCTGTGCACCAATCCAGTGGAACAGACTTCGTCATTATTGAGTCCTTAATTATAAAAAACAAGGATCTGTGTATCACATTACTCAATTCCCTTAAAACCTGGGGGTGTATGCCATTGGGACCGGCTAATTTGTCTATTTTAATCTTTTTAACACCGCTCTGGACTTCTTCCTGGGTTAGACTAGTGACATTTAGAGTAGAGTTTACTTTATCACTCTGTATCTCATCCAACATTTCATTTTTCTTTGTGAATACACTGGAGAAAAGCTATTTAATAGATTTGCTTTCCCCTCATCACCCTCTACAATTTATCCTACATTATTTTTTTTAAGGGCCAACACTTTCATTATTAATATTTTTACTATTTATAGAATTAAAGAGCAGTTTTGGGTTAGTTTTACTCTCCTAGGCAATAAATCTCTCTGTCTCCATCTTTGCTGTTTTTACATAATTTATTTTTTTTCTTTTTAGGTTTTTAGTGATTCTTTGCCGCCTTCTTATTTTAGTAGTTTAAAAGCTTTCTTTTTGCTGTTTATTTCCCCCTTTACATCTCTATTGAACCACATTGGTTTTCTCCTATTACTACATCTTTTATTCTTGTAAGACATGAATCTCTCACAGTAAGTAATTAGAATGTTTTTTAACATATTCCATTTATTGTTTTTTTATGTTTTAGGAAATTCGTCCAGTCCATAAGGTTTAGGGCATCTCTGAGCTGGTCAGACTTTGCCTTCCTAAAGTTTTGTTTTTTTGTAGCCCCCAATAAAACTCTCTCTTGAAGGAGAGGTGGAAATGTAATATATTTCGGTCACTGTTTCCCAGGTGCCCCCTGACCTGCACCCCTGTTATTCTGTCAGGTCTGTTGGTTAAAATTATGTCTACAGTGATTGTCCCCCTAGTCATGCCCTGTACAAGTTGGATAAGTTAATTAACTTTAGTAATTGAGAGAAAGTTCTCACCTTTATGAGATCCGCAGGTTTCGGCTCCCCAGTTTAGATTTGGATAGTTAAAATCCCCCATAATAAATACCTCATTGTGATTTTCTGCTTAATCTATTTGCCTCAATAATAGATTTTCAGTGGCTTCTGTTATATTTGGTGTCCACAGAAAACCTCTATGAGAATTTTATTGATGCATTTCACTCCATGTATTTCCACCTATAGAGACTCCACATCTTCATCTCCCTCCCATATATATTTCTGTAATGTGAGCTTTAAATAGGATTTTACATAGAGACAAACCACTCCCCTTTATGGGTTTTATGATCCTTCTAAAGAGACTGTAACCCTGTAAGTTCACCTCCCAGTCAGAGCTTTTATCCAACCAGGTCTCTGTTATTCCCACTATGTTGTAGTTTTCCTCAGACATTATTACTTCTAGTTTGTGTACTTTATTAGTCAGATTTCTAGCATTAGTTACCATACAGTTTAGAAGGTTTTGGTTATGTTCTATATTATGTGTATCCCTACTAACGATTCTGCCAGTTCTAACTGTATTAACCCCTTCCATCTCTCTGCCCCCATTTCCATTACTTAGTCCTAGGTTGCTGTCTACACCATCTTCCCCTCTATCACTCTGGTTCCCCTCCCCCAGTCCCTAGTTTAAATACTCCTCTAACCTTCCAGCGCAGTTATGGAGACTGAAGCCCACAAACAGACTGCATATGTGTTTTTTAAAATGTAACAATGTTTATCAATATAACATAAAGATTTGTGGTTGGTGAATAGTAGAATATGGTTTCCCAGCTGCGAACCAAAAGAGAAGAGGGCCATAATCAATGTGCACAACAGCAAAGATGACATTGCCTCAAGACTGAAGATCCTCAGATCCACTGTTGTATACATCAAGAGTTTTTGTGAAACTGGGACAAACAAAGATCAACCATGAAGTAGATGTCTGGGGTGACTAAAGAAAGCAGAAGATAAGCCCATCATCCTGTTGTCCAAATGAGATACAGAACTCTTCCCGAATTTTAAGCAGATTTCTATTTAGGCCATGACAAATCAATATCTGTGGAAACTATCAAGAGGAGACTTCGATCCGCTGCCTCTCTGGTAGAGTTGCTGTGAAGAAACCACTTCTTAAGGAAGTTAATAGAAAGAAGAAACCACAGTGGGCATATAAACAGAAGAATTGGACCATAGAACATTTTTAAAAAGTGCTGTGGATGGATAAGTCCAAATTTGAGGCATTTGGGGGCAAAATAAAAATATACGTATGACGCTTGGTGATTGAAAAGATGATGCCCAACTGCATTATACCAAATCTCAAACATGGTGGAGGGTCAGTAATGGTTATATACACTGTATAGAATCAATGGAATTCTTGAACACAAGTGTGACCACAAAATCCTTGTGCACCGCGGAGTCCCTGCAGCAAAAAACAATTAGCCAACAATACAGTATACTGCAAAATAATGACCCAAAGAACATCAAAGCTTTTCAAGAACTACCTGGTGCAGAAAGAAGAAGAGGGAACCCTGAAAATAATAGATTGGCCACCATAATCATCTAGTCTAAACCCAATTGAACTTCCGTGTGAAGGACTCAACTGTGAAGTGAGGAAGCCGCATCCAGCCTCTCAAGAAAGACTCTGGAATACACAGGTTGTCTCAAAAGTGTGGAAACACCCATATAGTACAAAAACAGTTTTGGCAGATGTTATGCAATTTTCCATACAAGCTGTGGGGGAAGGAGGAATATGTTAGCCCATGTTATCAATATGGATGCAATTTTGAATGTCGCCATCTTGGATTCAATTATAATTTTTCCATAACTTTATTCGTTCTCATGTTAACACAGTGATTTTTCTTCATTACAGGCAATGCGAATTATGGCGCTGTCTCAAGCAGAACAGGTTGACATTGTCCTTATGTCGGGTGCTAGAAGCCCACATGTGCCATCACCTCTGGTTTCAATCAACACCACCCAACCAGACCTCCCATTATCCACAGTGCAGTGGCCAAATGTTTTTCCAATTTCTGAGAAACAACTTCTGTTGCTGATAAACCAAAATCTGGATAACCCAAAAACTGTTACTGATGAATGAGGCCAGAGCAGCGGTTGCTGATGCTTCATCAGTCATGGTTTTTGGTCATCCAGATTTAATCAGAGATAAAATCTATTTCTTGGAATTTGGAAAGAAGTTGGACCACTGCTCTGTGGGTAATGGGAGATCTGGTTGGGTGGTGTTGCTTGAAATCTGCGGCATTGACACATATGCTTTGTTCGACTAAGGATGATCTGAACACGTTCTGCTTGAGACAGCGCCATCATTCACATTGCCCATAATAAACAAAAACCACTGTGTTAATGTGAGAGCAAATAAAGTTAGCTTACAATGAAGCACACTGTTGTTCCCCTGATTAAATTCTCTTCCCGTTTGATGTGTCACACACCGGCCTTCACATTGGAAAAATTGTTGAGTTGAGTTGAATCCAAGATGGCGGCATTTAGAATCGCCGTCATGTTGGTGACCTGGCCTAACTGATTTCCACCTTCCCCTGCAGCTTGTTTGCAAAAATGCATCACTGTCTGCCACACCGTTCTTTTTCTCCATGGGTGTTGCCACACTTTTGAGACACCCGGTATTACAGGTCTCATAGAAGCGAATACAACCAACCGTTTTACAAATAGTTAACAGGATGCCGACGGGAGTCCAAAGTGTTCCAATGGGTGAAGATGGTCTCCTTGATGAAAAGAAAGCTTGGTGTATTTTTAATCATAAAGGCCTGGGATGGCCATGTTCTTGTTTGGTTTCTAATACTCTATGAATGAATACAATGTGTTCTTTGATCGAATATGTGTGTTTTGCTTGAATGTGCTTGTTATTCCCTTAAACCATAAGTGTTTGTGGTGTCCAAAGCCTTTTGACCGACAATGGAATGAGCAGGTCCCCATCTACTACATGAACAGACTGGGTCTTACTTAGAGCTCTACATTCTTATACACAGCGGTCTTGACTGGCGCCGGTTTCCTCTTCACAAGACCTTCCCTTTAATTTAAAGTATTGCATTAAATAGTCATTTTGGAAAATCTCAAAAGGAGGGAAAAATCATAATTTCTGTGTCTGTAGAATCTTGGCCCCCGCTGATCTCTTATTTTATCTTCTGATGCGCTAATAACTTCTTTCTTCTTCGTCTCTCACTTCTGTCGGCGCTTCCAGGAGTATTGTGAAGATATACAGATACATCGCAGCTTCTCCTATCTCTGCTCTTTCTTATAAAAAGCGCTCTACTTTCTGCTAAGCCAGCGCGTTTCGTATGATTTGCAGCTTCAATTAAAGTCTCTCTGCAATGCTTGTCCTGACTTCCTATATTTTCTATTAGGCCTGGAAGGTTCTCGGGACATTATTTAGCCATCATTGTAAATAACCTATAATCTGGTGGTAATTAATGTCACGCGGTCTTACGTGCCGCACCAAACTCAATTCCCAACTAACTAAAAGAAAAGTGATATATTCCGGTATTTAGTGCCAGGCGATAAAAATCATAGGCGACGAGGTTGGGAATTTACGAGGAAGAATTTTGCAAAACATATCGCGTTCCTTCAGGGGGGATTTATTTTTGTATTTAATGAGGGGTAGGTGGACCCTGCAGATAGTTTAACTGTCATCCATGACTTGAATGGTTGGGACTCGATGTTTGTCCTTGTGCAGGCGGCCGCAGTACAGATCCTTGTTGGTGGATTTGTAACGTAGTACTTGTATATGGAAGCAATGCACCTAAGGGAGAATACAGTGTTATGAGGAGGCACACAGCCCATGGCTTCATCCCCAAACCATAGGGCAGGAAATACCTTTCACTTTGGTTGGGGCTGTTCGTAAGAGCGCAGTAACATAAATAGTAACATAGTATGTTAGGCTGAAAGTATACATATATCCATCCACTTCAGCCTGTTTCCACCCCCTTGTTGATCCAACGGAAGGCAAAAAATAACAATGAAGCAACAGCTAATTTAGCGCATTTTGGGGAAAAACTTCCTTCCCGGCTCCATAATGGCAGCCAGAATATTGCCTGGATCAACCTTCGATAGCTCTTACCTGACTGTAAGACCGGGAACAACAATCCGCTGGTCAGCTAATGTCTATATCCTGTAATATCATAGCGCTCTAGATAGACGTCTAGTCCCTCTCAAACTCCTCTAAGGACCCTGCCATCACCACGTCCTCAGGCAGAGAGTTCCACAGTCTCACTGCTTTTACTGTAAAGAACCCCCTTCTGTGTTGGTGATGAAACCTCCTTTCCTCTAATCGTAGTGGATGCCCTCTTGTTACCGACGCAGTCCTGGTATAAACAAATCATGGCAGAGATCCTTGTATTGTCCCCTCATGGATTTATACAGAATTATTTGGTCGCCCCTTAGCCGTCTGTTTTCTAGAGTAAATAATCCCAGTTTTGGTGCCTCTCTGGGTATTCCAGTCCCTTCATTCCATGTATTAGTTTAGTTCCCCTTCTTTGAACCCCATCCAGCACTGTAACATCTTTCCTGAGCTCCGGTGACCAGAACAGTGTGCAGTATTCCATGTGAGGCCTGACAAGTGCCTTATATAGTGGGAGGATATTGTTCTCATCCTTCGCCCCTATACCTCTATTAATGCACCCCAAGACTTTATTAGCTTTTGCAGCAGCTGACTGGCATTGGTTGCTCCAGTTTAGTCTACAATCCACTAGTACCCCCAGGTCTTTTTCCATCTCACTTTTCCCTAGCAGTACCCCATTAAGTATATATTGGGGACATCCGTTTCTCCTGCCCATGTGCAGAACCTTACATTTATCAATATTCAACTTAATTTGCCCTTTCTCTCTCCAAGCCCCCGGCATATCTCGGTCCGTTTGTATCCGCACATTGTCCTCCGTTGTATTAATTATCTTGTAGAATTTTGTATCGTCTGCAAATATTGATATTAGACTCTGCAGCCCCTCTATCAGGTTTCTTCTGATTAATGTTTTGTATCCTTTCTCATCCTTTCTTTTTTTCCACAACTTTACCAAGTTGCATTTCCCTCCTTTCTTTTTCCCGCCTTTATTACTCCATAAACCAGTGGAGCCATACACACTCAGCTCGGCCTCAAGACCTGGTACACCATACACACTGAGCTCGGCCTCTCGCCCTGGTACACCATACACACTGAGCTCGGCCTCTCGCCCTGGTACACCATACACACTGAGCTCGGCCTCTCGCCCTGGTACACCATACACACTGAGCTCGGCCTCTCGGCCTGGTACACCATACACACTGAGCTCGGCCTCTCGCCCTGGTACACCATGCACACTCAGCTCGGCCTCTCGGCCTGGTACACCATACACACTCAGCTCGGCCTCTCGGCCTGGTACACCATACACACTCAGCTCGGCCTCTCGGCCTGGTACACGATACACACTCAGCTCGGCCTCTCGCCCTGTAACACCATACACACTCAGCTCGGCCTCTCGCCCTGGTACACCATGCACACTCAGCTCGGCCTCTCGGCCTGGTACACCATGCACACTCAGCTCGGCCTCTCGCCCTGGTGCACCATGCACACTCAGCTCGGCCTCTCGCCCTGGTACACCATACACACTGAGCTCGGCCTCTCGCCCTGGTACACCATGCACACTCAGCTCGGCCTCTCGGCCTGGTACACCATACACACTCAGCTCGGCCTCTCGGCCTGGTACACCATACACACTGAGCTCGGCCTCTTGGCCTGGTACACCATACACACTGAGCTCGGCCTCTCGGCCTGGTACACCATACACACTGAGCTCGGCCTCTCGGCCTGGTACACCATGCACACTCAGCTCGGCCTCTCGGCCTGGTACACCATGCACACTCAGCTCGGCCTCTCGGCCTGGTACACCATGCACACTCAGCTCGGCCTCTCGCCCTGGTACACCATGCACACTGAGCTCGGCCTCTTGGCCTGGTACACCATGCACACTCAGCTTGGCCTCTCGCCCTGGTACACCATACACACTGAGCTCGGCCTCTTGGCCTGGTACACCATACACACTGAGCTCGGCCTCTCAGCCTGGTACACCATACACACTCAGCTCGGCCTCTCGCCCTGGTACACCATGCACACTCAGCTTGGCCTCTCGGCCTGGTACACCATACACACTGAGCTCGGCCTCTCGCCTTGGTACACCATACACACTCAGCTCGGCCTCTCGGCCTGGTACACCATACACACTCAGCTCGGCCTCTCGCCCTGGTACACCATGCACACTCAGCTTGGCCTCTCGGCCTGGCACACCATACACACTGAGCTCGGCCTCTCGCCTTGGTACACCATACACACTGAGCTCGGCCTCTCGCCCTGGTACACCATACACACTGAGCTCGGCCTCTCGCCCTGGTACACCATGCACACTCAGCTTGGCCTCTCGGCCTGGCACACCATACACACTGAGCTCGGCCTCTCGCCTTGGTACACCATGCACACTCAGCTTGGCCTCTCGGCCTGGCACACCATACACACTGAGCTCGGCCTCTCGCCTTGGTACACCATACACACTGAGCTCGGCCTCTCGCCCTGGTACACCATACACACTGAGCTCGGCCTCTCGCCCTGGTACACCATACACACTGAGCTCGGCCTCTCGCCCTGGTACACCATGCACACTCAGCTTGGCCTCTTGCCCTGGTACTTCATGCACATACTAACGGCCAACACAGGGGTAAGCTCTCTACACCTACAAATGATGCTGAGTCTGCCTATTGTTGTTGTATTTGGAGTCTTTTAGTGCAGTTTCACTCCCTCCCCTGTTCCTATTATCCTTCCACCATTATTTCTAATATTGCTTCTCGCATCACAGTAGTTGTAAAAGTTATTTTAACATTCACACGTTTTGTCTTTTAAGAACTATTTGATAAAGTTAGTTTCCTTTCTCTATGTTGCAATATATTACAAATAAACGCCGTCATATTCCCAAAGGGGATCACAGTTTTAAAAGTTGTTGTTGTTTATAGGAATGTGTTATTATATGACATCTTCTATAATATTCATTGTATCGCTGTGTGCAGGATGCTTCATTGTATAACTGACATCTGTTGTTTTTTCTTTTTCCTTTTCTCTCTCTTTGTTCCTCCTTTTTATGCTCTATATTTATTGCACGCATCTTTCCTTTCCTAATCTGTAACTAGTGATAGTGTATCCCAGCTATATGAGGAAGCGGCGCTGGCCCGCTTTTTAAACCCCCGCCTGCTGAAAGAGCTAAATGTGATTGGTTGAGGTGCTCAGACAATCACAGGCAGCACTCGCCGAATGAATGACGTTTTTACAGCACTTTTACTGTTTCATCAGGATGTTCCTCATCATTGTCATAGCACTGGCAGTTTTATAGCCCCAAACTGATTACAGATTCCCCTTCAATGGCTTGATCTGAATTGCGGTAGATAGACACACCTGCTTTCTTCAAAAAACAGCAGCACTCAAGTCGATGGCTACTCCGTTGGAGAAAATGGGGCTGAGTTGCAATACCACACACAACCTGTGCAGAGGAGCGGCACTGTTTTTCTAATCCTGAACAACCCCTTTAAGGTAAACAGAAAGAGGCTCATCAGTAAAAGGCAATTAAAGAGATCAGGAACAAGTTATTGAGAACCCCCAAGGACCTAACCAGACCGTACGGCTTCCTGAGATGAGATGCCAATAATTGGAGGTTCCATTAAATGTTTCTAATTCTAAGCATTCGTTGTACGGAATCAGCGCACGTTCTGTAATAGAGGCAGGCAGAGCTGGGGAATAGAGGAGGGCGAGACTATAGAGGAGGCCGATCATTTGTATTCAGCATTTTAGCCCGCTGGATAGACTGCTTGCTTAGTAAATGCTGCACATTAAACATAAATCACCGCATACGTCAGCAGAATCCGGGCTGGAGGGAAATCAGATTGCCGCTTCTTTAAAAGCTCATGGCTGCGTGCCACAGACGGAACCTTTAACATGTGCCAAAATATATGTTATGTATCTCTGCACGGAGATCCACAGGGAACTTTTTGAAATGTATCCTAAGTACATCTCCATCTATAATGCTGACATCCCTGGAAACACATCAGGTCCGAGAGGGGAGAGAAGCGGCGGCACTCACTGACTACTGGATGAAGGGCTTGTGTAATCACACTGCTCCAAGCAAGGGATGAGGATGAGGAACAGCAACCCCCATCATCTCACAAGTCACTAATCGGGTGCATGAGATGGACGTTATATACTGGACAATCCACTAAAGAGAAGTGTCATCAGGAAATAGACTATTGGATAAAACAGGTTTTTTTGTGAAACATTTTTGAGCATTTTTTTTCCATTGTCAATATCATAATCTGTATTAAAAAGAAACAAATCTTGCAAAAAATACTGCAGTTCTCACACCGACCACTAGGACTAATAAGGCTGGGCTCACACAGGGCGAATTTGCCGCGGAAATTCCATCTGGAATTTCACTCCGGCAAATCCGCCTGCGGACGCTAATCCCGGGATTAGCCAGCCATGTGGATGACATTTGTCTGTGGCGCGGATTCCCCGTCCGCAGCATGTTTTTTTTTCTCCATTGCCGCCGCGCTCTCCTCTATGGGAGCACCGACCGCAGCGGAAAAGTATGCCGCCAATCTGCTCCAAAACCCGCGGCTAAGTGCCACGTGTTTTGAAGCAGCGCTTTCCCCGCAGAAATCTCACGTCTTTTTACTGCGGCCCAACCGCGAGATTTCCGCCCTGTGGGAATCCAGCCTATTAGTCTGACACTTCCTGTTCTGTAGAGAAAACTTCTCACTTGTCATCTCATTCTCATCACAGGCAGGATTACACTGAGAGGTGACACCCATAGATAGATAACACAGGACCACCATTCACAATAGATGATGTCACAGCTCACCTCCTTTCCCTCTTTGCACACTGACCACTAAACCTAAATAATAGTCCGACACTTCCTGTTCTGTAGAGAAAACTTTTCAGTTGTCATCTCATTATCATCACAGGTAGGATTACACTGAGAGGTGACACCTATATATAGATAACACAGGATATACCAGTCACAGTAGATGATGCCACAGCTCACCTCCTCTGCCTCTCTGCACAGGTTACAGAGCATTGTCCCATAAACATTTATAGGAGATGGTCACATCTCACCTCCTTTTTGCACAGGTCACAGTACATGCCTACAACACTCTCCATATAAATTTATAGGTGATGATCACAGCTCACTTCCTCCACCTCCCTGCACAGGTCACACAGCATGCCCACTCACTCAGACGTCTATAGGTGATGGTCACAACTAATATTCAATGAGCGAGCACAGCTCAAATCACTGAGCAGTGTACACACATCCCCTGGTCAGATGGGTCCAGATTTCTGTTGCTGATGGGAGGGCAGAATTTGGCACAAGCAGCATGAATCGCGGACCCCTTCCTGTCAGTTGGTCAGAACATGTCAGCACCGCCATCTAATCTGCGGCAACTACAAAAAGCTTCCTGTCCGCAGGGGCCGATATTCCTGCAGAACCATTTAATCACCGAGTGGAATCTACACCATATCAAATTGCTGCAGATCTGAAGGCCAAAGGAGCCCAACGCTACTAGATGGGGACTAATAAAGGGCCATTAAAGGGGTTTTCCAGTGAAATACTATTGATGACCTATTATCAGAATCGGACCCTGACCGATCAGCTGAGCGGGCGCATGCTGTCAGTGCCCCAATAACCCTTTTAATCTCCTGGGCAGTTGGTGAAAACTTTAATCATATCTATTGATTCCAATGATACATACCGCTTCACTCGTCTTCTGCAGGTGGAGTGCGGTATTGCACTTTGGCCCCATTCACTTTAATTGACTTGAGCTACAAAACAGATACAACCGATGGACAGGAGCGGCGCTGTTTTTGGGAGTAAGCAGCCATGTTGTTCTAGTCTTGCACAACCCCTTTAAATAAAGTTATGGCCGTCTAATGTTGTGTTTGGCAGTGCTGTTCCATCCCAGATAAAGTCACGTCCTTCTGTTTAACTGGCGAGCGTCCTGCTGGAGTTCACTTTCGCTTTGTACTTTTTCACCCTACCAAACCCCTTTTAATTTTTTGAAGCCTCTTCCTCTGACAGATAGTCAATTGTAAATGGATTGTGAGAGCAGATAGCAAACATCAGCAGCCGCGTCTGAATCTTAAACACATTTCGCCTTCCACGTAACGGAATGCTCCACACATTTTCAAGAAGCCAACGTCCATCTTAATTACGTCTGTCCCTTTCTCTTAGGATCGTGACGATCCCTGAAAACTGCACTCCATCAAATCTTGGCACTCGAGGTAGAAACGTCCCAAGGAATTTACAGTTTCTGACTTTACAGCCGTTTCTATTGATAGGCCAAATATAACGTGAGACGTCTTGTATAGTTCTGGTTATTTGCAATGCAGTTAAGTGAAGAAGAAGGAAGGAGACTGGACAAAACTGACCCTCACCCTTTTCTACAGTATGCTGACAAGAGTATTCGCCCACCAGCAGTCCGGTGATGTGTGAGCATTAGGTATAAAGGAGAGGATCACACAGGAGATCCCAGTACAGAAACCATCAAATGTCACCAGGTGTAGAGCTGAGAACGGGGTCTGGTGGTGGGATGTCAGCAGGTGTACAGTTGACAACAGGCTCTGGTGGTGGGATGTCACCAGGTATACAGCTGACAACGGGGTCTGGGGGGAATGTCACCCGGTGTAGAGCTGACAACGGAGTCTGGAGGTGGGATGTCTCCAGGTATAGAGCTGACAACGAGGTCTGGTGGGGAAATGTCACTAAGTGTAGAGCTGACAACGGGGTCTGGTGAGGGGATGTTACCAGGTGTAGAGCTGCTACTGGGCTCTCGTGGTGGGATGCCACCAGGTGTAGCGCTGACAACAGGGTCTGTTGGGGGGATTTCACCATGTATAGAGCTGACAACGGGGTCTGATGGTGGGATGTCACCAACCAATCTATATGGGACACTGCAGCTTCTGGACCTTCCAGAGTCCACTGTTGGCCATATTATTGGGAGATGGAAACCATCCTGTGTGTGCGGTGCCGCCATGTTCAGGGAGACCTCGTAGACTGACAGAACGTGAACAACGAAGCCTTGCCCTAACTCAGGAAGTCTCACAGAACATTGGAATATCTATTAGCACTGTAACTCCCTGTGGGGAATGGCATGTGAAGGGTTACCACGGATGAGCGGCTGCACACAACATCACAGCAGTGAATGCACGGTGGCACCTGCGATGGAGCTTGGAGTGTTGGATTGTAAATGGGTGGAAGCAAGTATTGTGGACAGCTGAATCACAGTACACCATCTTCCAATCGGATGACCGCTCTTGGGTGTGGTGGTTACTTTGAGAGCAGTTTCTATGCAACTGCATTTTCCCAATATTGAAGTTTGTAGGAGGTTCTGTTATGGTGTGGGGGGTATTTCTGCTGGAAGGACTAGGGCCGTTGGTTATAATGCAGTCCACTCTCAACGCCAAAGGGTACAGAGACATTCCGGACAATGTGGCATTACCTACCCTGTGGTAATACTTTGGTACAGCTCTTTGTATCTACTAACATTTCCAAGCACCAAGTCATACAGCACAAAGTGTTGCAGCTTTGTTTGAGGAACTGAAAGTCTGCAAACTTCAATGGTCAGCCCAAAATCCAGATCTTAATCCCATCGAGCATCACCATATCAATGCATGCTCAAAATGGTATTGGTACTTTGGCTCAGTTCCGTTTCTCTACCACCATGATCGAGAACTATGTCATACAGCTCGCAGTGTGGAGGAGCAAAATGTCTACAGACTACATTGGCCAGCCCAAAGTCCGGATCTAAATCCTATCGTTCTTTGGGACGAACTAGAACATCGTAGCCATGCACGTCCATCACACCCATAATTCCTTTTGTCAGGTTATCAGGATTTATCTCTAGGACAATGTAGAAGGTACTATGACACACAGTATTGGGACAGACATAGAAGTTGATGAAATTCGATTTTATTCATATTTTTCCATCAGGTATTGGGTCGCCTTGGGCCTCAGTGACTGCAGTCACCCTCCATGGCCACTTTCCACCAAATTCCCATAGATTCCAAAAAGGAATAACAAACTTTCCCGTCAGTGACTGCTGAATTAAGGAGTTGTCCCAATTCAGGCAACTACTGCCTACTGAAATAAACCTACAATTGCCAACATCTCTCTAAAATATTGTCTTACCCCAAACTTTGTAAATTCTAAGATGGGTGCTGTGGCCACATGACCCTGCCCCCCCCCCCCCCCACGCACACACACACACACAATTTCACAGCTTCTGCTGAAGCCCTGTTTACTGCCTTGCTTCTTTTATTCCGACCAGGTCAGTTCACTGTAATATTATTTACAGTACAGAAGAGCAAGCAGGTATCATAGTCAGGGAAAGCCAGAGGTCAGTACACTGTAATATTAGTTGCAGTACAGAGGAGCAGGCAGGTAGCATAATCAGGGGAAGCCAAAGGTCAGTACACTGTAATATTAATTGCAGCCCAGAAGAGCAGATAGGTAGCGTAGTCAGAGGAAGCCAGAGGTTGGTACCCAGAAATATCAGTTGCAGTACAGAGGAGCAGGCAGGTAGCATAGGCAGGGGAAGCCAGAAGTTGGTACACTGTAATATTAGTTGCAGTACAGAGGAGTAGCGTAGTCAGGGGAAGCCAGAGGTTGGTACACTGTAATATTTGTTGCAGTACAGAGGAGCAGGCAGGTAGCGTAGTCAGGGGAAGCCAGAGGTTGGTACACTGTAATATTTGTTGCAGTACAGAGGAGCAGACAGGTGGTGGAGCTTGTCTACAAACTTAGAACATGATAATCACGCAGGGATGGAGGTGCAATGCCAGGTTTATATTGTGAATCCAATTAGGAGCCAGTCACAAAGACAGGAACTGGATTAACAGAAGCAAGGAACAAGGACAATGTTCAGCAAAGGAGCCATATAGCTTGCAGAATAGCTCAGCAGGAAAGGCCGCCACCTGGAATACAGGAGCTTCTGGGTTAGAGTCCTGACATCAATTCTTATGCATGTGCAGTCTCTACCGGACCTGAACATGTGCTTAAACATGTGAGACCAGCACAGGGAAGCATAAATATTGACCTAGACAGGAAGCTAATGAGTCCAGTAGTTCAGCATCATAACAGACCTGGTGTGTTGTGGTACTGTCAGAACCGGCAGAGTGCTTGAAGATATCATAGTGCAAGGTACTTGAGGGGGTTGGAGGTGGGAAAACC
This sequence comes from Eleutherodactylus coqui, assembly GCF_035609145.1. Classification (NCBI taxonomy): domain Eukaryota; kingdom Metazoa; phylum Chordata; class Amphibia; order Anura; family Eleutherodactylidae; genus Eleutherodactylus; species Eleutherodactylus coqui. Next base: position 7,886,554 of record NC_089849.1, read on the forward strand.
CTTTTATTTGCCACCCCATTTAAGGGCAAGGGGACTAAGCATCTGTCAACTACCCAATGCTAATGGATGGTGTGTCTACAGTATTGCAACTTGTTGGTAAAGTAGCAGCTCATGTAGAATGGGGGAGGGGCCTGAGCAAGTTTCCCCATCCTTGAAGAAGCAAAATATGGACAAACTCAGCTGCAGCCCAACTTCACAGTTGATTATAGACCGTGGACATATTCTGAGATATAAGAGGGCCTTTGTTCAATAAGAGATACAAAATTTGCCTCTTTGGCTGCTAATTTAAGCTACCCAATCCAAAAACAGGGGCACTAAGCATTTGTCAACCACCTCATTCCAATGGGTGGAATGTCAATAGTTTATCATTTGTTAGGTAAAATACCAGCAGCTGCAAAGAGAAGGAGTAACCTTGAGAAAGCTTTCCCACCCCTGAGGAAGCAAGATATGAACAACCTCAGCTAAAGCCCAGCATCACGATTGGTTATTTTTGTAGGACATTGCCACATTATGAGATATAAAGGGCTATCGTCCAAAAAGATAATCAAATGTGCCCCTCTATTTCAGATTTAAGCCCCCCCCCCATTAAAAGGCAGTAATTGTAAGCCACCTCATCCCAGTGGGTAGTGTGAATACAGTGTTGCCACTTAGTAGATAAAACAGCAGCACCTGCATAGACGAGGAGGAGCCGCGAGCAAGTTTCCCTGCCCTCGAGAAGGAAAGATATGGACAACCTCAGCTGCAATCCTACTTCACAGCCCCTTTAAAAGCCCGAGTTGTTGTCTCTATGGTATTTAAATATTAGCTGAAAAAAGCTGGTGTTTGTAGCCTTACAGACCAGTCATGTGACCAAAGTTGAGACAGTAAAACAAGAAAAGTGGGAATATAAGTGAAATACCCATTTGCCCATTCCTCATCTGCATTATCTGGGCACTGGAATCTTCCCCTACTCTTTTGGTCCTGCTTCAATGGTTTCCTGCCTGGTGGGACTTTGTGTTCATTTGCAGAAATTAGTTTATATTCTATCTAGCAGAGATTAGGTTACTTGTTATGACTTATAAGCGTATATATTAGGAAATAAGTAAATGAACCTCCTCATTTAGCTGCTATCAGACAACTGGGGCGGCTGCTAATACTTTAATATCACTTTCACAATTATATTCTTATCACTTGAAAAGTAAAATTAATTGAAAAATTTCACTTGGGAGTCCCGAGCCTCTGCAGTATAGAAGGAACTGTGCTAGATTCACAGTATTTAACGATCTAGAAAACAAAAATTAAAGGGATCCTTCATAAGCTCAGTTTCCTGTGGTGCTCTTCATCATTGTTCCATTATACTGCTATAATGTGATTATGTACCATCATGATTGTTTGTACTGCCATAAAAAGCTGCTGAGACCCCCAGCAATCAACAATCTGGGAGCAATCCACCAGCAGGTGTTCCATTTCTCCACAGCTCCACCACAGGGGAAATTAAGCATTGCGCAGTACTTATTGAAATCAATGAGCTGTTAGTGTAATGCATAAATGTGCTGGGTCCTCCGAATAGAGAGGCACTCTTTACAGCCTAAGGCCTCTTTCACATATTTTTACGTGTGCCAGCCGACACTGTAAAAACACGTGAACGGGCGCACAAATCTAACGTTTGTGTGCCCGCGCAGATGGCATGGGCATGCGCATATATGCCGAGGCTGCATGCCATTGCCTCCCCTTCCCTTCCCCTCACCGGCTCACCTTCTCTCTCCTTCCCTACGGCAAATAAACAAGTTTATAAATATTCCGACTAAGGGTGGCTACATCAGTCTCCTGCTGAGCGCTGGATTTTAGCTTTTTCTTTTTGAATCTCTCCTTCCCTATGGCTGTTTGCAAAGGGAGTTACTGGGACAGGAGAGTCCGCTCCCTTGTCCGCAGCCAGCAATGGGAGGGGGCGGAGCTTAGCTCTGCCCCACCCTGCCCCCTTCCATTGCAAACAGCCGGAGTGAGGAGAGAGGAGGAGAGAAGAGAGAGGGAGTTTAGCAGTTACGCTGCTAAACTCCCTCCCACCTCCCTTCTCCGGCCGCTGTCATTGGCTCCCATAGGAGCCCCTGCAGCGGCCGACGTATTTCGGCTGGAAAGATACTTACAGGGCTATCTTTTCAGCCTGGCATGAAACCACCCGGCGCTATAAGGGTCTGGTTGAGCGTTTTTTTTACGCAGCAGGAATACGGCCATCTGGTCTGATGCATTGGAATCCAATGCATCAGATCATAGCGTATATCGGCCAGTTGAGTGCTGCCTCTGATTGACTGAGCGCAGGGGCCAATCACAGGCAGCGATCAGCTGTCATTCAATGGCTGAGTGCTGCCTCTGATTGGTCACAGTGCTCAGCCAATCAGAGGCAGCCCTGTCAGCAGGTGGGGACTTTAAATTCCCACCTGCTGAAAGCACTTCATAGAAGTTCAGGAGAAGACGCGGCTGGACGCACCTGAGCCCCGGCAGCGGCGGAGAGGTGAGTATTTTTTTTTTTTTTTTACACATTCTAGGGATGATTTTTAGGGAAGGGCTTATATTTAAAGCCCTTCCCCGAAAATCACTACAGGGGCTGCCAGCATATGACTGCTTTCAATGAAGCCGGCTGTAGCGCTCCATTGAATCCAATGGGATAGCATTGCGGTTCTCTGCCACAGCTGTGAAAGCTCTGGCAGAGGATTTCTTCATCCTTGCGATGAGTCCCCTTGTCACTGGACACTGTGACAATGCTGTCACAGTGTTCAGTGATGAGGGAACTCCTTGCGGAGATGAAGAAATCTTGGCCAAAGCTGTCAAAGCTGTGGCAGAAGATTGCGATCTTCTCTGTATGTCAATGGGGCCACCACTGCTGCCGCCGACCCCATTGACCACAAGGTAAAACCCCTGGATGTGACATTATCCAAGGGTTTCACATCCAAAAAATCCTAAATGCTACAGTTATTTGCGTTTTACAATCCGCTGCCCTATATTAACCGGTGCACATTTTTGTGCGCAGGTGAAAAACGGACATGTGACCACTGCCTTTGAGAAGCATTGGTTCTAATAGATGCGGATCACAAACGCAAATAACATGCGCAGCAAAAAACGCAGATCTGACTGAGCCCTAATGGTGTTTTCTTATGATTTTCTATCTTTTTAATAATTAAATAACATTTTGACTTGAATTTGTGATTATTTGATTGTTTAAACTACACACTGTAATACTTTAGTATTGCAGTACATAGCTATTTTTGATGTTACCATAGGCAAGATTTGATACGTATCCATGCATGGAAACCCTAGAAGCCATCAGTGGAGTTCGGGCTGCCATGCTAGTCCCTTGGTATCCCCTGATCACATTGCGGGATGTGCTGATGGGCATGGACAGGGGTCTCCACCCTCCTGCTGACTATTTAGATGAGCGGTCAGCCAACTCTGATCATGGCAGTTAGCATCAGAAACAGCTGACGGCCGCCGGCTATGGAGCGGACCCGGCTCCTGAGCCCACTCTGTACACACTACATGACTGCCTGAGGTACATTTACATAAGGCAGTCATGAAGGGGTTAAAGGTGGAGTGTCCCTTTAAATTAAATTATATTGAAATATTTATTAATCTGCAGATACTGAGAGAATAAAATCATCTTTCTTGGCGAAACCGTCTAGATTTCATAATGTGAGTTTAATTCCATAATTTAGGCCTCCTTTACGCTCTCCTGTAATTACGAAGCCCCACGGCCGCGGCGAACGCTTTAAATTATTACACAGAACTTGGCAGCAGCATAACTTACTCAGTCCGCCGTCCAGGACCGCGTCCAAGTCATGGCTTGGCCACAAGTGCTGGAAATGACACTGAGAAGGACTGGGGAGAGGTAAGGGGAGGGTCCTCTGCCTGAGAGTAGATTCACAGGGGCGGGGGGGGGGGGGGGGGTCCATCTGATTTTCAGCCCAAAAACAATCAGATCGGGTGGATAGAAGGCAATTTATGGTTTTATGGAGTTAAACGGTTTTATTCACAAGTGCATTTTTTAAAGGATTGCAGCTATTTTGTTGCCTTTTTTGCCTGAAAATGGAATATGAAATGCAAGAAAATCACAAGGAAAAATTACAGAAGCGCAAAAAAAAAGCATGAAAATCCCACCATAAAAATCAGTCCAATTTTTCGGGGTAGAAAAATAAATTGCTCGTGTGCAAACAGTAAGGCGGTTGCAGGAGACAGGGGGAAAAACATGGTCGTATCTTCAACGGGAACCTCGAAAAAGTTGCCAATTGCTGTAAAAATGAGAATGTCAAAGTCTCACATTCAGACCTAATCAACCCTAAAGTATCAAAAAAACACTATTTGGCTAAAAAAAAAAAAAAAAAAAAAATCAGGGGGTTTCCACTATAAAATTTGAACGGTTTATCCGAGGAACGTGTTATTTTTTACATTTTATAGAAAATATTCCTGGCTTCAATTTTCACCCCCGAAACGTGTTTGACAATCAGCAGATCGGAAGATGTTTGGCTTTTTTGTGGACCAGACCTGGAAAATCAATTAAGAAAAAAAAGTTAATATTCGTTATAAATGTGATACAATTACTGTCTAAGCACGCTCTTGTTGTTCGTTGGATTCAAACTCTTCAAAGAAATGTTTCAATATCAGTTTTTTAAATGTAGATTTTTTTCAACATTATGTTTTTGTTTTCCGGAGCGGTAAGTGATAATGGATTCAGAACCTTCGGCTGCGATCGTTGGACGTTCCAGGCAGATTCTTGGGATTTGATAGACGTCCCATCACATTACCGGCAGTCAGCTGCCGTCAAGCCGACAAGTTTTACTTAGTTTGTTTTACAATAAACATCAAGTTAAAGTAGAAAACAAAGATGCTGCAAAACTCCCAAACCTTGAAAACCTTCTCACGGAGGGGAGAAAACTGCAAAAAATGCAACCAGAAGTGTAAGTTAAGAAAGTGGAAGCTTTTAAGTCAATATTTGATGACCTGTTTGATATTTCACACAAGACGCACTGAAGGACACAATTGCAGAAGACAGACCACCATACAGCCTAACGGCCCATTTACTCGGAGCGATGATCACTCAAAAATTGCTAAAAAGCGATCGTTTGAGCGATAATGGTTGCATCTAAACGTGCGCCCATCGTGCCATTTTCAGGCACTGCTAGCTGATCGTTAAATTCAGGCCAACCTAAAAATCGCCCTGCAGTCTTATCAGGAGTTCTCCGCGGGGAGTGCTGATAGTATTGTTTCCCCGTGGAGAACAAAGGAGCTGAAAGCAGATAAGAGCACTACGGCTATTAACTGCTTTCAGCTAAGGCTTCATTTGCACATTTAATTGCTCTTAAGTAGCTGAGTAGCTACTTAATAGTTTATGCAAAATGATCGCTCAAAGCTGTCACTGTCGTTTGAGCGATCATCGCTCCGTGTAAATGTGCCTTTAGGCCTCATGTCCACGGACAAGAGCCCGCAGTGGAATCCCACCTTGCCCGGGCCGAGGACATTGTATTACCTGTTCCGGATCTGTGCAGGTCTCCTGCGTCCCGGCTGGATCTTCTTTCTTGTGCACGGCAGATGTGTTCCAGCACACGTGCAATAGGAGTTTTTCTTTTTCATACGCTGTGTTTTCCTGTCCCGATGTGTGGTGCGTTCCTGCGCCATTTTGAAAGTGGACAAGTGCAATATTGGGCCAGAAACGCTGAAAAACGCCTCCCATCGTTTCTGCTAAATAATGATCCGCAGACACGAGTTTTACGCGCATCAGAGGAGCACAAGTGTTTATCATTGTTTTCAGTGGGGAGCATCGCATTGCACTCGCGTGCGCATCACACGGGGGGCAGGAGCCTTATGATGTTGTTAAAGGGCCCATTGGAAACAACAGGCGAGGCGTTCCGAGAAAACGCCCAAAGATGAAACATGCTGCCATTTTCATCCTCTGTAAAGGAAAGAATCGCTCATGTGAATAAGTTCATTGAAAAGAGTGAAAGAATGGCGCTGATATTCGCGCACGCTGTTTGCATCTCACATCGCAGAGACCGCCGCAGATTCTTCCTCACATATATTCACACAAATTATTTTTCAGCTGATTTGGCTCGAAATCAAACAAAAATAAAGGATATTATTTGGATTGTTTTTTTTCGCCCGTGTGGTTTTATAATTGGATGAATGGTCCGAGCAAAAACATCTGCAGCATCTCCTACTGTCCGGCGATTTGTGTACAACATGTCTATGATGCAATTAAAAAGCTAGCGATTGCACTTGTTTGGTGCCACGACGATCCGTTTGTAAAAAAAACATTAAAAAGTGTGCAGAAGCAGTGGTGTAGATATTGGGGTCACAAGCAGTGGCCTAGCTATAGGGGTCGCAAGAGTCGCAATTGCAACCTGGCCCCTAAACCTGGGGGTTCCAAGTCCTCCCTCGCCACAATTGAGGCCCTCCCCCAAATCTATGGCCAGGAAGAGCCCAGGTTGCTGCATTACTCACACTGCCGCAGCATCCGGTGCAGACCAGTGTTTTTGATGCTTCTGCGATCTTCACGCGTGGGATATGATTCAAGTGTTTCAATGGCAAACATGGCAATGCACTCACATGCACATCTCAGGGTATGCGAGAGCCACACAATGTCTGTAAGGGCCCATCGCAAGGAAACAAATCACATGAATGAATCCACTCAAAAGAACGGATTTCATATGTATGCGACTCTTCAGCACATCGCACAAAATGTGCGCCAGAGCATCGCTCATGTGACTAAGCCCTTAGATCCTATTTATACGGGCGGGTGTGATATCGGTCAGAGCAACAATAATGCTACTGCGTCCTCGTGACGCAGCCCATCCGGGGATTAAAAGGCTATTTAGCCTAATGAGGTCAATATGTGTCCTTTTGTTCACAGGATTCCGCAGCACATTGAACACTTGAACGCATATTGAGTGCATTTTTGCACGACTCCCATAGACTTCTGTGGGGCCTTTGGTGCGCAAATACGCTGGAAAATTGAGCAGCGCCTATTTTCTTGCGTGAACACGAAATGAGTGCGCAAAACGCGCCCATGAGAGCGAAGCCATGCGCAGCAACTGGTTCTATTCTCTATGAATTTGGTTGTGTGAAGAAGCCCGGAGGCCGTCTCTGCGTGTGCGTTTATACGTTCATCCGTACGCACCGTAAATTCGCATGGATGACTTTTTGCCACGGGTGACTCCCGATTGTAATCGCGTATTTAAAGCCATTCACACGGGGCGCTGCTGCGTGAAAGGAAAGAAACACGCTGAAGCGATGGCGAGCAGCAATCAGAATAAAATGCTCGGAATGACAATTAACGCCTAATTAGGGGCGGCTGTCTGCCTTTCCCATGTTGTACGCAGGGTAACTCCACCCCTCCCCTTTTTTCCAGCTGCCATAGAAGTCTATGGGAACTTGCTGCGTATCACGGCGACCGATAGGGCGAGACTTCTCTTTACACGCGGCGTATGAAAAGATCGAGTAGGGGCTATTTGTTCTGACGCAAATATTCTGCACGGAAAAAGCACGTTCGTCTGAATGAAGCCATTGAAATCCATTGCTTCACTTGGTCGCGCTTTATGCGCAACTTTTAAACGTGTGGAAATACCTGCGCAAATACGTTGGTCTGAATGAGCCCTAAATCTGCGATCTCTATGCAATTGTGATTCGACTTTGTAAGAATATGGCACCATATCGCACCTCGGGGCACACGATCTTGTCACGTGTTTTTCGTGCGTGTGAGAATCGCATATTGTTTTATTACAAAAAGTATATTAAATCGCGCTCAAAACTCGCAACAACATTTGACCGCGATGCACATTTTCACAACTCCCATAGAAGACAATGGGCATTTTTTCTTAGCAAGTTGGCCCAGAAATAGGAAAGGGAGTGATTTTGTTTATTTTTTTTCATGATCGGTCCAAGAAAAAAATTGTTTCCATAAATGATATTTTTTACCTGCACAACATGTGACTTGTGAAAACCGTCTGTGTGATCGCACCCTGAGCCCCGGTGTGGGGCCGAATACCCCAATACGAATCAATGGGGTTTCAGCTGTATGTATTATGGAACCCAAATGCCCGCATGAAGGAAACCTTAAACCTAAAGGGGTTTTCCCACTATTAAAAATGTCTTCCGCACCGCTCTGTACTTTCTGGTTGTTGTTGCGGACCAGGTCATGTGACTGCTGCAGCCAATCACTTTACAGAATTGCGCCTCTGAAAATCATGTCAAAATCTGTGCATTCTATTGTTGCTCTTGGCCCGGATCCGGATGCGGAATTATCCCTGATAATGGGCGAAACCTGCATGCAGAATTTCAATGTTTCCACATCAAAAGTGCCCCATCACTTCCACGGAAGCTCGCAGAAATGCCCGTTTTTGCGTCAATATTGCACACAGCCGTTTCCCATTGGCATGACTAAACCGCGCCAAAAACTGCGCCAGAAAAACACGGATTTTAGAGTTCATGTAAAAAATATGGCGGTGAATTCGGCAGCCTTTATAGAGTGCTTCATTGCACGGGGTAGACTAGAAAACTAATCTGTTGTCTTTTATTACTCCGCCGCCCTCGCTGCCGGAGCCGTAAACTTCTCTTTGCGTTCGCTTGTCTTTCAATATCCTGGAATTGTCAGTGTAATAAATTTCTGTCTGCACAGATGATAATTCTTCCATTGATGTATTTCCTTGTCATAAAACATGGCGGATTCTTACTGACTGGCGGCGGGTGTCCTTTTCTCTCGCACCGCTGTGAAGCGCGTCAGCTTGTTTATTCGCCTCCGACTTGTAAACTTTAATCGTGTTTTGTTCAAAATCACTATCATTTATAACTCAGTAATGAGTCTCCTCCTCTGTCATAACCGCATCGCAGCTGCAACATTGTATCAACAAATCTACCCAGAATTCAATTCTGCTACTTCAAAAATCCCTTTTTATAACAGTGTGTTACACACAGATACTCCATAATATTGTCTCCAGATTGCTGTCCTATGCTCGCTCCACCACCTGCACTAGCGGCTCTCTCCCCTCACACCTCCTCCGGTCCCCCTCCCCTCACACCTCCTCTGGTCCCTCTTCTCTCACCCCTCCTCCGATCCCTCTCCCCAGTGGTTATCTCACATTTTACTACTATATTAAACTTCTCTCTCACCTCTGGCATTTCCCCCTCCTCATTCAAACACTCCATCATATCCCCACTGCTAAAGACACCGACTCTTTACACGACCGATGCTGCCAACTACCGACCCATCTCTAATCTCCCCTTCATCTCCAAACTATTGGAAGGCCTGGTTTACTCCCACCTTATAAGCTATCTATCAGAGAACTCTCTCCTAGACCCCCTACAGTCTGGCTTCGCCCCTTACACTCAAGAGAAACTGCCCTTACAAGGGTGTCAAACAACCTCCTAACAGCAAGGGGCGACTACTCCCTTCTGATCTTCCCCGCTCTCTCTGCAGCGTTTGACATTGTTGACCACAAACTCTTCCTCCTTATTCTTTGCTCCATCGGACTAAAGGACACTGCTCTCTCCTGGTTCTTCTCCTATCTATCATTCTGCATCTCCTTTGCTGGCTCTACCTCCCCTCCTCTTCCCGTTGCTGATGGGTTCCCCCAGGGCTCAGTCCTCGGCCTCCTCCTCTCCTCTTCCCTTTGCTGTTGGGGTCCCCCAGGGCTCGGTCCTCACCCCCCTCCTCTTCTCCATCTATACAGCCCCCACTGGACAGACCATCAGGAGTTTTGGCCTCCAATACAACCTCTACGCTGACGAAACCCAATTATACACCTCCTCCCGTGACATTGCAGCACCGATCCTCTGCTGTCTCTAACAATGTGTCCTCTCTCTACCTAAAACTGAACCTCTCTAAAACTGACCTCCTGGTGTTTCCGCCCTCCACTAACCGACCTCATCCTGGCATCTCCATCTCAGTCTGTAGCACTATAACTCCCAGCACGCCTGCTGCCTTGAGGTTATATTCGATGACGATCTCTCCTTTGCCCCCTACATCCAATCTCTGGCCCGAACATGTCAGCTGCACCTCAAGAACATCGCAAGAATCAATCCTTTTCTCACTGTGGACAAGCTAAAAATGCTCACTGTTGCCCTCATCCACTCTCGGCTCGATTAGTACAATTCGCTGCTGATCGCCCCCCTCCCACCACCACCCCCCTTCCCCACGGCACCAAGCTCTACCCCCTCTAATTCATTCTGAGTGCGGCAGCCAGACTTATCTTCCCTTCCAGCAGCTACTCGGACTGGCTGCCTGTCAAATACAGAATTCAATTTAAACTCACCACCCTCACCCATAAAGCGCTCCATACCACTGCACCGCCCTACATTGTATCCCTCATCTCAATTTACCACCCAGCCCGAGCCCTACGCTCTGTCAACAGAATCTGATAAAGCTACCCTTTAATTTGAACTTCTCATTCTCACCTCCAAGACTTCTCCAGAGCAGCACCTGTCCTCTGGAATGTGCTACCCAAAAAATATCTGGGCAATCACTGACACACACAGCTTCAGGCGTGCTCTAAAAACGCCCCTCTTCAGGGAGGCATACCATATCCCCTAAACCGAACCCCTCTGTACTCACCTGATAACATGCTGCCTGACCTACTGACTGCAATCCCTGCTAGCCGCCACTAGCCACCCCCTGCAGTCATACTAATTCAGCCACTATACAGCCTGACCATTGTCTGTGTATAGCATCCTACACTCTCCACCCTGCCATACCATACACATCTCCAGCCCCTTTACCTTCTGTATCCCCCTATTATCTGTAGTATGTAAGCTCGTTGGAGCAGGACCCTCACCCCTATTGTCTCCATCAGCTGATTACTAGATGTAACCGGGGATTTGTTTGTTTTCCCTGTTTTTAGGCGCTGCGGAATAGGCTGGCGCTATATAAATAGGGATTATTATTATCCACAGGTCTCCCCATAACAGCGTGTTACACACAGATCCCCCCCATAAAGTGTCATCCACAGATCCCCCATAACATTGGGTCAATGCCGGTTAACATAAGTGGATCTGGGAACATTTCTTAGACAACACACAGTACATGAAGCCACAATATTTGCAATTTGCTTACGTTAGTCCGTGTTCGCTTCCAGTTTTACGCTTCAGTTCATTTCCTTGGTTCTGTCTTTGCTGAGTTTCCAGATTCTTTCTTCCAGTCCAGGCAGAAAGAGGTTAACAGAGTCTTGGAGTCGTCAGTCGGGCCAGAACCGCGAATCAAAGGCCCTCTGGTGTAAAACATTGTGCATAAAAATTAAATGACTCCTTGCCGCTTGCTCAGCAAGAAAGCAGAGATTCTGCTTAACCTCCATAGACAAGCGGATGATGACAAGCAGCGGGAGCAAAGGCTCAGATAATGGGCGATGTAAGAGCCGCAAATGGGGCGATAATTAGTGCAAAATCCATTGGAGCTACCTAAATCCATATCACCGCAGCTAGAGGGGCGTCAGGGACCACCGGAGATAATAATGCACAGCTAATATGTCTTCTGCCAACATAGTGCAAATGTAAGTCACTGTATGCAGGATACATAATGTGCACAAGATGTACATATATAATTATACACAGGAGATACCCAGGTTATACCAGCATGCTCCATATCACTGTATACAGGATGTATAACTTATACCAGCTGTACATATATAATTATATACAGGAGATACCCAGGTTATACCAGCTGTACATATATAATTATCTACAGGATATACCCAGGTTATACCACGATGCTCCATATCACTGTATACAGGATGTATAACTTATACCAGATGTACATATATAATTATACACAGGAGATACCAGCATGCTCCATATCACTATATACAGGAGATGTATAACTTATACCAGCTGCACATATATAATTATATACAGGAGATACCCAGGTTATACCACGATGCTCCATATCACTATATACAGGGAGATGTATAACTTATACCGGCTGTACATATATAATTATACACAGGAGATGCCCAGGTTATACCACGATGCTCCATATCACTATATACAGGAGATGTATAACTTATACCAGCTGTACATATATAATTATATACAGGAGATACCCAGGTTATACCACGATGCTCCATATCACTATATACAGGAGATGTATAACTTATACCAGCTGTACATATATAATTATATACAGGAGATACCCAGGTTATACCAGTATGCTCTATATCACTATATACAAGAGATGTGTTACTTATACCAGATGTACATATATAATTATATACAGAAGATACCCAGGTTATACCAGCATGCTCCATATCACGATATACAGGATGTATAACTTATACCAGTTGTACATATATAATTATATACAGGAGATACCCAGGTAATACCAGCATGCTCCATATCACTATATATAGGGGATGTATAACTTATACCAGCTATACATATATAATTATATACAGGAGATACCCAGGTTATACCAGCATGCTCCATATCACTATATACAGGAGATGTATAACTTATACTGGCTGTACATATATAATTATATACAGGAGATACCCAGGTTATACCACCATGCTCCATATCATTAGATACAGGGCATGTATAGCTTATACCGGCTGTACATATATAATTATATACGGGAGATACCCAGGTTATACCAGCTGTACATATATATTTATCTACAGAAGATACCCAGGTTATACCACCATGCTCCATATCACTATATACAGGAGATGTATAAATTATACCAGCTGTACATATACAATTATATACAGAAAATACCCAGGTTATACCACCATGCCCCATATCACTATATACAGGATGTATAACTTATACCAGCTGTACATATATTATATATAGGAGATACCCTGGTTATACCAGCATGCTCCATATCACTATATACAGGGAGATGCATAATTTATACCGGCTGTACATATATAAATATTTACAGGAGATACCCGGGTTATACCAGCATGCTCCATATCACTATATATAGGAGATGTATAACTTATAACAGCTGTACATATATAATTATATACAGGAGATACCCAGGTTATAGCAGCATGCTCCATATCACTATATACAGGGTGATGTATAACTTATAGCAGTAGTACATATATAATTATATACAGGAGATACCCAGGTTTTAGCAGCATGCTCCATATCACTATATACAGGAGATATATAATTTATACCAGCTGTACATATATAATTATATGAAGGAGATACCCAGGTTATACCAGCATCCTCCATATCACTATATACAGGGAGATGTATAACTTACTCCATCTGTATATATATAATTATATACAGGAGATACCCAGGTTATACCAGCATGCTCCATATAACTATATACAGGGAGATGCATAACTTATACCGGTTGTACATATATAATTATATATAGGAGATACCCAGGTTATACCAGCATGCTCAATATCACTATATACAGGAGATGTATAACTTATACCAGCTGTACATATATAATTATATACAGGAGATACCCAGGTTATACCAGCTGTACATATATAATTATCTACAGGAGATACCCAGGTTATACTAGCATGCTCCATATCACTAGATACAGGGGATGTATAACTTATACCGGCTGTACATATATAATTATATACAGGAGAAACCCAGGTTATACCACCATGCTCCATATCACTATATACAGAAGAGATGTATAACTTATACCAGCTGTACATATATTATATATAGGAGATACCCTGGTTATACCAGCATGCTCCATATCACTATATACAGGGAGATGCATAACTTATACCAGCTGTACATATATAATTATTTACAGGAGATACTGAGGTTATACTAGCATGCTCCATATCACTAGATACAGGGGATGTATAACTTATACCGGCTGTACATATATAATTATATACAGGAGAAACCCAGGTTATACCACCATGCTCCATATCACTATATACAGAAGAGATGTATAACTTATACCAGCTGTACATATATTATATATAGGAGATACCCTGGTTATACCAGCATGCTCCATATCACTATATACAGGGAGATGCATAACTTATACCAGCTGTACATATATAATTATATACAGAAGATACCCGGGTTATACCAGCATGCTCCATATCACTATATTTAAGAGATGTATAACTTATACCAGCTGTACATATATAATTATATACAGGAGATACCCAGGTTATACCAACATGCTCCATATACAGGAGATGTATAACTTATATCAGCTGTACATATATAATTATATGAAGGAGATACCCAGGTTATACCAGCATCCTCCATATCATTATATACAGGGTTATGTATAACTTACACCAGCTGTACATATATAATTATATACAGGAGATACCCAGGTTATACCAGCATGGTTCCAAATCACTATATATAGGAGATGTAAAGGTCTGCCTGTATTTTTCTACTTTATCGTCCCCTCAGCAGTGAACTGCCTTGTGGGTAATCTGATCATATCTTGCCCAGGCTTGCATGGATATAGTGCTGCATAACCTAACATTTAAAATAGAAATGTTTTGCACTTCCTCCTAAGCTCAGGTTCTATCTCGGGGCTCAGTCCTGATCAGCGTCAGTTTCTATAATTAAATTGAAATTCTTTTTTAATCAGTTTAACTAATTTTGAAAAGAAAATGAACCCTCTAATCCGGGTTAATTGGAGACGCATCTCCCCCCACTCCCCCCCCGAGGTATTGTCAAGGTGAACTCGATATATTATAACGTGGGCCTACTGCACCGAACAAGTCCTTGTCTGTCTCTGAGACAAGAGAGCTGATTACTCCAAACTCACAAGTGTAGCAAAATCAATGTCATTGATGGAAGCAAATAGAGAAGACATCCCCCCCCCCTCCCACTCTAATAGGCAAGTAAAGCCTCCAGCGCTGCCGAATGCAAACCAATGACTTGGACCGGAGCACCGCATTGCTATGCCCAGCAGTCGGCAGTGCGCACCCAACTGGGGAACCGGCACCGCAAAATGTGTCCAAATATCAATCAAACAACTAATAATATGTCCAAAAAACGTAATCCACATGCAAAAGGATAGAAAAACATGTAAGCAGGCAGACAGAGATAAAATAATATAAACGCTAAGTTCAAGTAGACAACCTTTAAAAACATGTGAACCCCAAAATCATGGGGAACAGAAAAAACACAATAACAAACCAAAATGTGGATAGGATTGTACAGCTATACTACAGCATGGATTGGCCACCCCGGATGGAGCCACCTGTAATGTAGTAATGACATGTTCCCATAGATTGGGGCAGTTACCCTGATAAAGCAACCCATGACATAGCCATATGTGTGGGGCATCTCCTCTCATTGACGCGGTCCTATGAATTGGCACAACACCTGATGGAGCTACCCATGTTGTAGCGATACGTATGGGGCATCTACTATTTTTGACACAGTCCTATGAATTGGTGGCATTTTCCTGATGAAGCCACCCATGATGTAGCAATATACGTGGGACATCTCCTCTCGCTGACAGGGTCCTATGGATTAGGGCAGTGATGGTGAACCGTTTAGAGACCGAGTGCCCAAACTGCAACCCAAAACCCACTTATTTACTGCAAAGTGCCAACAAGTCAGGGGGCGGGGCTTATCACGACGAATGATTTTACCCCCGTCGTTCTATAAAAGGACCGGGCTGCCTCAAAACAGACCGGGTGCAGATTTTGACTGCTTTTTGGATGCGGAAATACTGCAGAATGTCTTCAGAGGAAATTTCTGTGGAAAATTCTGCAGCATTTCTGCTTCCCAAAAGCAGTGAAAATCGGCATGCTGTCTATTTTGAAGAGGCCCTGCCCATTTCCGCCATATGTAAACATACCCTAGCAGTAATAGCGACGCCCCCCCCAAGCGGCCCCAGCGATAATAGTAACACCCCCTCCCAGTGGCCCACGTGATAATAGTGACCCCCCCAGCAGTAAACGTGACCCCCTCCAGCAGCCCCCATTAGTAATGGTGAGGCCCCCAGTATAATATTGACACCCCACAGCAGGCCGCTATGGTAATAGTGACACCCCACAGCAGGCCCCCAGTATAATAGTGACACCTCATAGCAGCCCCCAGTATAATAGTGACACCCCACAGCGGCCCCCAGTATCATAGTGACACCCCACAGCAGCCCCACAGTACTAATAGTGACACCCCACAGCGGCCCCCAGTATCATAGTGACACCCCACAGCAGCCCCACAGTACTAATAGTGACACCCCACAGTGCCCCACAGTACTAATAGTGACACCTCACAGAAGCCCCCAGTACTAATATTGACACTGCACAGTGGCCCTCAGTACTAATGGTGACACCCCACAGCGGCCCCAGTACTAATGCTGACCCCTCACAGTGGCCCTCAGTGTAATAGTGACACCCCACAGTGCCCCACAGTACTAATAGTGACACCTCACAGAAGCCCCCAGTACTAATATTGACAACGCACAGCGGCCCCAGTACTAATGCTGACCCCTCACAGTGGCCCTCAGTGTAATAGTGACATCCCACAGCAGCCCCCAGTATAATAGTGACACCCCACAGCAGCCCCAGGTTAATAGTGACACCCCATAGTGAACCCCAGTACTAATAGTGACACCCCACAGAAGCACCCAGTACTAATAGTGACACCCCACAGCAGCCCCCAGTATAACAGTGACACCTCACAGCAGCCCACAGTACTAACAATGACACCCCACAGCGGCCCCAATGTAATAGTGACACCCCACAGTGAACCCCAGTACTAATAGTGACACCCCACAGAAGCCCATAGTACTAATAGTGACACCCCACAGCGGCCCCCAGTACTAATAGTGACACCCCACAGCGACCCTAGTGTAATAATGACATCTCACAATGGCCCGGCATTCCCCTGAGAGCCACATACTTACTCCCTCCTCTGCGTGAAAGCTCGCCTGCTCTGCGATGATCCCCGCACACATTGTGACGTCAGTATGTGCTGCCGGATGCCTCCTCCCCTCCCCTGCTCTTGCGGAACCAAGTAGAAGACGTCAGGGGAGGGGGAGGAGGATCCCAGCTGCACACTGACGTCACAGTGTGGCCGGGATCAGTGCCGCTAGCAGAGCAGTGAGTGAATACTGGCAGGGGAGCCGCGGTCCCTGCCGGTATTCAGTAAAGTGGTGAGCGGCTGATGGCGACGAGTGCCAGTAGAGAGGGCTCTGCGTGCCGCCTCTGGCACGCGTGCCATAGGTTTGCCACCACTGGATTAGGGTATACCCCCATGAAGCTACCCATTATCTAGTGTTTTGCATGGGGCATCTCCTCTCGTTGACACAGTCCTGTGGATTGGTATACTCTTTGATGATTCACACATTGCTTGATGTGCTTGCCATTTTTGCTACACTCTCAATGCTAAGCCAGTCCCATTGCTTTCTACTATTCTCATGTGATGCTATACTTTATGAGGCCTGTACTATAATGTGGGTATTCCATCCTATCCATATTCTGATTTGTTACTGTATTTTCTTTCTCTGTTCTCATTATTTTGGGGATTTCTATGTTTTCGTAGCTGGCTTGAACTCGGCTTTCAAATGATTTCCTCTCTGCCTGCCTGTTCACATGATTTTGTGTCCTTTTGTATGTGAATAAAGCTTTTTGGACAACTGGCCTCTTCTAATATCATAGAGGTTCATGTGAAAAGAAAATGCTGTATAACATCAATCTGTCAAACATCCAACCATAATCTTGGGCCGGTGTTTGATCTTCTGTTGTAAATTTGTACTAGCTTTTATATGGCTAGAGCCGGCAACACCCCAGCGCTATCGCCTTTCCAGTAGGAGAGGAGGTTATAATGCTGACATAAGTCGGCTCTATCCTTCCCTTGTAGTAAGAGTCTTCAAGTACAATTTAAGTCTGAGCAAAGTAGCTGCTAGACAATTAGGTTGGTGTGAAAATCCATCGAGCCATGATATGTTTATTAGTGAGATCATTTCAACGCAAGCTGGTAAATCCAAATGTCACTCGTGACACCACCATTC
Source organism: Eleutherodactylus coqui (assembly GCF_035609145.1). Lineage (NCBI taxonomy): Eukaryota > Metazoa > Chordata > Amphibia > Anura > Eleutherodactylidae > Eleutherodactylus > Eleutherodactylus coqui. The sequence continues at coordinate 7,904,498 of NC_089849.1, forward strand.
CGTCCTCTGTGGTGAATCTTGACAATAGAATAAAGTACTCCACACACAGGGAAACCGTTCTGGACAAACCGGGAACGGTCGGTAATGTCTGTTTACTGTAGCTTTAGCAAAGTCCAATTCACAACAGCAGCTTGACACAAATACAACAAGGTAAGGTGGTGCGACAGGGAGGATTCTCTGGGTATTTAGGACGATCCACAGTCCTAGTTATCTGTTACGGCACTCTGCCCCCCCGAGCGCCAGGTGGGGTGCCCTGATCTTCCCCCACCCCACTGTCCCTGCCTACTTGCCTCGGCCCTGGCTAACCCCAGGCAGACAACTGGACGGCGGTCCCTGCGCTGGCTAAGGACCTGCCGACTGACAAGAAGAAACTAACTGATGGGGGACAGAGTGCCGACAGAGAGGCAGATGGAAAAGACCAACAGGACTTACAAGGCAAAGCAAGGCTGGAGATGGAAGCTGACAAGCAAACTAGAAGGAGACTGACTAGCAACTAAGGGACATCACCGAAGGGACAAAAGGTTTCGATAACAACTTATGGAAGACCCTGTGAACCCTACTTTTGTGATTTCCAGAGGACCGGTACACCTTCTGTCCCACCCTGTACGGCTCAGATACAGACAGACTCTTCCCACTACGCAACTGCATACGAGACCCCACCACTTCTAGACTCTTTTGCACTTCCTTTCATCCCCCCTGTAGCACATCGGTGGCGACCTCAGCAGCAGGACAGGCAGACGGGGTAGGAAGGGGAGTCAGACCACGGGGACTGAGCGCGGTATCCACTAAGCAGAGAGGAAGGGGAGCAAGATGGCTATGGCAGGATGGTCCCCACTGGGTCAGCTCCCCAGTGGCCCAATCGAATTGGGGGTTGTGCAAAGCCAGCCACGGCATCCCTAGTACCATGTCTACCGACTGCAGGCCGGGGAACCCTCGGGAATGGAAAAAGCCCAGGTCTGGGCAGAGGCCCGCAGCAGGGACATTATAAACCTGACCCTCTGGGCCTCCGACCCGGAAGAACGGGGACGCATCCGAAAAAACAACCGACACGCCTGTTGAAAAACAAAAAACTTGTTCCTCTCCCCAGAGAACACCTCGGGAAGAGGGCACTTGGCTTCGGGACTGGTTGAGGTGTTACACCCCTGCGACAACGCCCACTGCTCCTGGGCCACCATGCAAGCTGATAAATCCTGGATCACCGGCACCAGGTCTTGCAGCTGGTTCGCAAGGGAGCTGGTTGCCTCCATGGAAAAAACAGTTTAAAGGGCCAGTTATTATGTTGCGGCACTCTGCCCCCCCCGAGCGCCAGGTGGGGTGCCCTTATCTTCCCGCACCCCACTGTCCCTGCCTACTTGCCTCGGCCCTGGCTAACCCCAGGCGGACAACTGGACTGTGGTCCCAGCGCTAGCTAGGGACCTGGCGACTGACAAGAAGAAACTAACTGATGGGGGGACAGAGTGCCGACAGAAAAGGCAGATGGAATGACCAAACAGGAATTACAGAGCAAGGCAAGGCTTGGGAAAGGAGACTGACTAGCAACTAGCACTGACTGAGACAGGCTGACTAGATGCAAGCAGAGCCAATAACTGACAGTGAGCTTAGGTCACTGCCAGCCTTATAAACGAAAGACTCCGCCCCAGAGCAGAGAGTGGGAGGAGCCAGCTCCCCCACTACTGCACAAGAGAGGTGGAGGAGTGCGGGCGGCGCCCTACGGGCGGACACGCCCACGCCGCCGCACACCAGCCGCTCCACGTCGCCGGGAGAGCCCCGACGCCAGGGCTCCAGGACGCTGGAGCCGACGCCGGGGTGGCGCGCACTGACCGCGGGACCTTGCGCCGCCCTGCATGGTAACATTATCTGTGTGATCCCACTCCCCACTACTCTCTCTCTCTTACTTTCTACAGGTTAACACTCACGTTTATTGTGTCTTTCTCTCGCCAAGTGACAGTCCTTCTCTCTCACTGTAGCAGTAGCACTGGCATATCCCGGGTAGAAGGGTGCCAGACCAAGCAAAAGGGACTCGCTCCGATTCCTCCATTCTCTCCACACATAGACCAATCTCTGTCTGTGTGGCTCACTCAGCAGAAGTTCTCTCACTTGCTAACTAGTCAGAAGTGCTCCTCTATTCTCTCTCTCTACAGACTGACTCTTGCAAGAAAGTAGATGAAGAACAACAACAACCACCAGTCTTTGCACTGCACCTTGCAAACACTTGTATATGACATAGTCACATGACCTACACAATACATTTCCCAGACATAACCCAGACATTAACCCATTCAATCCTGCAGAGGTGCAATACATATAACCCAAATGCATACTACACATAAGACATTGACAAGACAGACACATAACATTATGGAGGGGCCCCGCTAACTCTGGGCCACTACAATAACTAAGTCAGCCTTTTCTTTCTCACAGCCGATGCAAAGACAGAAGAGGCTGGCTTAGTGGAAGAGACAGCAATGACATGACGGGTACAGAGAGAGGGACAATACCACAGGACCCAGTGTCACAACCATGCCGAAAGTGCAGGTTTTGATACTGCAGGTTCAGGTAAGGATTCCATCTTCTTGGACAACCCCTTTAATCTCTTAGTGACATGACTTAGGGCGCCCACCCACTGGCGTTTTTTTACCTGCGTTTTGCGTTTTGCGTTTTTCCTGCACAGGCATAGAGATAACATGTGTTCCTGTCCACTGGCGTTTTTTTTGCGTTGCGTTTGCGTTTTTAACATAGGAACTGTCAGTTGCATACGTGTCCTTATTTTTCTCCTAATGCACCCATGAAAGTCAATGGAAATTAACGGAAAAATCGCGGAAAACGCCGCGTTTTTTTCCCGTGGAAAACGCAAACACCAGTGGGTGGGCGCCCTCATTATGGACCTAAGGATGCAACAATGTGGGAGAGATTTCTATTTCCACATTTCAAAAGCCATAACTTTTTTTTTATTTTTCCATCGACATGGCCATATGAGGGCTTGTTTTTTGTGTGGCGAGCTATAGTTGTAGGGTTCATTTTTGGGGTACATATAATGTATTGCACAACTTTTATTAATTTTTTTGGGAGAGTGAGAAAAAAACATCAATTCTGCTATTACAGACCTGAACGCCATGGTAACACATCGTACCTCTGCGATTACATGGTTGTGGTATGTAAGGGGTTAACAGCTATGGCAACCCATTGGTCCTCTGAAATTACATGGCTGCTGCATGTAAGGGGTTAACATCGGGGATCAATGTTCTCAAAGTTCCTTGCTGTTGCAGCAGGAGGCCGGCTGTCAGTCAGAAATAGCTCCCGCTGTGGATGGCGTAGTCACCTTCTGAGTCCACACCATCCATAGGACATAAATGTATGTCTATTCCTGGGAACTGCTTCCCAGCCAGGATGTGTATTTACACCCTGATGTGGGAAGAGGTTAAAGAGGAAAACTTGTCTGGGAGCCAAATCAAGAACTGACTATAACTGTCCAATGCAGACACAGAAGGGGGCTTGCTCAGTTACTAAGATGAGTGCAATAGGTTGTCCTCCATAGTGATGTGATGGGTTATACCATATGACCCAGTGTCAGAACCAGGCCGGAAGTTTAGGTTCAGACACCGGAGGTCTTGGTAACAATTCCACCTCTCTGGACTACGCTTTTAAAGAGAAAGACACAGCTGGGAACAAAGTCAAAGTTAACTTGACTTTTAACTTCAATTGTAGGTCCAGCTGATAACTTCAAAACCTCTTAGCTATAAGTATGTTGCTGTTGTCACTGAACCTTCTGCACGTAGTGTTATTTCATCCAACCATCTCTGCTCCTACCTGTATTAGAGTTTGCACACTGCCTGTAACATGCTGCATGCTGCTGCACAGGGAACAGTCCTCTGCCTCTCCTGGGCTAGGGGCACAGTCCTCTGCCTCTCCTGGGCTAGGGCACAGTCCCCCACCTCTCCTGGGCTAGGGCACAGTCCGCCACCCCTCCTGGGCTAGGGGCACAGTCCCCCACCTCTCCTGGGCTAGGGCACAGTCCACCGCCTCTCCTGGGCTAGGGCATAATCCACCGCCTATCCTGGGCTAGGGGCACAGTCCTCTGCCTCTCCTGGGCTAGGGCACAGTCCCCCACCTCTCCTGGGCTAGGGCACAGTCCGCCACCTCTCCTGGGCTAGGGCACAGTCCGCCACCTCTCCTGGGCTAGGGCACAGTCCGCCGCCTCTCCTGGGCTGGAGGCACAGTCTGCCGCCTTTCCTGAGCTAGGGCACAGTCTGCCGCCTCTCCTGGGCTAGGGCACAATCTGCCACCTCTCCTGGGCTAGGGCACAGTCTGCCGCCTCTCCTGGGCTAGGGCACAGTCTGCCGCCTCTCCTGGGCTAGGGCACAGTCTGCCGCCTCTCCTGGGCTAGGGCTCAGTCTGCCGCCTCTCCTGGGCTAGGGCACAGTCTGCCGCCTCTCCTGGGCCAGGGCACAGTCTGCCACCTCTCCTGGGCTAGGGCACAGTCTGCCACCTCTCCTGGGCTAGGGCACAGTCTGCCGCCTCTCCTGGGCTAGGGCACAGTCTGCCGCCTCTCCTGGGCTAGGGCACAGTCTGCCGCCTCTCCTGGGCTAGGGCACAGGCTGCCGCCTCTCCTGGGCTAGGGGCACAGTCCCCCACCTTTCCTGGACTAGGGCACAGGACACCACCTCTCCCAGGCTAAGGCACAGTCCGCCGCCTCTCCTGGGCTAGGGCTCAGTCTGCCGCCTCTCCTGGGCTAGGGCTCAGTCTGCCGCCTCTCCTGGGCTAGGGCACAGTCTGCCGCCTCTCCTGGGCTAGGGCACAGTCTGCCGCCTCTCCTGGGCTAGGGCACAGTCTGCCGCCTCTCCTGGGCTAGGGCACAGTCTGCCGCCTCTCCTAGGCTAGGGCACAGTCTGCCACCTCTCCTGGGCTAGGGCATAGTCCGCCGCCTCTCCTGGGCTAGGGCACAGTCTGCCGCCTCTCCTGGGCTAGGGCACAGTCTGCCGCCTCTCCTAGGCTAGGGCACAGTCTGCCGCCTCTCCTGGGCTAGGGCATAGTCCGCCGCCTCTCCTGGGCTAGGGCACAGTCTGCCGCCTCTCCTGGGCTAGGGCACAGTCTGCCGCCTCTCCTGTGCTAGGGCACAGTCTGCCGCCTCTCCTGGGCTAGGGACACAGTCCCCCACCTTTCCTGGACTAGGGCACAGGACACCACCTCTCCCGGGCTAAGGCACAGTCCGCCGCCTCTCCTGGGCTTCAGTTCTGTATCTCTGGCTCCAGCTTCTGGTTTACAAACCTGAAATCAGTTGAATAACTTGAGCTTCTGATGATAGACATGTAATGTCTCCTACACCAGCAGTCCTGATTTGAGTCATACATAATAGATATTGTTTAGTGTGTGCCATCCAAACAAATGCTATTTCATCAGGAGTCAAACTTTATGGCCCCACATGACCTGCTACATTATTAGCACCCAACCCCCGTATTCCGCTCTTCTACAAGAATTATTTCATTTTCCTAACGTTCTGTCTGATTTCTATTACCAGGAAGCCGCAGTATTGTGGTCGGAGCTTCTGTTCAACAGCGTCTATCCTGTGACCTACCATGACTCTATTAATGTATGAAAATTCTCTGTACGGTTACTGATGACGTCATCATCTCTTTATCTCTGCCCTGTGTGCTGTAGGAATTATCACTTCACGCTCTGAACTGTTTCTCATAATATAATGTTCTATGTAAAAAAGTGATTCACTGCTACTTACAAGATAAACATGTAATGTCAATTCATGCACATCAGGAAGGAAGTGGTGCAATGAATATGTAAAAAAAAGACATAATATATAATAGTAATTATTAGGAAATTATAGTGCCAGTGTTTCTGGTGGTGATTGCGCCACTAACAAATGTAATACATAGTGAAAGGGATTTGAGTTGTGAGCACATGGCTGCTGTTTCAGGACCTGCTTGTTTAGGTCCTGTGATGACATCACCATCATTGTGCCTCTAGGGTGTTTCATAGATAATAGATAGCTCTGTTACATGCACGTCATGTACACACAGCTCTGCTACACATGAGACACACACAGCTCTGCTACACGCATGTCACACACAGCTCTACTACATGCGCATCATACAGCTCTGCTACATGTCACACACACACAGCTCTGCTCTATGTGTGTGACACACACACAGCTTTGCTACATGCGCATGTCACACACATAGCTCTGCTACATGCGCACGCCACACACACAGCTCTTCTACATGCGCACGCCACACACACAGCTCTTCTACAGACAATCTTTCTCCCATACAACAGGAATCACAAGCAGCACTGCTGTGATATGCCCGGCATCACCTGAGCTTAGTTTGGTACAGGTATTTACCCGTTGTTCACATGGAAAATTTTATGAAGTCCGGGTTACTTCAGAAGAACCGAGGAATAAAATATGTCTACACATAGAGGAGTGTTAGATTCTTCTCAGGCTGTATGTACTGATGTCCCTCTGCAGAATGTGCAGTTTTTCACGCATGGAATTGAATATTGATGTTGCTACCCCTTTCCTTTTCCTATTTAGAACATAAAAAAATAGAGATGACCGAGCATGCTTGTCCAAGCTTGATGCTCGTTTGAGCAGTAGCATACTCGAAGGTACTCGTTACTCGAGCAAGCACCACCCGGTGCTCCCGAAAATTTAATCTCCCCTCCCCACATGTTTAGCGCCATTTTTAGCCAATAAACATGCAGGGAAGGCTTTGGCACCTCCTGCTGTGATGTGCCAACCCTGTGCAGTGACTGGCTGGCCTGATCAGGTGACCTACGAGTATAAACACTCTGGTCACCTGAGGCTCACCTCATACGCATGCTGCATTAGCTGAGGGATAAAGCTGCTGCTATTCAGGGAAAGCATAGTATAGGGCAGAGGTTGCAGTTAGGCAGGGATCCTTGCACCAAGAACCCAACAGTCCTTTCTAGGACTACAACTCCTATCATTGTGTGCTTCAGCAGTTTGGCTGCCTGGGACCAGTAGTGCGCACAAATTTTTTCTCAAGCATCCCGTCTGTATACTGCATACTGTTACCGGTTTAATGCAGTATACTGCTAGTGGTGTACAGAGACTAGATAGGAAGTAACAAAACTCCTATCATTTTTTAATACTTTGGGGGGGGGGGGGCTTTAAGCGTACACTATATACCCCTGTGTGCGTCCTGTCAATCCACACTATCTACCAGCAGTATACGCTGTTTAAATTTTTTCTTTTCCCGCTGACAGTGTACGCTATATACCCATGTGTGGGTGCTGTCAATCTACGCTATCTAACAACAGTATACACTGTTTAAATTTGTATTTTTTAGGTTCAAAGCATATGCTATATACCCATGTGTGGGTGCTGTTAATTCACGCTATCTAACAACTGTTTATTGTGTCTATTTTGGCCTATAAGCGTATGCAAAATAATTTGCATTTTGTGTAGCATTTTGTCCAAGTGCATTATTCAATATGATGAAGACTAGGGGTGAAGGTTGAGGTCGAGGACGTGGACGTGGGCGTCCCAATGAGGGTGTGGGCAGAGGCTGAGGTCCTGGGCAGAGTGAAACAGTGCCTGCTGCTGAGGGATTAGTAGAGCGCCGCGTATCTCCCCTCCCCAGATTTATCTCACATTTTGCAGGTCTGCGTGGTAGACCATTATTAAAAGCACAACAGTGCGATCAAGGGCTGACGTGGATAGCGGATAGCCCTTCCAGTACTTTATCCAACACCCAGTCTTTCACGCAGTCCACTCACGATAGTCAAGGGACTGCACCTCTGAATCATGAGGTTGCTCCTCCTTCCTCCCAGCCTGGTCACTCCAGGAAAAGGAGAGATTCAGAACAGGCATACTCCCAGGAACAGTTATCGGGTCCCTTCCCTGAGTCGGAAAAAATGGTTCATCAGCCGCCTGAGGAGTTTGTCGTGACCGATGCCCAAAATTTGGACCTTTGACAGTCTCAGGGTGATGATGGTGGGGACTTCCAAGTAGTCTCTCAAGAGGCATTTGTGGATGATGTTGATGAGACACACTTGTCTATCATAGAGGTTGTTGTTAGGGCAGTAAGTGTGAGGGAGGAGCAGACTCAGGATTCAGAGGAAGAGCTGGTGGATGATGAGGTGACTGACCCCACCTGGATTGGTAAGCCTACTGAAGACAATGCTTCAGAGGGGGAGGCAAGTGCAGCAGCAGAACAGGGAGAAGCAGGGCCAGAGCAAGTAATCCCTCAAATGTTCCCCACAGCACCTCCTCGCAGCAAGCTCCGAAGGGCTAGGTGTTCGAAGGTCTGAAGGTTTTTCAATGAGAGCGCAGATGACCGACGAACAGTGGTGTGCAACCTGTGCCGCACCAAGATCAGCAGGGAAGCCAGCACTACCAGCCTGACCACAACCAGCATGTGCTGGTATATGATAGCTAAGCACTCGACGAGGTGAAACAAAGGCCATTCACCGCCTGCGGGTCACACCACTGCCTCTTCCCCTGGGTCACATCCTGGCACTAAGATGCGTTCCCCTTCCCAGGACGCAGGCATGAGCGTCTCCCGGCCTGCACCCACCCTTCACCTCCACAGTACTCCACTGCCTCCACCAATGTTTCCCAGTGCAGCGTTCAGCTATCCATAATCCAGGCATCGGAGCGGAAGCGGAAATATGCAGCCACCCACTCGCATGCACAATCACTAAACTTGCATATCTCCAAACTACTGAGATGGAGATGCTGCCATATAGGCTGGTAGATACGGAGGCTTTCCGCAACCTCATGATGGCGGTCGTCCCTGGGTACTGCGCTGTCTCTGCCCTACACCAGCACGTGTCATGGAATATAAACCGTGCGCTCACCAACGCGGTTACTGGGAAAGTCCACCTAACCACCGACACGTGGACAACTGCTGGCGGGCAAGGACACTACATCTCCCTGACGGAACATTGTGTTAACCTGGTGGAGGCTGGGACCAAGTCTGACCTTGGGTCCGCTCACGTGCTCACCTCGGTCATGGTTTCTCCGGCTTATTATGCCACCTCTTTCAACCCCCCCACCCCCGCCTCCTCCTCCACCTCTCAATTACCATCTGTGAGCATGTCTCCTTCAGTCTGTAGCTCGAGGCGCTGCAGCACTGCAGTGGGGAAATGTCAACAGGCCATGCTGAAACTCCTGAGCTTAGGTGACAAGAGGCATACGGCCCAAGAGCTGTTACAGGGTTGACGGAACAGACAGATCTGTGGCTTTCGCCGCTGAACCTCCAACCAGGCATGGTCGTGTGTGACAATGGGCGTAATCTGGTGACAGCTCTGCAGCTTGGAAGACTAACACACGTGCCATGCCTGGCCAACGTGTTCAATCTGGTGGTTCAGTGCTTTCTTAAAAACTACCCCAATTTGTCAGAGCTGCTGAGCAAGGTGCGTCGCGTGTGCGCACATTTCAGAAAGTCCACCACAGATGCTGCCACCCTCAGGACACTGCAACATCGCTTCCAGCTGCCAGTGCACCGACTGTTGTGCGACGTGCCCACGTGCTAGAATTTCAACGTTGCACATGTTGCCCAGGATTTACGAGCAGCGTAAACCCATTGTTAAATAGCAGCTGCCGACGCTTTGCGGATAGAACAGAAGATGGGGGATGACAATACGTCGCTTGATAGCCAGACCACCATCACGTCTGTTTCTCTGGAGGAGGAGGAGGAGGAGGAGGAGGAGGGGGAAGAGACTGCTGCCCACACTGCAGAGGGTGCCCATGCTTTTTCCTTCACATCTGTTCAGCGTGTATGGGCTGAAGAGGAAGAGAAGACTGAGAGTCATCCTCCTAGTTAGGAAAGCGATGTGTTGCGTACTGGGACTCTGGCACACATGGCTGACTTCATGTTAAGCTGCCTTTCCCATGACCCTCGCGTTAGACACATTCTGGCCAACACGGATTACTGGGTGTTCACCCTTCTCGACCCACGGTATAAGGAGAACCTTTCCACTCTCATTCCTGAAGAGGAAAGGAGTACGGGAGTGATGAAATACCACAAGGCCCTGGTGGAAAAGCTGATGCTAAAGTTCCCATCTGACAAGGCTAGCGGTAGAGGATGTAGTTCCGAGGGCCAACTAGCAGGGGAGACGAGGGGAACAGGCAGCATGTCCAGCTCAGGCAGGGGAACACTCTCCAAGGCCTTTGCCAGTTTTATGGCTCCCCAGCCAGACTGTGTCACCCCTCTCCAGTCTAGGCTGATTAGGAGGAAACACTGTAAAAAGATGGTCAGGAAGTACATAGCCGACTGTACTAACGTCTTCCGTGATCCCTCTGCTCCATACAACTATTGGGTGTCAAAGCTGGCATGAACTTGCGCTGTACACCTTGGAGGTGCTGGCCTGCCGTGCTGCTAGCGTCTTATCAGAGAGGGTATTTAGTGCTGCTGGGGGGATTATCACGGATAAGCGTACCCGCCTGTCAACTGACAGTGCCGACAGGCTTACACTCATTAAGATGAACAAAGCCTGGATTTCCCCAGACTTCTCTTCTCCACCAGTGGAAAGCAGCGGAACATAACGATTCTTTAAGCTGGAGCAGGAGAATCATGCATCCTCTATCACCCCAAAAAGGGGAGAAGTAGATTGGTCTATCCTTCTCTGATCTTCTTCCTCCTCCTCCTAAACCAGTATGTCAGTACGCGGAACAGACAATTCTTTAGAGGGCCAAAAGGTTCTGAAAAAAAGTATTTTTTTTCGGAAGGCTGCCTCCAGGCTCTGTTAGCAAATTAAGCAAGTACAAGCTCAATGTAAAAAAAAAAAATTCAGGGTTTCACCTGCACTCTGGGTAAACACATTTTTCTGGGGTTCGCCTATACTCTTGGTACACAAATTGTTAAGGGGTGTGCCTATACTCTTGGTATACAGATTTTTAAGGGGTTCGCCTATACTCTTGGTAAAGCAATAGTTTTTGGGGTGCGCCTATACTCTTGGTATACAAATTTGTCAGGGGTTCGCCTATACTCTTGGAACACAAACTTTTTGGGCGGTTCGCGTATACTCTTGGTACACACATTTTTAAGGGGTCCGCCTATACTCTTGGAACACAAATGTTTCAGGGGTTCGCCTTTACTCTTGGTACACAAATTTTTAAGGGATTTGCCTTTACTCTTGGTCAACCAATTTTTCAGGGGTACACCTATACTCTTGGTCAACAAATCTATCAGCGATTTGCCTATACTCTGGGTACACAAATCTTTCAAGGGTTCGCTTATACTCTTGGTAAGCAAATGTTTCAGGGGTTCGCCTATATAGTCTTGGTATACAAATTTTTCAGGGGTTCGCCTATACTATTGGTACACAAATGTTTCAGGGGTTCGCCTATATAGTCTTGGTATACAAATGTTTCACGGGTTAGCCTATACTCTTGGTAAACAAATCTTTTAGGGGTTCACCTGCACTCTGGGTACAAAAATCTTTTGTTATAGAATAGGTTGTTGAATTGTGTAGATGTGTAGAAATACTGGCATCTGAGTCCCCTTTATGCCCACGTTTGTGGCTAATGAAATTTTGTGACAGAGGTGGCATGGGATTGGAATTATTGGAATTCAACAGTCCTTTCTGGAACTACAACTCTACTTTTGTGCATCATCAGTTTGGCTGCCTGGGACCAGTAGTGCGCACAAAGCATTTATAAGCATATGTATACTGCATACTGTTACCGGTTCTATACGGTATACTGCTACTGGTGTACACAGACTATATAGGAACTAAAAAAAGCTCCCCTCATTTTTCATTCTTTTATTTGTTTTTTGCTGAAAGCATCTGCATAATAGGCCCAAGTGTGTGTCTTGTTGATAGAAGTACCTTGGTCTATCCTTCTCTGATCTTCCTCCTCCTCCTAAACCAGCATGTCAGCATGCTGAACAGCCAATTCTTCAGAGGGCCCCTTAGGCTCTTTAAAAACATTTTTTTTTTTACCAGGGCTGCCTCCAGCCTCTGTCAAAACAATTTTTCCGGAGGGCCGCCTCCAGGTTCTCGCCACCAATTTTAAAGAGGTTCACCACTACATTTCCGCAAGCATGCTGGTTCCAGCATCATATGCCCACAGAGTCCACAAAGGTTTCCCAGCGTAGTGTCTAGCTATCTGACACCTAGACATAATGATTTGTCCTGCTTTGGCCACTCAAATTTCTTCATGTGTCCCACTGTCCTTGTAGCGATCAAAGGAAGCATAACTGATTTCATGAAACATTGACAGTTTCACTGTATACCTGTAGTGGCAACTTTAGAAACACCTCCTGCTTAAAACAAATCTTTGGTTTTAGAATGCGTTGTTAAATTGTGCAGATGGTTAGAAGTACTAGCATCCGAGTCCGCTGACAATTTTGTGACGGAGGTGGCATGGGATTTCAATTCAGATCAGCACTGTATAACAAGACAGAACTCATTGCACACTGCCTGTTTTTGGATTTAATCGGGCGTAAAATACCCTGAGTGGTTAACAGCCGGTTTGGTTTGGGCCTGAGAAACACACGCATCCCTCATGGTCTGCGATTGTCGGAATGTACAATCTGCTCCAGATCCATTGCACAGCGCGGGTTCCTGCTTTGGCCACTCAAATTTTTTTCATGTCTCTCACTGTCCTTGTAGTGATCAAAGGAAGCGTAACTGATTTCATGAGACTTTCACAGGGTCACTGTATACCTGTGGTGGCTACTTTTGCGACACCTCCTGCTTCAAACCAATCTTTGCTTTTAGAATGTGTTGCTGAATTGTGGACATGGGTAGAAGTGCTGGCATCTGAGTCGCCTTTATGCCCACGTTTGCGGCTCCTGACAATTTTGTGACGGAGGTGGCACGGGATTGGAATTATGATCATACATCAATTTATCATCAATTCTCATCAGCATTGTGGGCTATCACCCACACTTTCAAAGAGGGTCGCTGCCTGTCCCTGCCAGCCCTCTGCAGTGTGTGTCTCCGGTTCCTCCTCATCCAATATGCACTTATAAATAGACATGAGGGTGGTGTGGCTATAAAGCGAGCGTGTGGCATGAGGGCAGCTGAACGCTGTGCAGCAGAAAATTGGAGTACGCTGTGGATGCAGGCTTGTGCCTGCATCCTGGGGGGGGGGGGGGAATTGGATAGCAATGCCTGCATGTAACCAAGGAGAAGAGGCAGTGGTGTCACCCACAGGCAGGGATTGGCCTTCGCTCCACCTAGTGTGGTGCTTAGCTAAGATGTGCCAGCGCGTATGCCTTGCTGATTATGGTCTGTCCCAAGTGAATTGTTAGGGGGGTGAGCGCCTGCCCAAAATTTGGCTTAATAGTGCGACCTGGGAGCCTCAGATGCATCCATGCATGCTGCCCCTACCGTTCCCTATCCGTTTCTGTGGTGTTTCCATCACTTTCTGATGTTTTCAGGTGATTCACACAACCTCCCCTATGCGGAGCATGGGTCACCTTGAAAAATCCTTGAGTCTCCCATTGACTTACGAAAAGCATTACGAAAAGCTTGACTCGAGTAACGAGCACCCAAGCATTTTGGTGCTTGCTCATCTCTAATAAAGAATGGTCACAGCAAATTTCACATTTGTGCGGTGCAGATATTAGTTATATTACATAGGGGGTCACTAACTTTCACACTTAGAATTGAATAATCAAGCTGTGACCCCTTTACTTGTCCTACTTAAAATCTAAAGAATGCTCCTGCCAAATTTCAATTTTGTACGACATCAGGAAGTTAGAGAATTAGATTAGGTACATTACATATGGGGTCACTTGCTTTCACACGTAGAATTGCATAATCAAGTTGTGACCCCTCAACGTTTCCTATTTAGGTCCTAAAGAATGGTCATGCCAGATTTAATGGGTGTATGACACCGGGAAGTCAGAGAATTAGATTAGGAACATAACATATATATATAAATGATTGTCTGTTTAGTCACATCCGACCTTCCGTCACCCTATGGATCAATGTTCTCCACGCATTCTAGTCTCTCACTGCGTTTTATAGTTCGGAGATTGACATGTTCATGGTGGCCTAGATTGCATCTACCCATCTTGTTCTTTGTCACCCTGATCTTCTCTTTCGACTTTGCCGAGCATCAGTACTGTTTCCATTGAGTTCGCGCGCATCACGTGGCCAAAAAAGGGAGCTGCTGTTTGATTATTTTGCCCTCTAGTGATATTTTTGGTTTGGCGTAATCTAACACTACATTGCAGTCCAAGGTATCCGCAGCATTGTCCTCCAGCACCAGAGTTCAAATGCAGCAATATTCCTTGTCTATTTTTCTGAGCGTCCAAAGACGATTGCGTCGACCAGTCTGGTTTTTGTTACAATGCTAATATCCTTGCTTTACCAGATCTCCTCCATTCCTTGCATTGCAGTCCTGCCAAGTGTAATCCGTCTCTTGATCTCGGGTCCAGATTGCCCGTTGTTATTGAATTTGCATCCAAGGAAGATGAAATCTTGGACCAACTTGATTTCTTTGTTATTGATTTCTATGTTCACTGTACCGTTGCCAACCGTGGTCATGACTTTTGTTTTCTTGCTGTTGAGGTATAGTCCCATGCGTTCTCTTTCCTTTTGCACTCGTCAGATAAGGTATTCCAGGTCCCTTGCCATACACCGTGTTTCCAAAAGCTGTCCTGACGGTTGCCTCTTGGTTGTTGTAAAGCCACCTTATAAACTGTTAAATTTGTTCTGGGACACCCATTTGCTTCAGACACTTCCAAAGCTTGTCATGCTTGACACAATCAAATGCCTTGTTGTAATTGATGAAACACATGTACACCTCCTTTTGGTACTCTTGGGTCTTCTCCATGATCCAGCGCAGGATCGCCATTTGGTCTCCGGCGCCACGTCCTTTTGCTGAAGCCAGCTTGAACGTCTGGCAATTCACGTTCAACAATTGTCACAATGCGTTTTTGCATGATCTTTAAAGAATTTTGCTGGCGTGCGGTATGAGGGCGATGGGGCGGGAATTGGGACATTCTTGAGCATCACCTTTTTATGGAAGTGTGATGAAGCCAGATCTTGTCCAGTCTTTGGGCCACGATTTGGAGCTCCAGATCTTTTGACATAGGTCCGTTAGGATCTCGACTGACACTGGTTTGAGCAGTTTGGCTGGTATGTGATCAATGACCGGAGCTTTCCAGTTTGGTAGTTTTTTTCATGGCCCATGTGACTTCTTCCTCCAGAACTCTTGTTCTACTTGATGTACATGATCCAACGGGTTGTCTGTTTGTATGGCATTTCACATTTGTCATTTACTTCAATAATCGAAATAGTGTATTGCTGGTGACCTTTTAATGTTGCTGAACCTTGATTTTTGTGACAAGTATCTGGTGACTGATGCTGCAGTCTGCACCTGGAAATGTTCTCACGGCCAGTATTGAGCTTTTCCATATGGATATGATCCTATTGTTTACAGCACTGAAGCAATGGGCAGCTTTGGCGACTGCCTTGTTTGTGATGAATGCCACCCAACTGTGTCTGATGGTGTCATTGCCGGATTAAAAAATGGTGTAATCATTGCTGTTGAAAAAGCTGTTGCCCATCTAATGAACTTCACTAATACCCAACAGGTGGATTTTGAGCCGTTGCATTCCATTTTTTATCATTTCCAGTTTGCCCGTGTTCATGCCGCGGACATTATGAGTGTTGATGTTGTGAATATCTGAGAAATGCAAACGAAACCTTTCACTTGAAGCTGCATCAGCAGACCGGCATCCAAATGGTTTTGTCCTGCCCACATCAATAATGCTCAAATTATTCGAGTTCCGTCCTTGTTCTTCACTGGTGGCTTGATCAGTGCCTCACAGCCTGAGGGGCCCGCCTACCAGCACCATATTTGGACTCACTTGGTTTTTATCTATAAAGTATTTTGGCAGTGGTAGTAGAGTAGTTTGCCATTGCTTTCCATGCAACTCCCCATTTATCCGCGCTTGGTACCGTCATGCAGCTGTTGCCAACAACACAGCTGGGATATATTAAATATATATACAGATAGTCCCCTACTTGCGAACATTCGAGTTACAAACTTCGCAAGATGTGAACAATCTGTTCTGCACAGTATAATGTAATGCTATCGCATTACGTCATTCTGTGCAGGGACCGGACAGGCTTCTATCAAGCCTGTCCGGTAAGATCGCGGGACGCTGTGTGGTTGCTAGACAGCCGGGGGCCTTCTGAAAGGCCCTAGGGCTGCCTATGCAGAGCACCTATCAAGTCATGCACCTGATGGGCGCTCTGCATAGGCTCCCTTGGGGCCTTTCAGAAGGCCCCTTGCTGCCTAGCAACCGCACAGTGTCCTGCGATCTTATTGCGGAACACTGTATAGGACCCCCGAATGTTGGATGCCGGCTGTTTCTTAGAGCCGGCACCCGGCGGGAGCAGTACCAACAAGCCGCGCCGCTCGTCGGAACTGTTGACTCTTTAAATACCGCTGTCTATTCTGACAGCGGCATTTAAAGTGTTAACAGTTCCGACTAGCGGCGCAGCGTCGGAACTGGTGCTGCTGGCTGCCGGCTGTAAGAACAGCTTGCACCCGACGTTGTCTGGAGCGGGATCCACCTGCGACCCCCTCCATACAACCATTTGTTCAGACATACGAACAAATGTACTTGCGAACAGGTTCCTGGAACGGAACCTGTTTGCAAGTAGGGGACTATCTGTATATGTATATATATATATATATATATTGGTATTTTGGTCAGTATGTAGAGCTGGTATAAGTTATACATCCCATGTGCACATACTGATATGAAGCATGCTGGTATAACCTAGGTATCTTCAGTATATAGGGTGTAGTCAAAAATCATAGAATCACAGGGTTTGAAGGGACCTTTAGTGTCATGGGGTCTGACACCCTGCTCAATGCAGCATTTCCTTAATAATCCAGAACTGGACACAGTATTCCAGATGAGGTCTGACTAAGGAAGAATAGAGGGAGATAATGACCTCACGTGATCTAGACTCTATGCTTCTCTTAATACATAATTGTATTTGCCTTTTTTGCTGCTGCATCACACTGTTGACTCATATTCAGTCTGCGATCTATTAGTATGCCTAAGTCTTATTCACATGTGCTGCTGCTTAGCTCAATTCCTCATTCTTGCCCAGATGGTAAAGCTTGTCTAGATCTTTTTGAAACCTCTCTTTTCTCCAGTGTTAGCTATCCCTCCTGGCTTTGTGCCGTTGGCAAATTTGATCAGTGTTCCATCAATTCCCTCACCTAGATAATTTATAAGTTGCCTTGTCAATCCCATATTTAGTCATTTTTTCAATAAGTATGGTATGAGATACTTTGTCAAATGCTTTACTAAAGTCAAGATATACTATATCCACCACATTTCCCTGATCAACCCAGTCAGCGATTCTGTCATAGAAGGAAATTAGATTCGTCTGGCATGACTTGTTTGTTACAGACCCATGCTGGCTCTGGTTAATTACTCCATTCTCATCCAAGTACTTGCATACATGCTGTTTAATAATTTGTTCAAAGATCTTTCCTGGCATAGAAGTCAGGCTCACAGGCCTGTAGTTTCCACCTTCTTTCTTTTTTTGAAGATAGGGACAACATTTGCCCTTTTCCAATCTTCTGGGACTTCTCCTGTTCTCCAGGAATTTTCAAAGATTATGGCGAGTGGCTCAGCAATTACCTCTGCTGCTTCCTTTAGTATCCTAGGATGTAATTCATCTGGACTTTGAGACTTGGATTCATGTAAGTTAGCTAAGTGTTCCCTCACCATTTCTCTGCTTATAGATTGTCTGCATTCTTTTATTTCCCCAAAAGCACAGGGAAGATCAGTTGATGTTTCATCTACTTTCTGACAGAAAACAAATACAAAATTGGAATTTAAAAGTTTGGCCTTCTCAACATCATTCTTAACCAATTCACCATTTTCATCTTGTAAGCATCCAATAGAATCTTTGACTTTTCTTTTGCTTGTGACATATCTCCAAAATCATTTTTTATTGCTTTTGGCCTCTCTTTCAAGCCTCTATTCATTATTGACTTTTCTGACACTTGCCCTACAGTTTCTGCAGACCACATTATATTCTTCTTTAGATATTTCCCCCTCTTTCCATTTGATAAACATATTTTTCTTTTGTTTCTAACGTGTATAAGTTCTGTGTTCATCCATCCTGTCTCTTTAAATGCTTCCCATTCTTCCTTCTTTTAGGGATTGGTAACGGTTGTGCTTTGAGAATCTCATTTCACAATATTTCCCAACCTTCTTGGACATTTCTGTCCTTAAGAACATCCGGCCATTGGATTCTTCCTCTCCTCTTTCTGAGCTCATTAAAATCTGCCTTTCTGAAATCCAACCTTGAGGTCTGAGGTTTCTCAGGTCTTCCTCCCCCTTATCCAAGAATAGCATGATCACTGCCTTCTCAGGTCCCAGTCACTCTTACTTCCTCAACCATTCCCTCCCTGTTGGAAAGAATTAGGTCCAAGATAGCAGATCCCCTTGTTTTCTCTTCTACCTTTTGGAAGATAAAGTTGTCAGCAAGAGCGGGTAAGAATTTGTTGGATCCATTACTTTTACCTGAGAGATTCCCAACAAATGTCTGGATGGGTAAAATCTCCCATGATCACTATGTTGGGCTTTTTTGAGAGCTTGGCCATCTGATGTAGAAAGAGTTCCTGCATATCTTCTGCTTGTCATGACGGCCTATAGTAAATGCCTACAATGGTGTCCTTTCTGTTGTTCTCTCCTTGTATTCTTACCCAAACAGTTTGTACAGAACTCCCACCTCTGAAGCTTGAATCTCTGTGGAGATAAATGTTTTCCTAACATACAACGCAATACCTCCTCCCCCTTTTAAGGTATGTTTCTTATAAAGATGTTGTATCCTTCAAGCCTTGTATCCCAGTCATGTGTATCATCCCACTGAATTCCTGTGATGCCTATGACATCATATTTCTCTTCCTGTGTTAGGAGCTCCAACTCCCATTGATTGTTTCCCATGCTCTGTGCATTTGTGTAAAAACATGTTAGTTTGTGATCGGGGTCTCTTCCTCCTCGACTTTTCTTCTGAATGTTTTGTCTTTGTTCTTTCTTTCCACTTCTAATAACAAGGTTCTCAATAGTATTAATTAGCTGTATAATTGTATTTTTCACTTCCTTTCCCATATTGTTCTAGTTTAAAGCTCTCCTAATGAATGAAGCAAGGCACCCTCCAAATATATGCTTACCTGTTTTTGTAAAGTGCAACCTGTCTCTAGCAAGCAGTCCATCATATAGGTAATTCATTCCATGTTCTAAAAATCCAAATCCTTGCTGACTGCACCATCAACGTAGCCAGTTGTTCACCTCTAGAATTCTGTTCCATCTCCTTATTCTATGGCTATCCACTGGGAGGATGGATGAGAAGACCACCTGGGCTCCTAGTTCCTTCACCTTCTTTCCGAAGTCTTTAAAGTCACTGCAGATAGTTGTAAGGTCCTTTTTTATAGTGTCATTTGTCCCTGCATGTATTAGTAGGAATGGGTGGTGTTCTGCAGGACTGAAGAGTCTTGACAGCCTATCAGACACATCTTTGATTTGTGCTCCTGGAGGACAGCACACCTCTCTTTGGGTGTCAGGTCTACAGACAGCGGCCTCTGTTCCTTTCAGTAGGGAATCCCCCACAACCTCCGCTCTCCTCTTCTTCACAACAACACTTGCTTTTCTCCATTCAAGAGGACTCTGTGTACTTCACTAGACTGTTCTTTGTTGGTAGAGTCATTTCTTGAGGTACCTCTTCGCTCTTCTCCTGCGGGAGAGCTTAGTACCGGTCCCTTAGCATTCCTTAGCATTCTTTTGCTTCTGTAGATACACTTAACATGTCTTTTCCTTCAACATTCTGTAGACTTACTTCTTCTCTGTCAAGGAAATCCTCATCTTCTCTCATCCCTTCCCGACATGTGCTGTACATGCTGGGCGCTGATTACCAAGAAAGTTCCGAAGTTGTAACTTACAGCCGCGATCCTGCTGCAACAACCGGGATGGAGCTTAGTTCCGATCCAGGTGATTTAATCCTTTAGATGCTGCTATTTATGCAGGCAGTGGCATCTAGAGGGTTTGGAGAGGGAGGGGGCTCCCTCATTCACCTCATTGGCACTTCCATGATCTGATCACTGGGTGCCAATGGTTACCATGGCAATGAGAGGTCAAATCATGACCTACAGGTCTGCCATTTATGGTGGCCTGTGAGGGTCACTGTCATCACAGACAGTAATAGACATTAAAAGGCAAACATAATTCTGGGATGTATTAAGAGAAGCATAGAGTCTAGATCACGTGAGGTCATTATCCCCCTCTACTCCTCCTCAGTCAGACCTCATCTGGAATACTGGGTCCAGTTTTGGGCACCCCACTTTAAAAAAGACATAGACAAACTGGAGCAAGTTCAGGAAAGAGTTACCAAGATGGTGAGCGGTCTGCAAATCATGTCCTATGAGGAACGGTTAAATAATCTGGGAATGTTTAGCAGAAGAGAAGGCTGAGAGGAGACTTAATAGCTGTCTACAAATATCTGAAGGGTTGTCACACTGCAGAGGGATCAGCCCTATTCTGATCTGCACAAGGAAAGACTAGAAGCAATGGGATGAAACGGAAAGGGAGGAGACACAGATTAGATATTAGACAGTGAGGGCGATCAATGAGTGGAACAGGTTACCACAGGAGGTGGGGAGTTCTCCTTTAATGGAAGTGTTCAAACAAAGGCTGGACAAATATCTGTCTGGGATGATTTAGTGAATCCTGCACTGAGCAGGGGGTTGGACCAGATGACCCTGGAGGTCCCTTCCAACTCTACCATTCTATGTTACAGTTATTAAAAAAACTAATAAAAAATATTTTCACGTCAAAAACCCACCCCTAAAAAAATAAATCTGAAAAGCCATATTTTTCCAATAAAATTTTGTTTGTTATTGGAAAAATGCAAATGTAAAAAGGTGCACCACAAATACCTACAAATCTGGTTTTGCTCCCGGGATCGGAGGCTTCTTATCGGTGGCCCACCTATATATGTACAGCTGGTGTACATCTTCTTGTATGTGTAACCTGGGGCTCCTTCATTATGTGGTACAAACATTCTTACATCTGCCACAAGTTGAAGAAAAAGGAATCTAAATGGCTCCCACCCAGCGTAGATGGGCATCACGTCCCTAGAAGAGTGACCCTCCTCGTCCTCTACAGGCAGCTCTTACATTAATCAATGTTTATTTTGCCATAAATGACTTGACGATTCTTCTATTCGACAGCTTTACTCGCTTTCAAGTGAATGAAATATGGCGATTATTAAATAAAGCTGCTCGGATTTACCACGCTTTTGCTGGTAAGCATTTTTACTTTTCTCAAGACAAATTACCGTCGACTGTAGACTTCTGGTGTTTTTCTCTGCTACAACTGCACTCTGCAATTGAATTAGCACAGCAATCACAAGAAGGAAAGTTCCTGGGGGATCTCCGTAGGTTGCACACTTCCAAACCCTTGCAGAAATGATGAAAGAATCAGCAATGACTGCTGCAGCCGGGACGGATTGGAAGCACCACTGACTGATTGCATTGTGGAGGGACCCTTGGGGGCAACCGGGAAAATCAGAGTTTGCTGCTTTTAAAATGTGCAAATATTAAAAGCGAACATGAGTGACTTAATGTTAAGCAGCTGGAAATGAAACAAATGAATTATCTGTGTGGCTGGACGGCGGCGATGTCTACAGTGGAGGAGGCTGTACATAACAGATAATAATCTCTTTTGTGTTAGAGCCCTTGAGCAAGAACGATAATAATACACATCACCGAAGATGATTACTGTCCATGAGCACACAGTGCTTCGGCTCTTAAAGATGAACAGCTTGACGGTACACAAGCAGTCAAGTGGAGTAGTACAATATTTGAGGTGAAAGGGCACCATTGCTTTCCTCTATGTATTCAGTAGTCAGTAGGACATTCGATCACCACTGAGAGCTCCTATGCATAGATGATTGTCACATATGAAGATGGCCATTTTTGACCCCATCAAGACCCAGTTTAGTCCTTGGACAAAAAATATACATGGCTAAGAGCTTCTAGACATGGACAAATGTGACATATGAAGATCTTTGAAACTGGTAGCCATCTTTGACCTCACCAAAACCCATGTTGGTTCTTGGCCAACACTCTTTATCAATACTCATAGCATTATCTTCTTTGGTTTGGCCCAATTGTGTAGATGGTTAGCTCCTTGGAAGGTTCGTAATAATCCAGTTCTCATCTGATGACCATATGAGATGGTAACAAAAGGAATGAATCCACCTTTCAGCTTATTTACTCCACAATGTAGTCTGTATATTTAATAGAGAATCGAAGGGGGTATTTAAGATTTCCTCATTGCTAAGAGCTTCCAGACATTGACATATGTCACATATGAAGATCATTGAGACTGGTGGCCATCTTTGACCCCACCAAGACCCAAATTAGTCCTCAGTCAATACTGTTTATCAATATTCATAGCGTTATCTTCTTTAGTTTGGCCCAGTTGTATAGATTGTTACAGACTTGTAGGAGACTTCTTAGTTGTCTGATTATCATATCAGAAAGTGTTTAACTACCGAGATGAGAAAAATAATCCATCCTATTAGTTGACCTACCTCACATAACATGATAGACCACAGAAGGTGATATTCATGATTTCATCACTGCTAAAAGCTTTCATACATGTCACATATGTATGAGGATTATTGAGACACAAGAACATTTTTGACTTCACCAAGACCCAGCTTGATCCATGGCCAACACTGTTTATTGATAGTGATGGGCAATTAGTAGAATTTTCAGTTTGTTTTGATATGAGGCTGATTTCACAAAAATCGTTGTGAATTGGGGCTGCCGATTTCAATTCCCATTAAAACCAATAGGAGTAAACATTTGGTTAACTAATTTGCCCTCTAGAAAGTCACCAACGCATCCAAAACCCCGCAGATTGCATGGGAAAACGGACACACATATGGGGAACATTGTACTTCTCCCCAAAATTGGTCAAAATAGTGTACAATGGTGTAGTGGTCAATCGTGGCACATGGAAGTCACTGAAAACATAAGAAGGCCCACAGAGGGTCTCCAAGATCAAAAATTGTGCCGAGGAGGACAGCAGGTGGGCTGCTTGTTTTAAAAGCAATATAATAAAGTTTGTCAAAGTTTGTCTCAATGGATTTACCCAGTTGTACATTCAATGTGTCCTCTCTACTAGAAACTGAACACAATTTGCTTGATATTGTGGGATACATTTTTCGTGCAATCTATCTTCTCAGTAGGAAATGGAAGGAGTCCAACACCCTTGGCTGTTCTTCCATCTTTCTCAAAGTCCACTTTAGAGCGTGAAGAGTCCCACCTGCTGATCGTACAGCAGTATCCGTATACACATAGTACATTTACCATTACGCATGTATATTTCTCTACTTAAAGGGTCTTCTTGTAGCTCATGTTGCCTAGCAACCATATCTCCTCCTGGGTAGGTGACCACCACCTGAATGCTGATCCTCACCTAGTGAGAAATAAAGAAGGAAAAAGTGGTGGATCCTGGTGTCAATTTCACTAAAATAGAAGAGTGTCAATTTCACAGTTGAAAACCTTTGATACTGCCTCTCACTTCAATAATTTATGGCCATGGATACCATGTGGATGTAAGCTGGGGATGATCATTCCCCTTAGGTCCGCCTGGCCAAATGACCTTCTTCTTCTGTGCAGTAGTGTCTTGTGGAGCTACATGAATTATCTTCCTGCCTCCTCCCCTCTCATATTTTGAGGTGCTGCTGTCAGTCCAACGGCACCCCTGCAACACAACCACTTATTGGTTCTGGTGCTGTATTTATGCATTGAGCTTGGTTCTGGTGCTGTGTTTATGCATTGAGCTTGGTTCTGGTGCTGTATTTATGTACTTGTTAGTGCAATGTAATGCTACATGTATATTCTTACTGGTCAATGGAGAGCCATTCAAACAACAACATCTTATTTCCCCCTTGTGCATCAGATTGCAAACACAACAGTAACTCCATTTCTCAGTTTGACAATCATATTCGCTTCAAACAATCGCAGATCTTACATTTACATAAATAACCAGAATAGACCTTCTGTCTGGTTCTTTGGACAAGGCACAAACATGACAGGTGTCCTTTTCTGCCCACCGGCCTACCGTCACTGACACAGAGAGGGAGAGATGTAAGTGTGACACTAAGCTTCTTACCCGTGGATCCAATCAATCTGTCAGTCCCAATGCAGAAGCATGGTTTAAGTGTTCGGGGGATAAAACATTATTCTACCTTATCCCGGGGTTTCGGCACCAGGTTTTGTTAGCGTAATGTAACACTAGATCTATATTCATGCTGCTCTGAATGAAGGGTTAAAATTTGAGCTGCTTGGAGAATCACCGACACCCACACAGCACTGGTGTAAATCGCAAATGATTTCGTTTATTTGTCAAACAGCCCGAGAATTTATTGTCCTTTAAGACAAATACATTGAAGTCAGGTGATCAAAAGTCACTTGATTTAACATATTCACTTGTTACCCATATACACTCTACAACCACACCCCCGCTCGGCATGCTGTGGCAGTTTGAAGCATTTTAGGAATTGTAGCTTTTAGCTTTGTACCAACTGGAGAGCATGCGCAGGGTGCAGGCCAATGTCATAGAGACATCCATTAACCCTTTGAGAAGTAACTTCTCGCTCTAGTAGGCATTACTCTCTTTCTCTACAAAAGTAACGCCGAAGCTGAAGCCCGCAGGGCTGTAGGTGTAGGCAGGCATGACGGGGTTAACGGGGAGGGACAGGTTTAAGGAAAGAAGGGGCATGCTGGGAAAGGGGGGGGGATTCAGCGGGGAAAAGAGCGCGAATAGCCAGGGAAGGAGCCAATCCAAGGAAGGAGAGAGAAGAAGACAGACCATGGAGCAGAAGAGTCCCACACACTTGCCCGGATGGAATAATAGTAGGGGGTGGGGGAATTGTCATAGCAGCGGGTTGGGGAGGGATCCTTGGTGGTGATTAATTACTAGGTGGGTCTGTCGCCTATTGGCTTTGACAAGCGTGGCCCTGCAAAGATGGTGTGTGTGGCTGGTCTGAGTATGGCTAGCGGGCCTCGGGGTCAGGAGGAAAGGCGACTAGAGGCTAGTTGGCGAGCCTCCCGAGTCAGGCGTGGTTCGTTGGGAAATAGGGTCTCCCGAGTCTGATGGTAGGCGACGGGAGGCAGTTTCCCCTATTTCCCATGGTTGGTGAGGCGACAGACATAGGGGGCTCCAAGGATCTCTCCCAGAATAGTTTTTCTATTGGGGTTGAAGATTTGTATGTTATTGTTGTGTCTTGTTTTAATAAATTGTCTGCTGTGGCCAAAAAATTATCCAAAAGAAAAAGTTGTCAGTGGTTATTTTAGATAAGTGTTTAAGGGGGAGGTTGCAGCAGACGACTCCGTTATACCCCAGTCATGCTGTGATCATTTGTAGGGCACTATCGCACCTTGCACACGGCAACACTAATAAATATTGGGCACGTCTTTGAGAAGTAAGGGCCCTTTTACACAGGCCAATCAATGAGATTGATGCACATTTAAATGGCCATTACACCTTTATTGGGACCAACAATAGCTTATCATTCTTCCCCAATGGATCCCTGTCTGCAGCAGGTCCGCCGTTCCCACAGAAAGATGTGCTGCCGACAATGATGAGTTCTTCAGCATAAATGACGAAATCGGGTGACTGGGTTTGCACTCTCGTCAGCTAATTGTGGGCATAGTTGTACAGTCTGATAATTGGGAAATGATCACTTGTGCCTGATCCTCGGCAAATGTAAAGGGGCATATGAACACGTTCAAGAGAGGTTACCTACATGAATGCCCATCCTGTAATACTACATTTCTTCTGAGGCTCCTCACAGCAAGATGGTTGCTGGAGGTTCTGAGTGTGGGACCCTTGGCAATCAGTTGCTCTTCCCCGATCCCTCATTCTTGGCGGGGTTGTACAAGTTGGCACAACCTCTTTGAGGTATATTATACATGTCAGACCCTCCTGTAACCAAGATATGGGTTGTCCTTTCATAAAGAAGCCATACTATGGGGGTCCCATTTACATTTTTTTTCATGGGATCTCGCCTTATTTTTACTTAATCTCTATCAGAGAGAAGTTTCTTCATGTTGGACAGTCTTATGAACATTCCTCCTTAGAGCAATCCCATTGCAAAATGCTGCTTTTCTTCTGGAGCACGACTGGTAGCTAATTATGAAAAGTCCCATTCTCATGGTAATTCCCTTGAAAGAATAGCAGGAAGGGGTGTGGCTTATTTACATTAAGAGGCTTGGAAATGAGCATGGCCGGCCTTAGCTACATGCAACCTGTGCGGTCACACAGAGCGTCGGCTACCAGTTTGTAGAGGGGCGCTAGACAAATGCAGGGCTGATTGCCCCCCTTAGGTTCACCCTGCCAGATGATTTGTGTGGCAGTGTCTGGTAATCCTACATGAATCTTGCTGGGTCTATAGCTACTCCTCTGTTCTGAAGCGCCGCTGTTAGCCCATCAGTGCTCTGCAACAGCTGCTTAGTTCTTCTACTGTATTTATGGTATCATTATGGTTCTCGTGCTGTATTTATGTTACAAATTGGTTCTAGTATTGCATCTATGTACTGAGCTTAGTTTGTTCTGTATTTATGTTATGAGCTTGGTTTTGGTGCTTTATTTATATACTGAGCTTGATTCTGGTGCTGTATTTATATTATGAGCTTGTGTTTATGCTCTATGTATTCACTGAGATGTTCTGGTGCTGTATATATGTACAAAGCTTGATTCTGATGCTGTAGTTATGCAATGAGCTTGATTCTGGGACTGCATTTATGGGATGAGCTTGGTTCTGGTGCTGTATTTATGTACTGAAATTGGTTCTGGTGTTGCATTTATGTTATGAGCTTGGTTATGGTACCCTATACACTAAGCTGTTTAGGTGTGGGTATGCTGAACAGGTAGAACATGGGCAGACTGCCTATCAATATATATAATTTTTTTTCTTATGTCGAGTTGGGTAAACATTCTGCACAGGGTGCCATCCAATCTACGGCCAACAATGAACAGGATCCATACGTGTAACGGATCTCACTGCGGGGCAATAGTGCATTTACATTTTGCTATGAGCTTGTTGCCACAAACCATGCAAATCCTCTACAGCAGCCGTCCTCCATTACCCTCCCCCGCAGCAGTGTAAGTGCCGTGTTTAAGGTGCCTTATCAGCGATGTCAGGAGTAATTATGTATCTTATGCTTCTCATGTAGAACACGATCAGCTTCATATAGAAA
The DNA here is from genome assembly GCF_035609145.1 of Eleutherodactylus coqui. Classification (NCBI taxonomy): domain Eukaryota; kingdom Metazoa; phylum Chordata; class Amphibia; order Anura; family Eleutherodactylidae; genus Eleutherodactylus; species Eleutherodactylus coqui. Next base: position 7,931,751 of record NC_089849.1, read on the forward strand.
ATATCTCCCATTAATATTAAAAGCGTGAAACCTCTGGGATTCCATCATTCATATTTTACCACCGAAGTCTTGAGCAGCAGAGAGAATCCCGAAGACGCTGCGCTTCCTTCAAGCTGCAGGATTGATGCCGCTACAAATCTCGGCTCTGCTTATTATACATTTAAATATTTATCACAAGTTATTTTACAGGATTTATCGGCATAAATCAGTTTGGCGTTCCTGGAAGTGCGCGGCGCTCGGAGAGGTTCGGTCCGTCCAGGGGTCAGCCATTGTGATTTCATCTCCTGACCCCGGCAGCGGCAACTGTCAATAACGATCTCTGTCCAGGAATCTTCGTCCCGATGGGGGTGATTGTTGCTTCTCTCATGAATCATTCACTCCCATATAGGTTGTTGGCAGAGACGTCCGAGCACACCGAGAAGTCTTCCGGATGTGTCTAATTTTCAGCAGTTGTATTAACTCCTTAAAGACCAGACACTTCTTAGGGATTTCCTCCATCTGGTGGTTTTACTGACGTATTTTTTTCTTCAGCTACCAAAATTATTGTTGCAGCATTTTTTTTTCCGTGACATATAGGCGATTTGTTAGATCTTTTTTCACTGACATTTTTTACTGCTTTTTACTTTTACTAGGGGCAAAAAGCTAGAAAAAATGATTTAAAAAAATTTGTGTTTATTTTTAAAAATAATATTATTACCCTAAAATTCTGTTTTTGTTTTGATATATAAATTGTAGATTGTCTCGGATTACAGGGTGCACAAGGCGACAGTTTTGGTTGGTGCTGGTGGTGGATCATTTATATATCAAATTACTAACGACCACCTGTCTGTCCGTGTGTGAGTGAGTTACATGCTCCGCCCCTGATCACTTGATGGTGAAGTCATCACAGATTCTGTACGGACATGGCTGCTGCCCAGCTAGGTATTCATCAGTATTCCATTGCAACTGAGACCACAGGGGTTTGTAGGAGATGGAATACTAGTGAACATCCACAACAGCTGTGTACTTAAAGGACCTGTCATGATGTCACTATCATGTGATCAGTCACCTGTGTGGGAGCAGTCTGGGGTCACATGACCAGGGGGTGATCAGTGTGTACAGGACTCTGCTGTGCTGCTTTTCATCCCTACTGTATGAAGAATATATGTAGCAGAGCTGTAAGTGATGTACATGTAGCAATGCTGTGTTTGTGTGACAAGCATGTAGCAGTGCTGTGTGTGTGACAAGCATGGAGCAGAGCTGTGTGTGTGACGTGCATGCAGCAGAGCTGTGTGGATCATTGCGCCACCAGAAACACTGGTACTATATAATTTCCAAATAATTACTAGTATATATATTATTCTGTAATTTGTTTTTAAGTTACTTTTGTAACAAGATATTTATGCCCCCCCCATGACATCATATAAGCTCTCTGGGGGTCATTCATATTGTCTTTTTTTTTAATTTTACACTTTTTCACTGTAGCTGGGGTATCCATAGTAGCCCCAGTCACAGTGGAAAGACACCCCCCTGTAGTGCCAGCAATCATTACCAGAGCTGCTAGGACCCTGCAGCCCTGCCTCAGCAGGGGGTACCCGGCGGTCACGTGATCACCGGTTTGAATAGCGGAAGTAACCTTTCCGCTTCCTCTCTTCACTTCATAGCACTATTGCTATGTAGTCTGTAAAGGAGAAGAGACAGAGGCAGTTAAAAACTGCTTCTGCCTTCTCCTCCGGGTCCTCAGGTGTGACTAACAGCTGAGGACCCGACCTGCTCAGCCTAGACTGCAGGAACAGGAGCTTTAATCCCAAGCCATATTTTTACTATCAGCCTGAATTAAGGCCCTGAACCAAGCGCCATAAAATGACTGTGCTTGGTCCTTAAGTGGTTAAAGGGCTGTCGTCCAGTTTGACTCACTGTTATATTAAACGTCTGGCAACTTTGTGATAGATTTTGCTGTCTTGCAACCATCCCTGATTAGGCAGAAGAACCCAAGATTTGGGTGGCAGGAGGCGTGGGGCAGCTAGAAATTAAGTAAAATAAAACAGCCTATGCTCACCTCTTTTGCTCCCCCACCACTCCGATCCCCGCCTACATCTGTGTAGCGCCATCATGTGCCATATAGTTTGTGATTGATGCAGCTAATTGTTCGCTTCAACCATACCAATTCTGAGACTGGGCCCTGACTGCAAAGATCATGTAGCTGCACTATCCAGAAGTGAGGGGGCATACAGGGGCATTATTACTGAGGGGGCAGGTGTATCTATTACTGGTGTTGTGCTGGGATTCTGGTGTAAGTTGCTTTGGTTTTTTTGGTTTTTTAGTACAAATCAGTTCAGACAAATATATTATTGATTTACACTTAAAAGAACAGAAGTTCTGCCTCTCACTCCATTTATCAAAAGTGTCTAGAAAAGAGGCGGGGTTTGAGTTGAGGGAAGTTTTTTGAGAGTTTGAGAGTTTTAAGAACACCTGTACAAAGTTTTTTTTTTTTTTTTTTTAAAGTAGCAAAATTTGTCACAATCTTAAAGGGGTTGTTCCGCGAAAGCAAGTGGGTCTATACACTTCTGTATGACCATATTAATGCACTTTTTAATGTACATCGTGCATTAATTATGAGCCAAACAGAAGTTATTCACTTACCTGCTCCGTTGCTAGCGTCCTCGTCTCCATGGTGCCGTCTAATTTTCAGCGTCTAATCGCCGGATTAGACGCGCTTGCGCAGTCCGGTCTTCTTCTTTTCTGAATCGGGCCACTCGTGCCGGAGAGCGGCTCCTTGTAGCTCCGCCCCGTCACGTGCCGATTCCAGCCAATCAGGAGGCTGGAATCGGCAATGGACCGCACAGAAGACCTGCGGTCCACCGAGGGAGAAGATCCCGGCGGCCATCTTCACCAGGTAAGTAAGAAGTCACCGGAGCTCGGGGATTCAGGTAAGCACTATCCCGTTTTCTTTTTTAACCCCTGCATCGGGTTTGTCTCGCGCCGAACGGGGGGGCTATTGAAAAAAAAAAAACCCGTTTCAGGGCGGGACAACCCCTTTAAGCCTCCTGCAGACGGCCGGGTTGGATCCCGCTGAGAGAATTCACAGCCCTGCAGTGACCTCCCCCCGGCGTCTCGCTCTGCTCTGTGCCGGCTGTCTCACAACCGCACATGCGCAGACCTGAGCCCGCGCATCACCAGTGATGGCTCCCACAGAAATATGACGTGCCACGATTCGTTTACCGCGCGAGTTAAATCATAGCTGTCTGCATAGGATTGCATAATCTAATGCAATCCTATGTCAGCGGGCATGGGCAAAAGAAATTCAGCGGGAAATCCCGCCGTGGAATTTCCACCCTTGTGTTTTTGGCCTTACTCCAGGAGCTAATTGTATAAAGTGACTTCACATCTCCAAATATATTTAAAAATGCAAAAAAGTTATCAACATTATGTGACATTTCATATTTTTTTCATTTTTTAAACTGGAGAAGTAGGAAAAAGGGGAAAGTGGTGTCAAAAATTCAGGAGCCAGGAGTTAAGCTAGGGAGGGGCCTGGTGGGGCATCTGCCCTAGATGCTGAGAGCCAGAGGGGGCACTAATAATTTCCTCTTGGGCATATTTACTAACTGCCTTGTGACAGAATTACGGTACTAAAAAATGTTGCAATTTTTAACACAAGTGCCAAACTTGCAACTTTTTGGATGTTTGTACCAGTCCCTGGAACTTACTTTTTTTTTTAAGTAGGTGTGACTTAGCATTAGGGGTCGTGGCTGCACCTTCTCATAGTTTTGCACCTCCTCACTGAAACAGCAGGGGAATAGCAGTAAGAACCATCTGATTGGCTCAGCTCTGATATCACAACAGGAAGAGCCTGCCCGCTAAGCAAATAAGCAGAGAGGTAAGCAACAGAAGGAAAGAGCAAAAGTCTGCAGGCTACTCAGGCATCTACACGTCCCCCTCAGATCTTGATGTCATAATTATGTGTGCACAGAAGGAGGTTGAGTCATTTTTTTATGAGGGGCGCTTCAGTATGACTCTCACATATGTTGTGGAAGGAGCAAGGAGCGAGCAGCTCGTCATAAAAGTTAATGCAGGTCAGAGCGCGGTGCTGGGAGACTGCTGATTATGTAGAACATTCTGGGCTGAGAGCACAAGATACATAATGCAGATGAATTGATCTCATCGTGTACACAAAACGCGACCTCATGAAACTTCTCCACGCATCCTAAAACTAACCGGAAAATGTATCCTGATCCTCGTATCTGAGCGCCCCCCAGGGGAAGGGGAGAGAGACAGCAATGCTCAGGATGAGGCTGTATCACACAGGTCAGGACTATATATATTGGACTGTTGGACCCGTATAACCCCGCTACCCTGACACCATCTATCTGTGTCATATCTATCTACAAACACCATTCCAAAACCGTTGGGCCGCTGTGTATAATGTAAATGAATGTGAAGAAAGAAGAGAAAGCGATGATTTGTAAATCTCATCTAACCATATTTTACCGACAATGGAACATATCGGGGGGGGGGGGGGGGGGACATTTCTCCATTTCATTTTTAAAAAATTAACTAATTTAGAAATTGATGGCAGCAGCACATCTCACGAAAGTTGTAGCGGGGCTGTGTCCGCCATTGTGTAGCATCCCCTCGTCTGGGGAGTGAGGAGACTACTTTTTAGAGTTTCAGGAGAGGATTGTTGTCCCATTCTTGTTTGATGGAGGATTCTGGCGGCTCATCAGTCCAGGTCGTTGCCAGATTTTTCGTTTTATAAGGCACCAAATATTTTCTCTTGGTCAGGACTGCAGGCGGTCGGTTCACCCCGGACTCTTCTTCTGTGAAGCCATGCTGTTGTGATGGATGCAGTATGTGGTGGAAGGTCTGGACTGCAGGCGGATGGTTCACCCTGGACTCTTCTTCTGTGAAGCCATGCTGTTGTGATGGATGCAGTATATGGTGAAAGGTCCGAACTGCAGGCGGCCGGTTCATCCCGGACTCTTCTTCTGTGAAGCCATGCTATTGTGATGGCTGCAGTATATGGTGAAAGGTCTGGACTGCAGGCGGCCGGTTCATCATCCCGGACTCTTCTTCTGTGAAGCCATGCTGTTGTGATGGATGCAGTATATGGTGAAAGGTCCGGACTGCAGGCGGCCGGTTCATCTCGGACTCTTCTTCTGTGAAGCCATGCTGTTGTGATGGATGCAGTATATGGTGAAAGGTCTGGACTGCAGGTGTACGGTTCACCCCGGACTCTTCTTCTGTGAAGCCATGCTGTTGTGATGGATGCAGTATGTGGTGGAAGGTCTGGACTGCAGGCGGCCGGTTCATCACCCCGGACTCTTCTTCTGTGAAGCCATGCTGTTGTGATGGATGCAGTATATGGTGAAAGGTCCGGACTGCAGGCGGCCGGTTCACCCCGGACTCTTCTTCTGTGAAGCCATGCTGTTGTGATGGATGCAGTATATGGTGAAAGGTCTGGACTGCAGGTGGCCGGTTCATCACCCCGGACTCTTCTTCTGTGAAGCCATGCTGTTGTGATGGATGCAGTATATGGTGAAAGGTCTGGACTGCAGGCGGCCGGTTCATCCCGGACTCTTCTTCTGTGAAGCCATGCTGTTGTGATGGATGCAGTATATGGTGAAAGGTCCGGACTGCAGGCGGACGGTTCACCCTGGACTCTTCTTCTGTGAAGCCATGCTGTTGTGATGGATGCAGTATATGGTGAAAGGTCCGGACTGCAGGCGGCCGGTTCATCACCCCAGACTCTTCTTCTGTGAAGCCATGCTGTTGTGATGGATGCAGTATATGGTGAAAGGTCTGGACTGCAGGCGGCCGGTTCATCACCCCGGACTCTTCTTCTATGAAGCCATGCTGTTGTGATGGAGGCAGTACGTGGTTTAGCATTGTCTTGCTGACATATGTGTAGTGTACCGGAGTGGTACACTCCATGAAGCAATGTGGTTATTGCCTAAATGTATGTGTATGACTTTAAGAGGTTTATGGTTTATTTGTTCTGTCACTCATATTTTTTCTTGCAGCCTAAACATATACCCTACCGGTTGTTCACCCTAGTATGCTTACTGGGCTATCAATCACCCAGCCCAGCTCAGTTATTGGCCAGCTAGATAGTAAGTTGTTAGGAAACCTGTAATTGGCAGATAATAATAATCTTTATTTGTATAGCGCCAACTTATTCTGCAGCGCTTTTGATGCATTGGGGAACTCAGTCAGGACCGTACATGTTGGGTGTAATTTGAGGGCAGGGGACTAATTCAGAAGAGTTGGTATGCTTCTTTAAAGAGGTGAGTCTTTAGGGCACGTCTGAAGTTCAGTGTGTCAGGGATTGTGCGGATGTATTGGGGTAGAGCATTCCATAGGGTCGGTGCTGCTCTGGTGAAGTCTTGGAGGTGAGCATGTGAGGATCGTATTAGGGGTTCGTCTAGTCTGATTGTGGTGGCAGAGCGAAGTACGCAGGCTGGGTGGTGTAAGCCCTCTGCACTGGTTGTCTGAGAGTAGAGAGTATAAGAAGGAGTAGGGAGTGGCAGAAGAGAGATGAAGAGGGGAGTCTAGGCCTAGTTAGGAAGTAACAGTGACTAAAGGAAGGAAAAGATTCATACCTAAAGAAATAGAGGACAGAGAGAGAGAAGCAGAAAGGCATAGCGGATAGAAAGGATCCCCATGCTTTACACTATTATAGAGCCCAAGTGTCCCGATATAGTTACTGTAATTAATGCCTGCATGTTAGCAGATGTATGTATCTACCTCAAGTAGCAAAGTAATGCTAATTGTATGAAGTTTATTGAAGATCCATCTCTCTGAGAAAATAAACAGTTTCGCTGTTTGAAAGTTTAAATCCTGCCTCCTGGAATCCCTTCTCAGCACCGTAGCATCTGCACTGAGGTATCACACTACTCTCCAGGGGAAGGACAATTCCAATTTTATTTTATTTTCCCATGTTTATTATTTTGTCCGGCACGGGTCTCGGACCTTCATAAGGACTGGCATCATGAGCTTGACAAATTTACCATCTTACCCTATCCTACCTCATGGGTAGCACCCGATATGCCAAACTTAGATGTTTTACATTTTCCTGTTGGACAATCCCCATTTGTTTGTGGAGTAGCAGAGCCACCGCCGCTATCGCCACGATTTCCACATTCGTGTGCACAACATAATCATTGCATTACAGAATCATGTCTGTTTTTAATGCCTGTAGATCTCGAACATCTAATATTGCCCGACGGCCTTGTTCCTTGCACACAAGAATTTCTCCAGATTCTCTGACTCTTTTGGTGATATTACATTCTGTAAATATTGGAATATTCAGTCTTTGCAATTTTACATTGAAGAACATTTTTCTGAAATTGATCCACAACTTGTAGACACCGCTTTTCACAGACTGGTGAACCTCTGACCATCTTTGCCTCTCTAACAGGCTCTGTTTATACGCAGTCATTTTTGTTACCCCATCCCAACTTTTGTGAGATGTGTTGCTGCCACCAATTTCTAAATTAGTTGTTTTTTTTTTTACAATGAAATGGAACATTGTCTCCCTTCTACCTTCTGATACGTGTTATATGTTCTACTATGAATAAAAGATGGTTCGATGAGATTTCCAAGTCATTGCATTCTTTTTTTTTATTTACATTTTGCATTGTGGCCCAACTTTTGGGGAATTAGGGTTCTTTCTATCTATCTCATCAAAATGCTCATGCTATACAAATATTGCAGTATTCTCTCTCTCTCTCTCTCTCTCTCTCTCTCTCTCTCTCTCTCTCTCTCTTCTCTCTCTCTCTCCTTTTTTATCTTTCTCTCTCTCTCTCTCCTTTTTTATCTTTCTCTCTCTCTCTCTCCTTTTTTATCTTTTTCTCTCTACCCTCAATCTTTATGTCTCTCCCTCTTTCACCCTCTCTCTCTTTTTTATCTCTTGTTTTTTCTTACCCTCTCCCTCTCTGTCTCTCTCTCCCTTTGTCTCTTTCTCTCTGTCTCTCTCTCCCTTTGTCTCTGTCTCTCTCTCTCTCTCCCCTCTGCCTCTCTCTCTCTCTCTCTCTCTCTCTCTTTCTCTCTCTCCTTTTTTATCTTTTTCTCTCTACCCTCAATCTTTATGTCTCTCCCTCTTTCACCCTCTCTCTCTTTTTTATCTCTTGTTTTTTCTTACCCTCTCCCTCTCTGTCTCTCTCTCCCTTTGTCTCTTTCTCTCTGTCTCTCTCTCCCTTTGTCTCTTTCTCTCTGTCTCTGTCTCTCTCTCTCCCCTCTGTCTCTCTCCCCCCTCTGTCTCTCTCTCTCTCTTCCTCTGTCTCTCCCTCTGTCTGCGTCTCTCTCTCCCTCTCTCTGTCTCTCTCTGTCTCTATCTCCCTTTGTCTCTTTGTCTCTGCCTGTCTCTCCCCCCCGTCTCTCTCTCTCCCTCTGTCTCTCTGTGTTAGTCTCTCCCTCTGTCTCTCTCTCTCTCTGTCTCTCCCTCTGTCTCTCTCTCTCTGTCTCTGTCTCTCTCTCCCTCTCTCCCTCTGTCTCCATCTCTGTCTCTCCCTCTCACTCTCTCTGTCTGTGTCTCTCTCTCCCTCTCTCTGTCGCTCTCTCCCTCTCTCTCTCTCTCTCCCTCTCTTTGTCCCCCTCTGTCTGTCTCTCTCTCTCTCTCACTCTCAAGTTTCCCATTTTGCTCTAACAGACTGTTTTTCCGTCTCTTTGCTGCTGTTTCTTGAGCCGACCTCGGCTTTCAGGTAACGACTCCTCGGGAACTCTCTGTGTTCTTGCAGTAAAGATAAAACATTGAGGGAGGAGATGATGATGATTATTTGTGGATCTGTTTTTTTCTCAGGTCGCTTCCTAGGCCACAAATGAGGTGAAAGCGAAAATAGCTCCGGAAAGTCATCAGAACTGTCTGAGTAAAATCAATCACGCTCCATCCAAATGGTGCGAGGAACAATTAGACGTCAAACGTGCAAAATGTAACAATGCAAGAGACGGCTGCTAAGTAGGAAAAGTTCTGCGCAAACTTAAACTTTATCCTTTAGAATTCAAGGTTGGAAGTTCTGGAGAATGTTCTAAGATCAGAAGGCCCCACCTTCTGTTTTCAAGGAGGTTCTGCAGCAGCTGCAATATTCATGCTAATCTGAGACTCGTCTCCCTCTAAATTGGGGGATCCAAAACCGCATTTAATTTTTGTATTTAATAACATCAAATACGGACTAAGACTTCATTTTCATTATAAGTTGGCATTATCAACACCGATGCTGTGTGGAGACAATCAGCAAGCAGGATCCTTTCTGTTGATAGATCCTATAAGAGCTTTAGTTATTCTTTAGCTATAACTAGAGCTGCCAAAAACTCATGAAAATGTTACTAAACCCATCGCCGGCTCATAGCTGACATAAGGCTGCTTTTACAAAGGGTGATAAAATCATTCGCACAACGCCTGCTGCCTATTTATTACACAGGCAGAAACATCGTTAGCAGTTGCGTTCGCATATCGTTAAGTCGTTTACACTAACGGTACGGCGTGCGAACAAGCAGCTACTTTTACCTGCATAACAAGAACAACGAACAAGAAGCGAATTCCTCATCGTTTGATCGCTGGACGTTTTTACTCTGAATGATTATCGTTCAAATTCGCACGATCTAACAATTTGTAAAATGGTAATCTTTCCGTGTAAAAGGGCCTTCAGTTTATATGCGGCTGCCGGATGAGACGTGGGTGTTGGGAGGCTTGTGCCTCTTAACACATTTGTCGCCAGAACACCGATGTACACTTTACATAGACTGACATTTGAAACACCAGTCCAAGGCCGGCTTCCCACGGCCGTGACCGGCTCCGCCACGGAATTCCGCGTCGGAGCCCGTCATGGCGCCCCCCAGAGACCCCAATACTTACCTCCGGATCCGGCGTCTTCCGTCCCGCATGATGCTTCGGCGCGCATGCACAATAAAGCGTGTCACACGCCGCAGCGTTATATGACACGCCCACAGCGTCACATGATGCGCCGGCCACGTCGTATGACGCGCCAGCCGCATCATATGACGTGGCTGGCGGTGGGCGGGGAAGCGGTTTCACGCTATCTTCCGCTGTGCTACAGCGGAAGATAGCATGACGGACGGCTTCCATTGACTGCAATGGAAGCCGTCCGTGCGTACACCCGCGGCAAATAGAGCATGTCGCGGGTGAGGACGGGAGATTTCATGGTGCGGAATTCCACGGTGGAATTCCGCACCATGAGCATTGAGCTATTAGGTTCAATAGAACCTAATAGCTGCGGGCAACGAGGCGGAAATCCGTCCGTGGGAAGGAGCCCTAAGTAAACATGTCCCATGGTTCTGTCTGGAAACAACCAGCAAGCAGGCTGCTGCCTGACAGCTCTTGTTAGGGCTATATTCATTATACATATATCCTTAGGACTACTCGGGTTATTAGCACATCATGCATAATATTAGCACAATGTTCTGTCTGGAAACAATCAGTAAGGCTGGTCTCATGAGACTCGATTTGAATTGTGAAATCTGCGATCGTCACCCGTGCGGAAGATCCATAGCATACAAAAATAGAGCATTCACATGTCTGCTCACAGGAACGGACAGCGATTGTGATTTCCGTAAGCGGCAGTTAAATAGCAGCACGGTCTATTTTTGTCCATATTTTGCAGTCAATGGAAGCCATCTGACCGGCAGCCCATCCACAACTGACTTTGCGGATAGGCCGCAGGTACCCGCATGACCGCCTAGCAACAACATGTGAAATACAATTTTTAAAAAAATCTCTACTGCGCATGACCGGCCCCCACGGTCATCCACAGTAAAGATGATTAAGGTACGCGAGGTCGCTGGCCGTGGTGAGGGCTGGAATCTGCTACGGGCTCCGGCATGCGGACTCCGACCCGTCCGTGTGAGACCAGCCTAAGTAGTGAGTGTGGTGTAGAACTGGCGGTGGTGCGGCGTGGGTTCAGGGTGGCGCAGTAATGACACATGCAGACAATACATTTTACATACGTTTTACTGAGGGGGTTAATTAGCGCTTTCGCTCCATAGGAGGTTCGGATACTCGAAATGTAACGTAAGCATAAACCGAGTCCCACCAACAGATCTCCCCATCCCCGTTATCCACCGCATGTGGGTCATCTGCTTCAGGGTACATCTCTTCTCCTCCCTCGGGGCAGCTGGCCCTTCGTACCGTCCAGCGACTCACAACTTGGTAGTCATACTCCATACTGTATCTAAGCTCCATGGCAGCACTGCCTCCCTCTGTAGGGGCAGAGTACATCCTAACTTTCCGAGCTCCACCTCACAGCACACTAAAAATGGGAGGTTGTGGAAGTCGTGGGGGGGGGGGGCGGGGGGGCTACAGCAGTATTGACAAACTAATTTGAGCGATAATCGTTCAGGGTGAATACAAAAACAATTGCTTACTTGTTGTTTGCAGTTCTTTAAGCTGACTTTTCAGCGGACGAGAAGCCCCCAAGCCAGTGGCTTTAGTTTTTCAATGCCCTGTACGAGTGCTGACGACCTTAGCGGTGCCATCAGCACTCGTGGAGTCGTTTAAAAGACTGTGGGCCCGTGTAAAAGGGCCTTTAGATGGCAAAATTGTTATCACTAATCTAAATGTTACTGGGAGGCGGAATGTTCAGCCACACTTCAAATGTCAGCAGATTAGCAGATTGCTCTGAGAATCGTGTACTTTGAAAGAAAGCACGTGACATGCTGTATTCTGGGGCGCATTTGTGCACTAAAGTCACCATAGGAGTTTATGGTGGTGCACTACCTTTTAAACCATGGTGCTGTTGTGTCCCGCTTCGATGTGAACAGTCCCTGGAAGCACAGAAAGTACAGTAAAAAGTGCTGATACGCGTACAATAGCGCAAATTTTTGCGTTGTAAAGGTCACATTATCACAATCGTTTTTCTGCATTTACGATCTTCTGAAGGAGCTCGAACACCTGGGATTTCAAACTCATTTTCATCAAGGTCCATATCAGCATTATGGCTGCCTTCAAAGGCTGTTTATAAGGGCTCATTCGCACGGGTGTACTATGCTTCGTCTTACACGCATGCTGCTTGCACGCATCATACAGACATCTTGGACCCCATTGATTTGCATTGCAGTCTTCAGACATGTGATTCTCACAAGTGTGAAAAAAACCATAGCATGTGCTATTATGGACCCAAATCACCCACTTAGTGCCCATTCACACTGCCGTAGGTGGCATGGAGCACAGCTGCGCCTAAATGAGGTCAAACCCTTCCCCTTCACTGGCAGTTCAAAATTATCGCAGGAAGACCGGGGCGGTCCAATATTTCCTTGGCTGTACAAATCACGGAGGGGAAAAGAGGTGGTGAAAACGAAACCCATGGAATCCCCCAGAGATCAGTGGTTGTTGGATCCCCTTATACGGCTGAGCTTACCACAGGGGATACAATCGCGCTCGCCTGAATCTGCCCTAAGGGCCAGAACACATGGGCGTATTTTACTGCCCGTGATTCTAAAAGGACAAAACGCACCCCTGATTTCAATGGATTTCAGTGGTTTGGTTTTAACTCGCTCTTTTCTTGGCTGTTAATACTTCATATGAAAAAGATCCGGCGCCGCCGCCCATTTATTTTTAAAACTCCTGCACCATGGCATGGAGTTTGAATGGCCGTGCACAACTATACTCCGCAGTTACGCATACAGCCATCTGTTTACGGCCCAAAGTCAATGGTATTGCATAGATACGCCTTGAACATGTATGATGCATGCATCCATACACATGAAGCGGGGGAAATCCATGGCAGCTTCTTGTGTTTCTTTTGCGCATGAGATAAGCACAGTGAATATGCATGCACAAGTACACAAGGTGGTCCAAATACGCAGTGAATATGCATCCGCCGGTGTGAATGAGCCCTAAATGTAGCTCCTCCTTACATGGCTCTGGAGCTCGCTGCACTACGATGGGGTTTCTCCCCTTCCACCTCTTTAGCATCCTATCTTGGCGGGTGGCAAGTTGCAAGTAGCTTCCTATCCTGGCGAGTAGCGAGTAGCTTCCTATCATGACTAGTGGCAAGTAGCGACTGTGGGGACTCTGATAAGACCCTTCTGCAAGCTCCCCAACCCAATAAGACGCATGAAAAACACTTTTTGCTGCCTTTAAAAGTGGGTAGGCCACAGCTTTATTGAATTTATTATTAACCAACTATTTTAATCCTCCACTTCTCTCCTTTCGATGCTTCTTAAAATCTGGGTAAGATTGAAAATCATAGAACCAAAAAACATCAAACATCCCAAAAAACAGACGTGAGAAAGCCCCATAATGGGCCTGAAAAACCACCTCCCACTCCATTACTGGCATGGAAAGTCCTGCAATGACGCCAATCTCTAGCTGTGACAACTTCCTTTCCTAACAGAAAACGTTCCTGAGTTCCAGCAACGCTGCCCCCCTCCGCTTACAGGGTGGGTGGGAGGGTGTCCTCTTCACTCTTCTTCTCGGATGCCTCTGACTCCTCCTCTTCCTCTTCCTCCTGTTTTCACCTAACTCTCTCCTGGTACTTCCTCCCCCCTTTGCTAACTCTAACCCTGCCCCCCAGTCTCTAGCAGCTTCGTTATACACTATGCTGCTGTCTATTCCAATCTTGGCGGGTGGTGAGTAGCTTCCAATCTTGGCGGGTGGCAAGTGTGCAAGGTAGGGGGACAGAGCTGTTCGCCAGCTGAGAGTTACTGAAAAGAGCAGAGTGGAGGTGCGCCGGAGCTCAGGATCCAAGATGGCGCCTGCTCCCTGTGCTGGTATTGTCCCCTCTGCTGAGTGTTGGCTGCATCCTCCGAATAAAGTGGAAACCTGGTCCTTCCGCATCCGGACCTCGAGAGCCACACAAAGTGCTGTTGACCAGATTCGGCCCGCGCGCCCTGTGGTGGGCAGTGTTTTCTGTCGTCTATTTTTGCATTTTAAGCTTTTTTCCATATAATAATCTATATTTTCATGGCGGCCTTGTGCTCCTTGTTTTGTTATTTTTAGTCTATGTGCAAACTACAGCCATTGTTAAGTAAGGTGGCGCGCCCCTTTAAGCCCCCATAGAGTGTCAGCTCTTCGTAGCACACAGATCTCCTATAATGATGCAGAGAAGTTTCTACGCTGTAAAACTCAGTACTTTTCCGAAGATGAAGACGGCGTCGATCACGTGACTCCTGAGATGTGTTTATCTGGAAGCACCGCCATGCCTGCAGGCCATCTACATCTCACTTGTTTCCCATGATACAATCTCCAAATCATCTAATCCTTCCAGCAATTAGCGATTGTGAAGCGGCGAGGACGATATCGGTTCATTCCGAGTGAGCTTCATAATGACTGCAAGTAATTATCAAAAGTCGACTCATTACACTCATAACTGGTGCTAATTGATACACTCTTACTCTCCGCAGCAGAGATTAACCTGCCTCACCCCACGCTGCGCATTAATGGAGATCACATTCCGGGCACATCCGCGCTCCAAGCCGCATCCAGCCGCAGACGAACACCGTTCACTTGTGTACCAGATACTGCCAACAACGAACCGGCCGAATACAAGTACTAAACACGACATGGCCAACAGATAATTACACACCGCAGACTGATTAATATCATTCATGATAGGGGTACAAATAACTACATGCGTACAAGTAACACAGGGGACAGTAATATAACACTTATATACTTATACACAGGGGCAGTATTATAGTAGGTATCTTCTTGTACATAGGGGGCAGTATTATAGTAGTTATATTCTTGTACATAGGAGGCAGTATTATAGTAGGTATCTTCTTGTACATAGGGGGCAGTATTATAGTAGTTATATTCTTGTACATAGAAGGCAGTATTATAGTAGTTATATTCTTGTACATAGGGGGCAGTATTATAGTAGTTATATTCTTGTACATAGGGGGCAGTATTACAGTAGTTGTATTCTTGTACATAGGGGGCAGTATTATAGTAGTTATATTCTTATACATAGGGGGCAGTATTATAGTAGCTATATTCTTGTACATAGGGGGCAGTATTATAGTAGCTATATTCTTGTACATAGGGGGCAGTATTATAGTAGTTATATTCTTGTACATAGCAGGCAGTATTATAGTAGTTATATTCTTGTACATAGGGGCAGTATTATAGTAGTTGTATTCTTGTACATAGGGGCAGTATTATAGTAGTTCTATTCTTGTACACAGGGGGCAGTATTATAGTAGTTATATTCTTGTACATTGGGGCAGTATTATAGTAGTTATATTCTTGTACATAGGAGCAGTATTATAGTAGTTATATTCTGTACATAGGGGGCAGTATTATAGTAGTTATATTCTAGTACATAGGGGGCATTATTATAGCAGTTATATTCTTGTACATTGGAGGCAGTATTATAGTAGTTATATTCTTGTACATAGGGGGCAGTATTATAGTAGTTATATTCTTGTACATAGGGGCAGTATTATAGTAGTTATATCCTTGTTCATAGGGGGCAGTATTATAGTAGTTATATTCTTGTACATAGAACAGTATTATAGTAGTTATATTCTTGTACATAGGGGGCAGTATTATAGTAGTTAAATTGTTGTACATTGGGGCAGTATTATAGTAGTTATATTCTTGTACATAGGGGACAGTATTATAGTAGTTATATTCTGTACATAGGGGGCAGTATTATAGTAGTTATATTCTCGTACATAGGGGGCAGTATTACAGTAGTTATATTCTTGTACATAGAGGAGCAGTATTATAATAGTTATATTCTTGTACATAGGAAGCAGTATTATAGTAGCTATATTCTTGTACATAGGGGGCAGTATTATAGTAGTTATATTCTTGTACATAGAGGAGCAGTATTATAGTAGTTATATTCTTGTACATAGGGGGCAGTATTAGAGTAGTTATATTCTTGTACATAGAAGGCAGTATTATAGTAGTTATATTCTTGTACATAGGGGGCAGTATTATAGTAGTTATATTCTTGTACATAGAGGGCAGTTTTATAGTAGTTATATTCTTATACATAGGGGGCAGTATTATAGTAGTTATATTCTTGTACTTAGGGGACAGTATTATAGTAGTTATATTCTTGTACATAGGGGGCAGTATTATAGTAGTTATATTCTTGTACATAGGGGCAGTATTATAGTAGTTATATTCTTGTACTTTAGGGCAGTATTATAGAAGTTATATTCTTGTACATAGGAGCAGTATTATACTAGTTATATTCTTGTACATAGGGGCAGTATTATAGTAGTTGTATTCTTGTACATAGGGGCAGTATTATAGTAGTTCTATTCTTGTACACAGGGGGCAGTATTATAGTAGTTATATTCTTGTACATAGGGGCAGTATTATAGTAGTTATATTCTTGTACTTTAGGGCAGTATTATAGAAGTTATATTCTTGTACATAGGAGCAGTATTATACTAGTTATATTCTTGTACATAGGGGCAGTATTATAGTAGTTGTATTCTTGTACATAGGGGCAGTATTATAGTAGTTCTATTCTTGTACACAGGGGGCAGTATTATAGTAGTTATATTCTTGTACATTGGGGCAGTATTATAGTAGTTATATTCTTGTACATAGGAGCAGTATTATAGTAGTTATATTCTGTACATAGGGGGCAGTATTATAGCAGTTATATTCTTGTACATTGGAGGCAGTATTATAGTAGTTATATTCTTGTACATAGGGGGCAGTATTATAGTAGTTATATTCTTGTACATAGGGGCAGTATTATAGTAGTTATATTCTTGTACATAGCAGGCAGTATTATAGTAGTTATATTCTTGTACATTGGAGGCAGTATTATAGTAGTTATATTCTTGTACATAGGGGGCAGTATTATAGTAGTTATATTCTTGTACATAGAGGCAGTATTATAGTAGTTATATCCTTGTTCATAGGGGGCAGTATTATAGTAGTTATATTCTTGTACATAGAACAGTATTATAGTAGTTATATTCTTGTACATTGGAGGCAGTATTATAGTAGTTATATTCTTGTACATAGGGGGCAGTATTATAGTAGTTATATTCTTGTACATAGGGGCAGTATTATAGTAGTTATATCCTTGTTCATAGGGGGCAGTATTATAGTAGTTATATTCTTGTACATAGAACAGTATTATAGTAGTTATATTCTTGTACATAGGGGGCAGTATTATAGTAGTTAAATTGTTGTACATTGGGGCAGTATTATAGTAGTTATATTCTTGTACATAGGGGACAGTATTATAGTAGTTATATTCTGTACATAGGGGGCAGTATTATAGTAGTTATATTCTCGTACATAGGGGGCAGTATTACAGTAGTTATATTCTTGTACATAGAGGAGCAGTATTATAATAGTTATATTCTTGTACATAGGAAGCAGTATTAGAGTAGCTATATTCTTGTACATAGGGGGCAGTATTATAGTAGTTATATTCTTGTACATAGAGGAGCAGTATTATAGTAGTTATATTCTTGTACATAGGGGGCAGTATTAGAGTAGTTATATTCTTGTACATAGAAGGCAGTATTATAGTAGTTATATTCTTGTACATAGGGGGCAGTATTATAGTAGTTATATTCTTGTACATAGAGGGCAGTTTTATAGTAGTTATATTCTTATACATAGGGGGCAGTATTATAGTAGTTATATTCTTGTACTTAGGGGACAGTATTATAGTAGTTATATTCTTGTACATAGGGGGCAGTATTATAGTAGTTATATTCTTGTACATAGGGGCAGTATTATAGTAGTTATATTCTTGTACTTTAGGGCAGTATTATAGAAGTTATATTCTTGTACATAGGAGCAGTATTATACTAGTTATATTCTGTACATAGGGGGCAGTATTATAGTAGTTATATTCTCGTACATAGGGGCAGTATTATAGTAGTAATATTCTTGTACATAGGGGGCAGTATTATAGTAGTTAAATTCTTGTACATAGAGGAGCAGTATTATAGTAGTTATATTCTTGTACATAGAGGAGCAGTATTATAGTAGTTATATTCTTGTACATAGGGGGCAGTATTATAGTAGTTATATTCTTGTACATAGAAGGCAGTATTATAGTAGTTATATTCTTGTACATAGGGGGCAGTATTATAGTAGTTATATTCTTGTACATAGAGGGCAGTTTTATAGTAGTTATATTCTTATACATAAGGGGCAGTATTAGAGTAGTTATATTCTTGTACTTAGGGAACAGTATTATAGTAGTTATTTTCTTGTACATAGGGGGCAGTATTATAGTAGTTATATTCTTGTACATAGAGGCAGTATTATAGTAAATATATTCTTGTACTTAGGGGACAGTATTATAGTAGTTATATTCTTGTACATAGGGGGCAGTATTATAGTAGTTATATTCTTGTATATAGGGAGAAGTATTATAGTAGATATATTCTTGTACATAGGGGGCAGTATTAAAGGAGTTATATTCTTGTACATAGGGGGCAGTATTATAGTAGTTATATTCTTGTATATAGGGAGAAGTATTATAGTAGTTATATTCTTGTACATAGGAGCAGTGTTTTAGTAGTTATATTCTTGTACATAGGGGGAAGTATTATAGTAGTTATATTCCTGTACTTAGGGGGCAGTATTATAGTAGCTATATTCTTGTACATAGGGGGCAGTATTATAGTAGTTATATTCTTGCACATAGGAGGCAGTATTATAATAGTTATATTCTTGTACATAGGAGCAGTATTGTAGTAGTTGTATTCTTGTACATAGGGGGCAGTATTATAGTAGTTATATTCTTGTACATAGGAGCAGTATTATAGTAGTTATATTCTTGTACATAGGGGGCAGTATTATAGTAGCTATATTCTTGTACATAGGGGGCAGTATTGTAGTAGCTATATTCTTGTACATAGGGGGCAGTATTATAGGAGTTATATTCTTGTACATAGGAGGCAGCATTATAGTAGTTATATTCTTGTACATAGAAAGCAGTATTATAATAGTTATATTCTTGCACATAGGGGGCAGTGTTATAGTAGTTATATTCTTGTACATAGGGGACAATATTATAGTAGTTATATTCTTCTACATAGGTGGCAGTATTACAGCAGTTATGTTCTTGTATATAGGAGGCAGTATTATAGTAGCTATATTCTTGTACATGGGAGGCAGTATTATAGCAGTTACATTCTTGTACATAGTGGGCAGTAGTATAGTAGTTATATTCCTGTACATAGTGGGCAGTATTATAGTAGATATATTCTTGTACATATAGATCAGTATTATAGTAGGTATATTCTTGTACATGAGGGCAGTATAATAGTAGTTATATTATTGTACATTGGGGGTAGTATTATAGTAGTTATATTCTTTTACATAGAAAGCAGTATTATAGTAGTTATATTCCTGTACATGGGGGGGGGCAAGATTACAGTAGTTATATTCTTGTACATCGGAGGAGTATTATAGTAGTTATATTCTTGTACATAGGGGGCAGTGTTATAGTAGTTATATTCTTGTACATAGGGGACAATATTATAGTAGTTATATTCTTCTACATAGGTGGCAGTATTATAGTAGGTATATTCTTGTAAATGAGGGCAGTATTATAGTAGTTATATTCTTGTACATTGGGGGTAGTATTATAGTAGCTATATTCTTGTACATGGGAGGCAGTATTATAGCAGTTACATTCTTGTACATAGTGGGCAGTAGTATAGTAGTTATATTCTTGTACATAGTGGGCAGTATTATAGTAGATATATTCTTGTACATATAGATCAGTATTATAGTAGGTATATTCTTGTACATGAGGGCAGTATAATAGTAGTTATATTATTGTACATTGGGGGTAGTATTATAGTAGTTATATTCTTTTACATAGAAAGCAGTATTATAGTAGTTATATTCCTGTACATGGGGGGGGGGGCAAGATTACAGTAGTTATATTCTTGTACATCGGAGCAGTATTATAGTAGTTATATTCTTGTACATAGGGGGCAGTGTTATAGTAGTTATATTCTTGTACATAGGGGACAATATTATAGTAGTTATATTCTTCTACATAGGTGGCAGTATTATAGTAGGTATATTCTTGTAAATGAGGGCAGTATTATAGTAGTTATATTCTTGTACATTGAGGGCAGTATTATAGTAGTTATATTCCTGTACATGGGGGGGGGGGCAAGATTACAGTAGTTATATTCTTGTACATCGGAGCAGTATTATAGTAGTTATATTCTTGTACATAGGGGGCAGTGTTATAGTAGTTATATTCTTCTACATAGGTGGCAGTATTACAGCAGTTATGTTCTTGTATATAGGAGGCAGTATTATAGTAGCTATATTCTTGTACATAGGAGGCAGTATTATAGCAGTTACATTCTTGTACATAGTGGGCAGTAGTATAGTAGTTATATTCTTGTACATAGTGGGCAGTATTATAGTAGATATATTCTTGTACATATGGATCAGTATTATAGTAGGTATATTCTTGTACATGAGGGCAGTATAATAGTAGTTATATTCTTGTACATATAAGCAGTATTATAGTAGGTATATTCTTGTACATAGGGGGGGGGCAGTATTATAGTAGTTATATTCCTGTACATAGGAGTAGTATTATAGTAGTTGCATTCTTGTACATAGGAGGAAGTATTATAGTAGTTATATTCTTGTACATAGGAGGCAGTATTATAGTAGTTATATTCTTGTACATAGGGGGGCAGTATTATAGTAGTTATATTCTTGTACATAGTGGGCAGTAGTATAGCAGTTATATTCTTGTCCATAGTGGGCAGTATTATAGTAGTGATATTCTTGTACATAGGGAGCAGTATTATAGTAGTTATATTCTTGTCCATAGTGGGCAGTATTATAGTAGTTATATTCTTGTACATAGGAGGCAGTATTATAGTAGTTATATTCTTTTACATAGGAGCAGTATTAAAGTAGTTATATTCTTGTATATAGGGGCAGTATTATAGCAGTTATATTCTTGTACATGTGGGTTGTATTATAGTAGTTATATTCTTGTACATAGTGGGCAGTATTATAGCAGTTATATTCTTTTACATAGGAGCAGTATTAAAGTAGTTATATTCTTGTATATAGGGGCAGTATTATAGTAGTTATATTATTGTACATAGGGACAGTATTATAGTAGGTATATTCTTGTACATAGTGGGCAGTATTATAGTAGGTATATTCTTGTACATAGGAGCAGTAGTATAGTAGTTATATTTTTGTACATAGGAGCAGTATTATAGTAGTTATATTCTTGTCCATAGTGGGCAGTATTATAGTAGTTATATTTTTGTACATAGGAGGCAGTATTATAGTAGTTATATTATTGTACATAGGGGGCAGTATTATAGTAGTTAGATCCTTGTACATAGGGGGCAGTATTATAGTAGTTATATTATTGTACATAGGGGGCTGTATTATAGTAGTTATATTCTTGTACATAGGGGGCAGTATTATAGTAGTTATATTCTTGTACATTGGGGCAGTATTATAGTAGTTATATTCTTGTACATTGTGGGCAGTATTATAGTAGTTATATTCTTGTATATAGGGGGCAGTATTATAGTAGTTATATTCTTGCATATAGGGGGCAGTACTATAGTAGTTATATTCTTGTACTTTGGAGTAGTTTAAGTAATTGTATTATTGTACAAGGGGATTTGACTATTTCCTCTTATGTAGCGTTTCTGTTTATTTTTTTCCTGTTAGTGTTTTCCTCTCCTCACTGATTGTATTTTGCTGCGTTGTCTTTTTTGGTTTTGAATGAACCTAAATCCACCTCCTATATAATTAGAGATGCAGACCGCTGCTCTTCATCTCTACTATACTTTTCACTGCCGCTCTTCTTGTTCAGCTTGGCTTATGTGTATTAGTAGAAGCTCAGCAGGACATCTGCACACTGAGACAATCGTTTTTACTGTAATAAGTAAATTACTGTCTATAATCTAAATGTGATGTAAAATAAAGGCTTATTCTGTACTTGACAACAATGTGTTGCTCTTAAAACTGAACTTATGAACATAATGGGTAAATTGCAGATTTCTGACATTCTTTTTGGCAGTATTTCTAAGTTTGCTATTTTTTGTGCTTCCTTTTGTGGGTAAGTTCTGGAAATCTGGAGTTTCTGTTTGCATTTGAAAAGCCATAATAGTGCTAGACTGGTGATCGGATGCTCGCATCTCTGAGACAGGAGTTCTCTGTTTGATGTTATTTGTATCTCTGTGCACTTGCAATACTACTCCTTACCACAGGGTGTGCTGTTGTAAATCTTATAGTAACTCTGCCCTAGTGTGAATTTACAGAGGGGTTCGATTCCCCCATATTTTGCAATGAATGAAAGGAGTAACAAATCAGGCAGGGAGTATAGCGGCAACATTTTTTACCTTCTTTTAAGGAAATCTGCCAACAACTATAAACTAAGTTGAGGTGCGCATAATTGAAATGATGGGGGGTCCAGGAAGTTGTGTCTTATGCTCACCTGGTCCCCCATTCCTGTGTTGTCCCCCGGTATAGTCAGCGTGCACATGTACTGAGTACACTGACTTTATGTGGGTACATTGCAGGAACGGGGGATCAGGTGAATATGAGACACAACGTCCCAGACTCCCTGTCACCTGTACGATGAACACCGTGACTTATTTTAAGGTGCTTATAGTTGATGACTGATGCCCTTTAAGTCTTACCCTCATCTCTGGGCTCATTCAGACGGGCAGATTTGCCATCTGTATTATGCACCTATTTTATACGCATGTAATACGAACAGCATCTATTTTGTGTTAATCCTTTACAGGAAGTTAAGAAAAAGGAATATTTGGCTATTCAAAAAATAGCAGTGTCAGCATTGTTCTATTAACTCTCAAAAATATATAAGCTGAAAAAGTCTATAAAATCTGACTTTACTTTGAATTACCGAACTAATATTTAGTGGCATCACCATTGTTTCTGAGAACTGCTTGCCCTCAGTGTTGCATGGGGTCCACCAACTTCTGGCCCCTCTGAGCAGGTATTCCAGCCCAGGAAGATGGGACTACATTCCGCAGTTCTTATGCATTTTTTTGTTTTGCCTCATGAACCCATGAGATCTATGAGATTGAGGTCTGGGGATCGGGCCGGCCACTCCATCACCTCAATGCTGTCTGTATCCAAGATGTTGTTGGCTTACTGATGTGTTTTGGGTCATTGTCGTGTTGAAACATTCATTTCAAGGGCATTTCTTCTTCGGCTTCGGGCACTATGGGCTCCTCAAGTATTTTGATATATTCAAACTGATCCATGATCCCGTGTATGTGATAAATAGGCCCAACACCGCAGTATGAGAAACACCCCATGCTTTACTGTCTTCACAGTGTAGTGTGGCTACAATCCAGTCCTCGGGGTCATCTGACACACTGTCTAGACCCAAAAAGAAGAGTGTTGCTTTCATCAGTCCATGAAACCTCACGCCATTTCTCATTGGGCAGTCCATGTGTTCCTTTGCACATTTTAACCTGTTCAGAACGCGTCTTTTTGCAAGGAGTTCTCACTTAATTGTCTTCTGATTGTAGTGGTTCTCACTGGTATGTTCAGACCTTCTTAGGTCTTACTGGAGGTGATTATTGGCTGAGTCTTTGCCATATTGACTGTTCTCTAATCCATTCGAATCGTTGTTCTTCACTTCCTTCCGTGGCTTTCCGGTTTCAGTTGCCTCTTCAAGGCAATTGAGATCATTTTAGATGAGCTGCTTATATTTTGCTACACTTCTCTGTTTTTGCCTCCCCAATCCACTTTTTACTCGAAGTCCATCCTTCATCAGAACCGTCTACAACAGCCCATTTCCAACAGTATTTAAAAGGAGGTGCACTATAACCAACAAGTGCAACATTTTCCGCTCTCCTATCGTAAATAAGGGCCAAAATGAATAAAGAAAATCCGTGGCAGCAGACAGTGATGCAAGATAGTAATTCTTCTTTATTCCTCCACACACATCATACGACGTTTCGATCAGTTGCCTGATCTTTATCAGTCTGGCCGCCTGCACACGAGCGGAAATCCCGCCGCGGGATTTCCCGCGGGATTTCCGCCGCTGAAGGTTTGCATAGGAGTGCATTAAAATATGCACTCCTATGCAGACGGCCGCGGTTTGGCCGCGCGAAATCTCGCGCGGCAAACAAACCGCGGCATGTCCTAATTTTCTGCGGGGCACGCACTCACCCGGCCGCCGGCTCCGGTCTGCGCATGCGCCGGCTGCGCGGCAGCCGGCACATGAAAGAGCCGGGGCCGCCAGGCGCGGGTGAGTACGCGCTCGTCCCTGCAGGCGCTCGGGTCGGATCGCACGGCGAGAATTCTCGCCGCCGGATCCGACCCACTCGTCTGCAGGCGGCCTCTATCTTGCATCACTGTCTGCTGCCACGGATTTTCTTTATTGGTTGAGCTGACTTGGGGTCTAACGTTCCAGATCCCTCCTGCGGCGTGCACTTGGTTGGTCCTACCCTGAGGGTCTGTTGGAGTAGTGCTGCCCTGCACTCTATTATATGCGCTGAATAAGGGCCAAAATGAGTCCCTGTTATTCCACAGAATTAAGGATTTTACTAATTTAACTCTTCACTGCTATTATTTTGAAAACGTCCCTTTCAATTAATGATTCACTGAATGAGCGGACGTTCTAATTGTTGCTTTTTTTCTATTACTCTACTATACGTACATGTAAATTACTTCCTGTGTAGTAATATCATTTTTACCAGAAACAGTGATTTGTCTGGACAATTATGCTGGACTGCTCTGTTTTTCATCACTATTGTTTATATATGTATGATACCCTGTTTCCCTGAAAATAAGACATACCCTGAAAATAAGACATAGCATGATTTTCCAGAATTTTTGAGGAGGCAAAATGATTTTTCAGGCTTTTTGAGGATGCTGAAAACATAAGCCCTACTCCGAAATTAAGCCCTGCTAACAGTTAATTAAAAAAGTCAATTTAAATAGTGTCCAGTCAGCTATACATGTTAAAAAGTTAAACCTTTTTGAACAAAAATGAATATAAGACACCGTCTTATTTTCGGGGAAACACGGTATCTTTTTTCAGTCCGCAGACCTTATAATTATAATGCAAATAAAATCAGTGACTTATGGATGACATAGTTTTTGATTTGGGTCATTCTCTGTCACTTTCTTCTCCATTTAACCCAGACTGCCATGACGAAGTCTTCCAGCCACAACTCATCTATGCAGAATTTAATACACAACCATCTTCTGACTGACTCCTGACTCTTTCAGCACATCCTCACTTATAATTGGAGGGCTCTGCTACACATTGTTCTTTGGGATAAGCTACACCTCTAATATGTTATGACTGTAAGGCCGGGCGCACATGAGCGTACGGCAATACGCTGCATAAAAGTTGCAACGTTTAACTGGCGCAGAGTAATTCGTGTAGCGTTTTGGCTGCACATGAACAGCGTACTTTATGCATTCATGCATAATACACATTGAAATTACGTTTGTGTGAGCCCGGCCTAATATGGTGGGTGGGGGGGAATTAGATTATAAGAATGCGTTCCAGGCATTTACACCAGCGATTCTTCATGTAAAACATGAACTATAATGCTGAAAATTTCAAGTTTTGAAAGTTTGTGTAAATTCTAATTAATTGGGATTAAGTTGCTCCACTGAACTGAGGAGACGACACGGCTGGACGCAATGTTTTCGCCTTTCATGCTCTTTGTGCTGTTGACTTCACCTCTCATGTAAATCTCGTTTCCACCGGGGGAGGATTACATCGCTGCATAAGCAGCTGCTGATGGAGTTAAGAACCGATTTACGAAGTGCTGGGACCTTTAAGAGCTCAGCAGGCATCCTGATGCATCCCGGAGGGCTCCCAAACAGAAGAATACCTAATTAAATAAGAGGCACAACGGGAGCGCGTTATCACCACAACTTAAGATGGAATTAGAGGATTATCTGCCACAACTGATTTTACAAGTGCGGGAATTATTGTGTGATTCACTGAGGACCGCGCTGCCTTAATCACACATCTACAGAATGGTCGACTCTGTATTACAGCACTCAGAAGTTGACAGTAACATTCTAATGAGGACGGTACAGGAGTCTGGAGGACACATTCAATTATACGAATGTAACTTAAATGGCATCTCTGTACCAAGAACAAGGTACTCCGCCACTTCAGTCTACTAAATATTTCCATTTTAGCTTATACTAAATGGCCCCTTTATTAGAGCTCCCGGCACTCTCATGGCTCTTATGATTGGTGCTTCCCTGTATGGTAATCCCCCCCGTGACCCCGCAGTGCAGCATATAATCAGGTGACAAGCTTTCCATGGATCAGTTTCAGTGTGAATCCACATTAGATGGGAAAATCCAGCGATCGGAGCGACTTCCAATGAGGTCTGGTCATGGGTTCTAGACTTGCCAGGGGAGGGGGTAATTGCAAACCGTAAAGGGTTTTCTCATGTAACAGCATAGAAAGTATATGTGTAGTGACCCAGCTTGGTCACTACAACAATTTGCTGGTCACTTTATGTAATCAGGAATGTATATCCTTACATAGGTAAAAAATGTGTGTATACAGCTTTAAATGTGTTAGTTAGGTGTTCTTTCAGGCAAACCTTGCATGACAAATTCACCCTAACCTGCTCCTATACCTGTCAGTCACCCTTAGCTAGTACATGGTTGAATTGTTAGCTTTCCTCTAGCCTAGGATTGATCAAGTAGGAAGGTATAAAAGGTAGAGAGTGGGCGGGGTTAGACAGTCCATGCTAGTATTCCTTCCAGTTCAGTTGATAGGAGACTGAAGGGGACCGGGGAGGAACAAGGAGAAAGCCAGAGCAGTGGGAAGTGGAACATCAAAGTGTGAGTAACCAAGAAGTTGTTCTGAAGAGTTAGCAATGGAGAGAGAGTGAAAAGGAGTTTGTTTAGCAGAAAAGCTGTAGCAAAGAGCTAATACGGACAAGCAAGTCAGAAACAGTCAGCTCTTTGTAATCCCAGCCAGAGAAGTAAAGCTGGAGAGTAAAGTCAGGGAGTCAAGAAAGGGAAAAGTTCATCTTCAGCTCTTGAATGCTCTCACTAATCCAAGTGTTTTGCTAATGTCAAGTTGTCTTCATCTACCGCAAGTAAATGTAATTCAAGTGTGTAACTGCTGCCAAGCAGAACTCTCTCTCTCCCTGCCAATAAAGTGTTAATATGTTTTATCAGCGGAGGGTTCTTTTCCACGAGTGTACGTATTTTTACGGGTTTTTTTGTCACCAAAAAATCAATTGAAAGGACTTTTTTCCACTAGGGTAATTAGTGTTTTCTCGTCCATTCACACAACCGTTGAGCATGGTTTTCAGCTAAAAAATACGTCACCCCTCCCCCTCCCCCCCCCCCCTCCCGAAAAACCCTCGCTCAGCCTTATTCCTCTGAATGACTTCTAATGCCAACAAAGAGGCACTTGTAAGCTTTTCGCAGCCTCCCTCTCCCTTTTTCCCCTGCTACCATAGGAGTCTATGGGACCTGCCGGCATATATTGGCCAAAACATAGTTGCAGAACTATCTTTTTGCCCAACATATATGCGTCAGCGCGTATTTTGGTCGTGCATGTTCCATTTTTCACGCGTCGTATAATCACCAGTGTGAGCGACTGCATTGGAAACCCATACACAGATGGTCACGTATAGCGGTCTTCCACAAAAACCTGTCGTTTATGCACTTGTGTGAAAGAGCCCAAAGTTTGCTTTCTGGAGTACCGTCCCACCATCTGCACTGAGGTACCACACTACATGCTCCAGAGGCAAGGACTACTACCCCCATTTTTGTTTTGTTCTCCACCTTTTGTTTTTATTATTTTCGGGAATGGGTCCCTACCCGTATACGGATTGCCGTCATGACAAAACAACATCTTCTTCTATCAGACTCTGTAGGTAGCGCCCCATTGGGGTATCACCATCTTACCCTGCCCATCCCCACGGGCACCATGCAGTCAGAACTGCCAAATTTTGCCACGGTGTAGCACCATGTCCAGACCATATTCACCACCTTTCCAGGAGGAGCAGCAGAGCCACCGTGACTACCATCTTAATTTCCCTCACTGCTTAACCCCTCCTAGGTCTGACCTGTTGCATATGGACAATGGCATGATTGAGAAAAAATATTCAGCATAAGGGGATCCTGCGGACGGAAACAACTCATCACTGAAAGGGGTCGGAGGAGGATGTCAGGAATCGTTCTGACCAACAGGCTGCACAGTCAGCCGAATACAACTCTAGAGCTCCAACTAACGTGTCCAAACGCACAACTCGCCGTTCCTCCGCACAGATGGTATAACAGCGGGCGACCAGTTCCATCGCCATTGTGTCTAAGAGAAACAGAAAGACTCCAGCGGGCAAAAGAGCTCAAAACTTGCATCACTGAGTAATGTGTGACATACGAGGAGGTTGACTAGTTCCCAGCTCTAAACTCTGACCCCCTGTTAAGGCCGTTCCTGCACATCATGCTACGAATTGTGATGATGAAAAAATGTGACATTTTGCTGACATTTTGGGATAATCGTAGTGATGAACTGCGATTTGACCCCCCCCGCCTGATCATACTCAAATAATGAACTAGCTGACGGCAGGCCGTTGGAGGAGAGGGCTGTTTATGAACTACCCAAGACTTATGCTGTACTTAAAGGAGATGTCCCGAGGCAGAAAGCCAAAATTTCATATTAGCCCATTCCCCCTGTCACCCCCCGACATTAAGCAGCCCTTGTGAGCGGTTATAAACCGCATTGTACTTACTCGTCTGCAGAAAAAATGACTTTTAAAACTTCTCCCTCTAAGATGGCGCCTGCTGGGTCCCTGGGTGCGTTCCACGGTGAACCGCTCGCTCTTCCTGGATGCCTCATGCGCGCTCCCGAGACGCCGGTCACGTGAGCAGGTGACTGACGTCATCGGTGGAGGCGTGTTCTTCTAAATCAATGGAACGCCGATCCAGCCTCCTGATTGGCTGGTCGGCAGAAAGCGTCACAGCGGGGAGGTGCTGTCTACCGGAGAAAACAGCAAACAGCTGTTTCTCCCATCTCCTGACTACATAGAAGCTCCGGTAAGTACACCTTTCCTCTGTACTCTTTTATGCATTGATTAGCACAGGA